>NW_027437604.1:0-300000 GCF_965140245.1 Athene noctua | reverse complement strand
GAAAACGCACACCACGGCTCTTTCTGAGAAAAAGCAAGCACGGAGGACGAGAATCGCTTTTGCCCTGCGTAGCGTTCCGGGCAGCGGGTAGAACCAGGCAGAGAATTCCCGGCTAGCAGCTTCCCTGTGGCGGGGAAGTGCAAACGTACACGTTTTCGGCCGAAAACGCGTTTTCCGGCGAAAACGCACACCACGGCTCTTTCTGAGAAAAAGCAAGCACGGAGGACGAGAATCGCTTTTGCCCTGCGTAGCGTTCCGGGCAGCGGGTAGAACCAGGCAGAGAATTCCCGGCTAGCAGCTTCCCTGTGGCGGGGAAGTGCAAACGTACACGTTTTCGGCCGATAACGCGTTTTCCGGCGAAAACGCACACCACGGCTCTTTCTGAGAAAAAGCAAGCACGGAGGACGAGAACCGCTTTTGCCCTGCGTAGCGTTCCGGGCAGCGGGTAGAACCAGGCAGAGAATTCCCGGCTAGCAGCTTCCCTGTGGCGGGGAAGTGCAAACGTACACGTTTTCGGCCGAAAACGCGTTTTCCGGGGAAAACGCACACCACGGCTCTTTCTGAGAAAAAGCAAGCACGGAGGACGAGAATCGCTTTTGCCCTGCGTAGCGTTCCGGGCAGCGGGTAGAACCAGGCAGAGAATTCCCGGCTAGCAGCTTCCTTGTGGCGGGGAAGTGCAAACGTACACGTTTTCGGCCGAAAACGCGTTTTCCGGGGAAAACGCACACCACGGCTCTTTCTGAGAAAAAGCAAGCAGGGAGGACGAGAATCGCTTTTGCCCTGCGTAGCGTTCCGGGCAGCGGGTAGAACCAGGCAGAGAATTCCCGGCTAGCAGCTTCCCTGTGGCGGGGAAGTGCAAACGTACATGTTTTCGGCCAAAAACGCGTTTTCGGCGAAAAAGCACACAACGGCTCTTTCTGAGAAAAAGCAAGCACGGAGGACGAGAATCGCTTTTGCCCTGCGTAGCGTTCCGGGCAGCGGGTAGAACCAGGCAGAGAATTCCCGGCTAGCAGCTTCCCTGTGGCTGGGAAGTGCAAACGTACACGTTTTCTGCCAAAAACGCGTTTTCGGCGAAAACGCATACCACGGCTCTTTCTGAGAAAAAGCAAGCACGGAGGACGAGAATCGCTTTTGCCCTGCGTAGCGTTCCGGGCAGCGGGTAGAACCAGGCAGAGAATTCCCGGCTAGCAGCTTCCCTGTGGCGGGGAAGTGCAAACGTACACGTTTTCGGCCGAAAACGCGTTTTCCGGCGAAAACGCACACCACGGCTCTTTCTGAGAAAAAGCAAGCACGGAGGACGAGAATCGCTTTTGCCCTGCCTAGCGTTCCGGGCAGCGGGTAGAACCAGGCAGAGAATTCCCGGCTAGCAGCTTCCCTGCGGCGGGGAAGTGCAAACGTACACGTTTTCGGCCGAAAACGCGTTTTCCGGGGAAAACGCACACCACGGCTCTTTCTGAGAAAAAGCAAGCACGGAGGACGAGAATCGCTTTTGCCCTGCCTAGCGTTCCGGGCAGCGGGTAGAACCAGGCAGAGAATTCACGGCTAGCAGCTTTCCAGTGGCTGGGAAGTGCAAACGTACACGTTTTCGGCCAAAAACGCGTTTTCGGCGAAAAAGCACACAACGGCTCTTTCTGAGAAAAAGCAAGCACGGAGGACGAGAACCGCTTTTGCCCTGCGTAGCGTTCCGGGCAGCGGGTAGAACCAGGCAGAGAATTCCCGGCTAGCAGCTTCCCTGTGGCCGGGAAGTGCAAACGTACACGTTTTCGGCCGAAAACGCGTTTTCAGCGAAAAAGCGCACCACGGCTCTTTCTGAGAAAAAGCAAGCACGGAGGACGAGAATCGCTTTTGCCCTGCGTAGCGTTCCGGGCAGCGGGTAGAACCAGGCAGAGAATTCCCGGCTAGCAGCTTCCCTGTGGCCGGGAAGTGCAAACGTACACGTTTTCGTCCGAAAACGCGTTTTCGGCGAAAACGCACACCACGGCTCTTTCTGAGAAAAAGCAAGCACGGAGGACGAGAATCGCTTTTGCCCTGCGTAGCGTTCCGGGCAGCGGGTAGAACCAGGCAGAGAATTCCCGGCTAGCAGCTTCCCTGTGGCGGGGAAGTGCAAACGTACACGTTTTCGGCCGAAAACGCGTTTTCCGGGGAAAACGCACACCACGGCTCTTTCTGAGAAAAAGCAAGCACGGAGGACGAGAATCGCTTTTGCCCTGCGTAGCGTTCCGGGCAGCGGGTAGAACCAGGCAGAGAATTCCCGGCTAGCAGCTTCCCTGTGGCGGGGAAGTGCAAACGTACACGTTTTCGGCCAAAAACGCGTTTTCGGCGAAAACGCACACCACGGCTCTTTCTGAGAAAAAGCAAGCACGGAGGACGAGAATCGCTTTTGCCCTGCGTAGCGTTCCGGGCAGCGGGTAGAACCAGGCAGAGAATTCCCGGCTAGCAGCTTCCCTGTGGCTGGGAAGTGCAAACGTACACGTTTTCTGCCAAAAACGCGTTTTCGGCGAAAACGCACACCACGGCTCTTTCTGAGAAAAAGCAAGCACGGAGGACGAGAATCGCTTTTGCCCTGCGTAGCGTTCCGGGCAGCGGGTAGAACCAGGCAGAGAATTCCCGGCTAGCAGCTTCCCTGTGGCGGGGAAGTGCAAACGTACACGTTTTCGGCCGAAAACGCGTTTTCCGGCGAAAACGCACACCACGGCTCTTTCTGAGAAAAAGCAAGCACGGAGGACGAGAATCGCTTTTGCCCTGCGTAGCGTTCCGGGCAGCGGGTAGAACCAGGCAGAGAATTCCCGGCTAGCAGCTTCCCTGTGGCGGGGAAGTGCAAACGTACACGTTTTCGGCCGAAAACGCGTTTTCCGGCGAAAACGCACACCACGGCTCTTTCTGAGAAAAAGCAAGCACGGAGGACGAGAATCGCTTTTGCCCTGCGTAGCGTTCCGGGCAGCGGGTAGAACCAGGCAGAGAATTCCCGGCTAGCAGCTTCCCTGTGGCCGGGAAGTGCAAACGTACACGTTTTCGGCCGAAAACGCGTTTTCCGGGGAAAACGCACACCACGGCTATTTCTGAGAAAAAGCAAGCACGGAGGACGAGAATCGCTTTTGCCCTGCGTAGCGTTCCGGGCAGCGGGTAGAACCAGGCAGAGAATTCCCGGCTAGCAGCTTCCCTGTGGCGGGGAAGTGCAAACGTACACGTTTTCGGCCGAAAACGCGTTTTCAGCGAAAAAGCGCACCACGGCTCTTTCTGAGAAAAAGCAAGCACGGAGGACGAGAATCGCTTTTGCCCTGCGTAGCGTTCCGGGCAGCGGGTAGAACCAGGCAGAGAATTCCCGGCTAGCAGCTTCCCTGTGGCGGGGAAGTGCAAACGTACACGTTTTCGGCCGAAAACGCGTTTTCCGAAGAAAACGCACACCACGGCTCTTTCTGAGAAAAAGCAAGCACGGAGGACGAGAATCGCTTTTGCCCTGCGTAGCGTTCCGGGCAGCGGGTAGAACCAGGCAGAGAATTCCCGGCTAGCAGCTTCCCTGTGGCGGGGAAGTGCAAACGTACACGTTTTCGGCCGAAAACGCGTTTTCCGGGGAAAACGCACACCACGGCTCTTTCTGAGAAAAAGCAAGCACGGAGGACGAGAATCGCTTTTGCCCTGCCTAGCGTTCCGGGCAGCGGGTAGAACCAGGCAGAGAATTCCCGGATAGCAGCTTTCCTGTGGCTGGGAAGTGCAAACGTACACGTTTTCGGCCGAAAACGCGTTTTCCGGCGAAAACGCACACCACGGCTCTTTCTGAGAAAAAGCAAGCACGGAGGACGAGAATCGCTTTTGCCCTGCTTAGCGTTCCGGGCAGCGGGTAGAACCAGGCAGAGAATTCCCGGCTAGCAGCTTTCCTGTGGCTGGGAAGTGCAAACGTACACGTTTTCGGCCGAAAACGCGTTTTCGGCGAAAAAGCACACAACGGCTCTTTCTGAGAAAAAGCAAGCACGGAGGACGAGAACCGCTTTTGCCCTGCGTAGCGTTCCGGGCAGCGGGTAGAACCAGGCAGAGAATTCCCGGCTAGCAGCTTCCCTGTGGCTGGGAAGTGCAAACGTACACGTTTTCTGCCAAAAACGCGTTTTCGGCGAAAACGCACACCACGGCTCTTTCTGAGAAAAAGCAAGCACGGAGGACGAGAATCGCTTTTGCCCTGCGTAGCGTTCCGGGCAGCGGGTAGAACCAGGCAGAGAATTCCCGGCTAGCAGCTTCCCTGTGGCGGGGAAGTGCAAACGTACACGTTTTCGGCCGAAAACGCGTTTTCCGGCGAAAACGCACACCACGGCTCTTTCTGAGAAAAAGCAAGCACGGAGGACGAGAATCGCTTTTGCCCTGCGTAGCGTTCCGGGCAGCGGGTAGAACCAGGCAGAGAATTCCCGGCTAGCAGCTTCCCTGTGGCGGGGAAGTGCAAACGTACACGTTTTCGGCCGATAACGCGTTTTCCGGCGAAAACGCACACCACGGCTCTTTCTGAGAAAAAGCAAGCACGGAGGACGAGAACCGCTTTTGCCCTGCGTAGCGTTCCGGGCAGCGGGTAGAACCAGGCAGAGAATTCCCGGCTAGCAGCTTCCCTGTGGCGGGGAAGTGCAAACGTACACGTTTTCGGCCGAAAACGCGTTTTCCGGGGAAAACGCACACCACGGCTCTTTCTGAGAAAAAGCAAGCACGGAGGACGAGAATCGCTTTTGCCCTGCGTAGCGTTCCGGGCAGCGGGTAGAACCAGGCAGAGAATTCCCGGCTAGCAGCTTCCCTGTGGCGGGGAAGTGCAAACGTACACGTTTTCGGCCGAAAACGCGTTTTCGGCGAAAACGCACACCACGGCTCTTTCTGAGAAAAAGCAAGCACGGAGGACGAGAATCGCTTTTGCCCTGCGTAGCGTTCCGGGCAGCGGGTAGAACCAGGCAGAGAATTCCCGGCTAGCAGCTTCCCTGTGGCCGGGAAGTGCAAACGTACACGTTTTCGGCCGAAAACGCGTTTTCCGGCGAAAACGCACACCACGGCTCTTTCTGAGAAAAAGCAAGCACGGAGGACGAGAATCGCTTTTGCCCTGCGTAGCGTTCCGGGCAGCGGGTAGAACCAGGCAGAGAATTCACGGCTAGCAGCTTCCCTGTGGCCGGGAAGTGCAAACGTACACGTTTTCGGCCGAAAACGCGTTTTCCGGCGAAAACGCACACCACGGCTCTTTCTGAGAAAAAGCAAGCACGGAGGACGAGAATCGCTTTTGCCCTGCGTAGCGTTCCGGGCAGCGGGTAGAACCAGGCAGAGAATTCCCGGCTAGCAGCTTCCCTGTGGCGGGGAAGTGCAAACGTACACGTTTTCGGCCGAAAACGCGTTTTCCGGCGAAAACGCACACCACGGGTCTTTCTGAGAAAAAGCAAGCACGGAGGACGAGAACCGCTTTTGCCCTGCGTAGCGTTCCGGGCAGCGGGTAGAACCAGGCAGAGAATTCCCGGCTAGCAGCTTCCCTGTGGCTGGGAAGTGCAAACGTACACGTTTTCGGCCGAAAACGCGTTTTCCGGGGAAAACGCACACCACGGCTCTTTCTGAGAAAAAGCAAGCACGGAGGACGAGAATCGCTTTTGCCCTGCGTAGCGTTCCGGGCAGCGGGTAGAACCAGGCAGAGAATTCCCGGCTAGCAGCTTCCTTGTGGCGGGGAAGTGCAAACGTACACGTTTTCGGCCGAAAACGCGTTTTCCGGGGAAAACGCACACCACGGCTCTTTCTGAGAAAAAGCAAGCAGGGAGGACGAGAATCGCTTTTGCCCTGCGTAGCGTTCCGGGCAGCGGGTAGAACCAGGCAGAGAATTCCCGGCTAGCAGCTTCCCTGTGGCGGGGAAGTGCAAACGTACATGTTTTCGGCCAAAAACGCGTTTTCGGCGAAAAAGCACACAACGGCTCTTTCTGAGAAAAAGCAAGCACGGAGGACGAGAATCGCTTTTGCCCTGCGTAGCGTTCCGGGCAGCGGGTAGAACCAGGCAGAGAATTCCCGGCTAGCAGCTTCCCTGTGGCTGGGAAGTGCAAACGTACACGTTTTCTGCCAAAAACGCGTTTTCGGCGAAAACGCATACCACGGCTCTTTCTGAGAAAAAGCAAGCACGGAGGACGAGAATCGCTTTTGCCCTGCGTAGCGTTCCGGGCAGCGGGTAGAACCAGGCAGAGAATTCCCGGCTAGCAGCTTCCCTGTGGCGGGGAAGTGCAAACGTACACGTTTTCGGCCGAAAACGCGTTTTCCGGGGAAAACGCACACCACGGCTCTTTCTGAGAAAAAGCAAGCACGGAGGACGAGAATCGCTTTTGCCCTGCGTAGCGTTCCGGGCAGCGGGTAGAACCAGGCAGAGAATTCCCGGCTAGCAGCTTCCCTGTGGCCGGGAAGTGCAAACGTACACGTTTTCGGCCGAAAACGCGTTTTCCGGCGAAAACGCACACCACGGCTCTTTCTGAGAAAAAGCAAGCACGGAGGACGAGAATCGCTTTTGCCCTGCGTAGCGTTCCGGGCAGCGGGTAGAACCAGGCAGAGAATTCCCGGCTAGCACCTTCCCTGTGGCGGGGAAGTGCAAACGTACACGTTTTCGGCCGAAAACGCGTTTTCCGGCGAAAACGCACACCACGGCTCTTTCTGAGAAAAAGCAAGCACGGAGGACGAGAATCGCTTTTGCCCTGCGTAGCGTTCCGGGCAGCGGGTAGAACCAGGCAGAGAATTCACGGCTAGCAGCTTCCTTGTGGCGGGGAAGTGCAAACGTACACGTTTTCGGCCGAAAACGCGTTTTCCGGGGAAAACGCACACCACGGCTCTTTCTGAGAAAAAGCAAGCACGGAGGACGAGAATCGCTTTTGCCCTGCGTAGCGTTCCGGGCAGCGGGTAGAACCAGGCAGAGAATTCCCGGCTAGCAGCTTCCCTGTGGCGGGGAAGTGCAAACGTACACGTTTTCGGCCAAAAACGCGTTTTCGGCGAAAAAGCACACAACGGCTCTTTCTGAGAAAAAGCAAGCACGGAGGACGAGAATCGCTTTTGCCCTGCGTAGCGTTCCGGGCAGCTGGTAGAACCAGGCAGAGAATTCCCGGCTAGCAGCTTCCCTGTGGCGGGGAAGTGCAAACGTACACGTTTTCGGCCGAAAACGCATTTTCCGGCGAAAACGCACACCACGGCTCTTTCTGAGAAAAAGCAAGCACGGAGGACGAGAACCGCTTTTGCCCTGCGTAGCGTTCCGGGCAGCGGGTAGAACCAGGCAGAGAATTCCCGGCTAGCAGCTTCCCTGTGGCGGGGAAGTGCAAACGTACACGTTTTCGGCCGAAAACGCGTTTTCCGGCGAAAACGCACACCACGGCTCTTTCTGAGAAAAAGCAAGCACGGAGGACGAGAATCGCTTTTGCCCTGCCTAGCGTTCCGGGCAGCGGGTAGAACCAGGCAGAGAATTCCCGGCTAGCAGCTTCCCTGCGGCGGGGAAGTGCAAACGTACACGTTTTCGGCCGAAAACGCGTTTTCCGGGGAAAACGCACACCACGGCTCTTTCTGAGAAAAAGCAAGCACGGAGGACGAGAATCGCTTTTGCCCTGCCTAGCGTTCCGGGCAGCGGGTAGAACCAGGCAGAGAATTCCCGGCTAGCAGCTTTCCTGTGGCTGGGAAGTGCAAACGTACACGTTTTCGGCCAAAAACGCGTTTTCGGCGAAAAAGCACACAACGGCGCTTTCTGAGAAAAAGCAAGCACGGAGGACGAGAACCGCTTTTGCCCTGCGTAGCGTTCCGGGCAGCGGGTAAAACCAGGCAGAGAATTCCCGGCTAGCAGCTTCCCTGTGGCCGGGAAGTGCAAACGTACACGTTTTCGGCCGAAAACGCGTTTTCAGCGAAAAAGCGCACCACGGCTCTTTCTGAGAAAAAGCAAGCACGGAGGACGAGAATCGCTTTTGCCCTGCGTAGCGTTCCGGGCAGCGGGTAGAACCAGGCAGAGAATTCCCGGCTAGCAGCTTCCCTGTGGCGGGGAAGTGCAAACGTACACGTTTTCGGCCGAAAACGCGTTTTCCGGCGAAAACGCACACCACGGCTCTTTCTGAGAAAAAGCAAGCACGGAGGACGAGAATCGCTTTTGCCCTGCGTAGCGTTCCGGGCAGCGGGTAGAACCAGGCAGAGAATTCCCGGCTAGCAGCTTCCCTGTGGCGGGGAAGTGCAAACGTAAACGTTTTCGGCAAAAACGCGTTTTCGGCGAAAAAGCACACCACGGCTCTTTCTGAGAAAAAGCAAGCACGGAGGACGAGAATCGCTTTTGCCCTGCGTAGCGTTCCGGGCAGCGGGTAGAACCAGGCAGAGAATTCCCGGCTAGCAGCTTCCCTGTGGCCGGGAAGTGCAAACGTACACGTTTTCGGCCGAAAACGCGTTTTCCGGGGAAAACGCACACCACGGCTATTTCTGAGAAAAAGCAAGCACGGAGGACGAGAATCGCTTTTGCCCTGCGTAGCGTTCCGGGCAGCGGGTAGAACCAGGCAGAGAATTCCCGGCTAGCAGCTTCCCTGTGGCGGGGAAGTGCAAACGTACACGTTTTCGGCCGAAAACGCGTTTTCAGCGAAAAAGCGCACCACGGCTCTTTCTGAGAAAAAGCAAGCACGGAGGACGAGAATCGCTTTTGCCCTGCGTAGCGTTCCGGGCAGCGGGTAGAACCAGGCAGAGAATTCCCGGCTAGCAGCTTCCCTGTGGCGGGGAAGTGCAAACGTACACGTTTTCGGCCGAAAACGCGTTTTCCGAAGAAAACGCACACCACGGCTCTTTCTGAGAAAAAGCAAGCACGGAGGACGAGAATCGCTTTTGCCCTGCGTAGCGTTCCGGGCAGCGGGTAGAACCAGGCAGAGAATTCCCGGCTAGCAGCTTCCCTGTGGCGGGGAAGTGCAAACGTACACGTTTTCGGCCGAAAACGCGTTTTCCGGGGAAAACGCACACCACGGCTCTTTCTGAGAAAAAGCAAGCACGGAGGACGAGAATCGCTTTTGCCCTGCCTAGCGTTCCGGGCAGCGGGTAGAACCAGGCAGAGAATTCCCGGATAGCAGCTTTCCTGTGGCTGGGAAGTGCAAACGTACACGTTTTCGGCCAAAAACGCGTTTTCGGTGAAAAAGCACACAACGGCTCTTTCTGAGAAAAAGCAAGCACGGAGGACGAGAATCGCTTTTGCCCTGCTTAGCGTTCCGGGCAGCGGGTAGAACCAGGCAGAGAATTCCCGGCTAGCAGCTTTCCTGTGGCTGGGAAGTGCAAACGTACACGTTTTCGGCCGAAAACGCGTTTTCGGCGAAAAAGCACACAACGGCTCTTTCTGAGAAAAAGCAAGCACGGAGGACGAGAACCGCTTTTGCCCTGCGTAGCGTTCCGGGCAGCGGGTAGAACCAGGCAGAGAATTCCCGGCTAGCAGCTTCCCTGTGGCTGGGAAGTGCAAACGTACACGTTTTCTGCCAAAAACGCGTTTTCGGCGAAAACGCACACCACGGCTCTTTCTGAGAAAAAGCAAGCACGGAGGACGAGAATCGCTTTTGCCCTGCGTAGCGTTCCGGGCAGCGGGTAGAACCAGGCAGAGAATTCCCGGCTAGCAGCTTCCCTGTGGCGGGGAAGTGCAAACGTACACGTTTTCGGCCGAAAACGCGTTTTCCGGCGAAAACGCACACCACGGCTCTTTCTGAGAAAAAGCAAGCACGGAGGACGAGAATCGCTTTTGCCCTGCGTAGCGTTCCGGGCAGCGGGTAGAACCAGGCAGAGAATTCCCGGCTAGCAGCTTCCCTGTGGCGGGGAAGTGCAAACGTACACGTTTTCGGCCGATAACGCGTTTTCCGGCGAAAACGCACACCACGGCTCTTTCTGAGAAAAAGCAAGCACGGAGGACGAGAACCGCTTTTGCCCTGCGTAGCGTTCCGGGCAGCGGGTAGAACCAGGCAGAGAATTCCCGGCTAGCAGCTTCCCTGTGGCGGGGAAGTGCAAACGTACACGTTTTCGGCCGAAAACGCGTTTTCCGGGGAAAACGCACACCACGGCTCTTTCTGAGAAAAAGCAAGCACGGAGGACGAGAATCGCTTTTGCCCTGCGTAGCGTTCCGGGCAGCGGGTAGAACCAGGCAGAGAATTCCCGGCTAGCAGCTTCCCTGTGGCGGGGAAGTGCAAACGTACACGTTTTCGGCCGAAAACGCGTTTTCCGGCGAAAACGCACACCACGGCTCTTTCTGAGAAAAAGCAAGCACGGAGGACGAGAATCGCTTTTGCCCTGCGTAGCGTTCCGGGCAGCGGGTAGAACCAGGCAGAGAATTCCCGGCTAGCAGCTTCCCTGTGGCCGGGAAGTGCAAACGTACACGTTTTCGGCCGAAAACGCGTTTTCCGGCGAAAACGCACACCACGGCTCTTTCTGAGAAAAAGCAAGCACGGAGGACGAGAATCGCTTTTGCCCTGCGTAGCGTTCCGGGCAGCGGGTAGAACCAGGCAGAGAATTCACGGCTAGCAGCTTCCCTGTGGCCGGGAAGTGCAAACGTACACGTTTTCGGCCGAAAACGCGTTTTCCGGCGAAAACGCACACCACGGCTCTTTCTGAGAAAAAGCAAGCACGGAGGACGAGAATCGCTTTTGCCCTGCGTAGCGTTCCGGGCAGCGGGTAGAACCAGGCAGAGAATTCCCGGCTAGCAGCTTCCCTGTGGCGGGGAAGTGCAAACGTACACGTTTTCGGCCGAAAACGCGTTTTCCGGCGAAAACGCACACCACGGCTCTTTCTGAGAAAAAGCAAGCACGGAGGACGAGAACCGCTTTTGCCCTGCGTAGCGTTCCGGGCAGCGGGTAGAACCAGGCAGAGAATTCCCGGCTAGCAGCTTCCCTGTGGCTGGGAAGTGCAAACGTACACGTTTTCGGCCGAAAACGCGTTTTCCGGGGAAAACGCACACCACGGCTCTTTCTGAGAAAAAGCAAGCACGGAGGACGAGAATCGCTTTTGCCCTGCGTAGCGTTCCGGGCAGCGGGTAGAACCAGGCAGAGAATTCCCGGCTAGCAGCTTCCCTGTGGCGGGGAAGTGCAAACGTACACGTTTTCGGCCGAAAACGCGTTTTCCGGCGAAAACGCACACCACGGCTCTTTCTGAGAAAAAGCAAGCACGGAGGACGAGAATCGCTTTTGCCCTGCGTAGCGTTCCGGGCAGCGGGTAGAACCAGGCAGAGAATTCCCGGCTAGCAGCTTCCCTGTGGCGGGGAAGTGCAAACGTACACGTTTTCGGCCGAAAACGCGTTTTCCGGCGAAAACGCACACCACGGCTCTTTCTGAGAAAAAGCAAGCACGGAGGACGAGAATCGCTTTTGCCCTGCGTAGCGTTCCGGGCAGCGGGTAGAACCAGGCAGAGAATTCCCGGCTAGCAGCTTCCTTGTGGCGGGGAAGTGCAAACGTACACGTTTTCGGCCGAAAACGCGTTTTCCGGGGAAAACGCACACCACGGCTCTTTCTGAGAAAAAGCAAGCAGGGAGGACGAGAATCGCTTTTGCCCTGCGTAGCGTTCCGGGCAGCGGGTAGAACCAGGCAGAGAATTCCCGGCTAGCAGCTTCCCTGTGGCGGGGAAGTGCAAACGTACATGTTTTCGGCCAAAAACGCGTTTTCGGCGAAAAAGCACACAACGGCTCTTTCTGAGAAAAAGCAAGCACGGAGGACGAGAATCGCTTTTGCCCTGCGTAGCGTTCCGGGCAGCGGGTAGAACCAGGCAGAGAATTCCCGGCTAGCAGCTTCCCTGTGGCTGGGAAGTGCAAACGTACACGTTTTCTGCCAAAAACGCGTTTTCGGCGAAAACGCATACCACGGCTCTTTCTGAGAAAAAGCAAGCACGGAGGACGAGAATCGCTTTTGCCCTGCGTAGCGTTCCGGGCAGCGGGTAGAACCAGGCAGAGAATTCCCGGCTAGCAGCTTCCCTGTGGCGGGGAAGTGCAAACGTACACGTTTTCGGCCGAAAACGCGTTTTCCGGGGAAAACGCACACCACGGCTCTTTCTGAGAAAAAGCAAGCACGGAGGACGAGAATCGCTTTTGCCCTGCGTAGCGTTCCGGGCAGCGGGTAGAACCAGGCAGAGAATTCCCGGCTAGCAGCTTCCCTGTGGCGGGGAAGTGCAAACGTACACGTTTTCGGCCGAAAACGCGTTTTCCGGCGAAAACGCACACCACGGCTCTTTCTGAGAAAAAGCAAGCACGGAGGACGAGAATCGCTTTTGCCCTGCGTAGCGTTCCGGGCAGCGGGTAGAACCAGGCAGAGAATTCCCGGCTAGCACCTTCCCTGTGGCGGGGAAGTGCAAACGTACACGTTTTCGGCCGAAAACGCGTTTTCCGGCGAAAACGCACACCACGGCTCTTTCTGAGAAAAAGCAAGCACGGAGGACGAGAATCGCTTTTGCCCTGCGTAGCGTTCCGGGCAGCGGGTAGAACCAGGCAGAGAATTCCCGGCTAGCAGCTTCCCTGTGGCCGGGAAGTGCAAACGTACACGTTTTCGGCCGAAAACGCGTTTTCGGCGAAAACGCACACCACGGCTCTTTCTGATAAAAAGCAAGCACGGAGGACGAGAATCGCTTTTGCCCTGCGTAGCGTTCCGGGCAGCGGGTAGAACCAGGCAGAGAATTCCCGGCTAGCAGCTTCCCTGTGGCGGGGAAGTGCAAACGTACACGTTTTCGGCCGAAAACGCGTTTTCCGGGGAAAACGCACACCACGGCTCTTTCTGAGAAAAAGCAAGCACGGAGGACGAGAATCGCTTTTGCCCTGCGTAGCGTTCCGGGCAGCGGGTAGAACCAGGCAGAGAATTCCCGGATAGCAGCTTCCCTGTGGCTGGGAAGTGCAAACGTACACGTTTTCGGCCAAAAACGCGTTTTCGGTGAAAAAGCACACAACGGCTCTTTCTGAGAAAAAGCAAGCACGGAGGACGAGAATCGCTTTTGCCCTGCGTAGCGTTCCGGGCAGCGGGTAGAACCAGGCAGAGAATTCCCGGCTAGCAGCTTTCCTGTGGCTGGGAAGTGCAAACGTACACGTTTTCGGCCAAAAACGCGTTTTCGGCGAAAAAGCACACAACGGCTCTTTCTGAGAAAAAGCAAGCACGGAGGACGAGAATCGCTTTTGCCCTGCGTAGCGTTCCGGGCAGCGGGTAGAACCAGGCAGAGAATTCCCGGCTAGCAGCTTCCCTGTGGCTGGGAAGTGCAAACGTACACGTTTTCAGCCAAAAACGCGTTTTCGGCGAAAACGCACACCACGGCTCTTTCTGAGAAAAAGCAAGCACGGAGGACGAGAATCGCTTTTGCCCTGCCTAGCGTTCCGGGCAGCGGGTAGAACCAGGCAGAGAATTCCCGGCTAGCAGCTTCCCTGTGGCTGGGAAGTGCAAACGTACACGTTTTCTGCCAAAAACGCGTTTTCGGTGAAAACGCACACCACGGCTCTTTCTGAGAAAAAGCAAGCACGGAGGACGAGAATCCCTTTTGCCCTGCGTAGCGTTCCGGGCAGCGGGTAGAACCAGGCAGAGAATTCCCGGCTAGCAGCTTCCCTGTGGCTGGGAAGTGCAAACGTACACGTTTTCTGCCAAAAACGCGTTTTCGGCGAAAACGCACACCACGGCTCTTTCTGAGAAAAAGCAAGCACGGAGGACGAGAATCGCTTTTGCCCTGCGTAGCGTTCCGGGCAGCGGGTAGAACCAGGCAGAGAATTCCCGGCTAGCAGCTTCCATGTGGCTGGGAAGTGCAAACGTACACGTTTTCTGCCAAAAACGCGTTTTCCGGCGAAAACGCACACCACGGCTCTTTCTGAGAAAAAGCAAGCACGGAGGACGAGAATCGCTTTTGCCCTGCGTAGCGTTCCGGGCAGCGGGTAGAACCAGGCAGAGAATTCCCGGCTAGCAGCTTCCCTGTGGCGGGGAAGTGCAAACGTACACGTTTTCGGCCGATAACGCGTTTTCCGGCGAAAACGCACACCACGGCTCTTTCTGAGAAAAAGCAAGCACGGAGGACGAGAACCGCTTTTGCCCTGCGTAGCGTTCCGGGCAGCGGGTAGAACCAGGCAGAGAATTCCCGGCTAGCAGCTTCCCTGTGGCGGGGAAGTGCAAACGTACACGTTTTCGGCCGAAAACGCGTTTTCCGGGGAAAACGCACACCACGGCTCTTTCTGAGAAAAAGCAAGCACGGAGGACGAGAATCGCTTTTGCCCTGCGTAGCGTTCCGGGCAGCGGGTAGAACCAGGCAGAGAATTCCCGGCTAGCAGCTTCCCTGTGGCGGGGAAGTGCAAACGTACACGTTTTCGGCCGAAAACGCGTTTTCGGCGAAAACGCACACCACGGCTCTTTCTGAGAAAAAGCAAGCACGGAGGACGAGAATCGCTTTTGCCCTGCGTAGCGTTCCGGGCAGCGGGTAGAACCAGGCAGAGAATTCCCGGCTAGCAGCTTCCCTGTGGCCGGGAAGTGCAAACGTACACGTTTTCGGCCGAAAACGCGTTTTCCGGCGAAAACGCACACCACGGCTCTTTCTGAGAAAAAGCAAGCACGGAGGACGAGAATCGCTTTTGCCCTGCGTAGCGTTCCGGGCAGCGGGTAGAACCAGGCAGAGAATTCCCGGCTAGCAGCTTCCCTGTGGCCGGGAAGTGCAAACGTACACGTTTTCGGCCGAAAACGCGTTTTCAGCGAAAAAGCGCACCACGGCTCTTTCTGAGAAAAAGCAAGCACGGAGGACGAGAATCGCTTTTGCCCTGCGTAGCGTTCCGGGCAGCGGGTAGAACCAGGCAGAGAATTCCCGGCTAGCAGCTTCCCTGTGGCGGGGAAGTGCAAACGTACACGTTTTCGGCCGAAAACGCGTTTTCCGGCGAAAACGCACACCACGGCTCTTTCTGAGAAAAAGCAAGCACGGAGGACGAGAATCGCTTTTGCCCTGCGTAGCGTTCCGGGCAGCGGGTAGAACCAGGCAGAGAATTCCCGGCTAGCAGCTTCCCTGTGGCGGGGAAGTGCAAACGTACACGTTTTCGGCCGAAAACGCGTTTTCCGGCGAAAACGCACACCACGGCTCTTTCTGAGAAAAAGCAAGCACGGAGGACGAGAATCGCTTTTGCCCTGCGTAGCGTTCCGGGCAGCGGGTAGAACCAGGCAGAGAATTCCCGGCTAGCAGCTTCCCTGTGGCGGGGAAGTGCAAACGTACACGTTTTCGGCCGAAAACGCGTTTTCCGGCGAAAACGCACACCACGGCTCTTTCTGAGAAAAAGCAAGCACGGAGGACGAGAATCGCTTTTGCCCTGCGTAGCGTTCCGGGCAGCGGGTAGAACCAGGCATTGAATTCCCGGCTAGCAGCTTCCTTGTGGCGGGGAAGTGCAAACGTACACATTTTCGGCCGAAAACGCGTTTTCCGGGGAAAACGCACACCACGGCTCTTTCTGAGAAAAAGCAAGCACGGAGGACGAGAATCGCTTTTGCCCTGCGTAGCGTTCCGGGCAGCGGGTAGAACCAGGCAGAGAATTCCCGGCTAGCAGCTTCCCTGTGGCGGTGAAGTGCAAACGTACACGTTTTCGGCCAAAAACGCGTTTTCGGCGAAAACGCACACCACGGCTCTTTCTGAGAAAAAGCAAGCACGGAGGACGAGAATCGCTTTTGCCCTGCGTAGCGTTCCGGGCAGCGGGTAGAACCAGGCAGAGAATTCCCGGCTAGCAGCTTCCCTGTGGCTGGGAAGTGCAAACGTACACGTTTTCTGCCAAAAACGCGTTTTCGGCGAAAACGCACACCACGGCTCTTTCTGAGAAAAAGCAAGCACGGAGGACGAGAATCGCTTTTGCCCTGCGTAGCGTTCCGGGCAGCGGGTAGAACCAGGCAGAGAATTCCCGGCTAGCAGCTTCCCTGTGGCGGGGAAGTGCAAACGTACACGTTTTCGGCCGAAAACGCGTTTTCCGGCGAAAACGCACACCACGGCTCTTTCTGAGAAAAAGCAAGCACGGAGGACGAGAATCGCTTTTGCCCTGCGTAGCGTTCCGGGCAGCGGGTAGAACCAGGCAGAGAATTCCCGGCTAGCAGCTTCCCTGTGGCGGGGAAGTGCAAACGTACACGTTTTCGGCCGAAAACGCGTTTTCCGGCGAAAACGCACACCACGGCTCTTTCTGAGAAAAAGCAAGCACGGAGGACGAGAATCGCTTTTGCCCTGCGTAGCGTTCCGGGCAGCGGGTAGAACCAGGCAGAGAATTCCCGGCTAGCAGCTTCCCTGTGGCGGGGAAGTGCAAACGTAAACGTTTTCGGCAAAAACGCGTTTTCGGCGAAAAAGCACACCACGGCTCTTTCTGAGAAAAAGCAAGCACGGAGGACGAGAATCGCTTTTGCCCTGCGTAGCGTTCCGGGCAGCGGGTAGAACCAGGCAGAGAATTCCCGGCTAGCAGCTTCCCTGTGGCCGGGAAGTGCAAACGTACACGTTTTCGGCCGAAAACGCGTTTTCCGGGGAAAACGCACACCACGGCTATTTCTGAGAAAAAGCAAGCACGGAGGACGAGAATCGCTTTTGCCCTGCGTAGCGTTCCGGGCAGCGGGTAGAACCAGGCAGAGAATTCCCGGCTAGCAGCTTCCCTGTGGCGGGGAAGTGCAAACGTACACGTTTTCGGCCGAAAACGCGTTTTCAGCGAAAAAGCGCACCACGGCTCTTTCTGAGAAAAAGCAAGCACGGAGGACGAGAATCGCTTTTGCCCTGCGTAGCGTTCCGGGCAGCGGGTAGAACCAGGCAGAGAATTCCCGGCTAGCAGCTTCCCTGTGGCGGGGAAGTGCAAACGTACACGTTTTCGGCCGAAAACGCGTTTTCCGAAGAAAACGCACACCACGGCTCTTTCTGAGAAAAAGCAAGCACGGAGGACGAGAATCGCTTTTGCCCTGCGTAGCGTTCCGGGCAGCGGGTAGAACCAGGCAGAGAATTCCCGGCTAGCAGCTTCCCTGTGGCGGGGAAGTGCAAACGTACACGTTTTCGGCCGAAAACGCGTTTTCCGGGGAAAACGCACACCACGGCTCTTTCTGAGAAAAAGCAAGCACGGAGGACGAGAATCGCTTTTGCCCTGCGTAGCGTTCCGGGCAGCGGGTAGAACCAGGCAGAGAATTCCCGGCTAGCAGCTTCCCTGTGGCGGGGAAGTGCAAACGTACACGTTTTCGGCCGAAAACGAGTTTTCCGGGGAAAACGCACACCACGGCTCTTTCTGAGAAAAAGCAAGCACGGAGGACGAGAATCGCTTTTGCCCTGCGTAGCGTTCCGGGCAGCGGGTAGAACCAGGCAGAGAATTCCCGGCTAGCAGCTTCCCTGTGGCCGGGAAGTGCAAACGTACACGTTTTCGGCCGAAAACGCGTTTTCAGCGAAAAAGCGCACCACGGCTCTTTCTGAGAAAAAGCAAGCACGGAGGACGAGAATCGCTTTTGCCCTGCGTAGCGTTCCGGGCAGCGGGTAGAACCAGGCAGAGAATTCCCGGCTAGCAGCTTCCCTGTGGCCGGGAAGTGCAAACGTACACGTTTTCGGCCGAAAACGCGTTTTCGGCGAAAACGCACACCACGGCTCTTTCTGATAAAAAGCAAGCACGGAGGACGAGAATCGCTTTTGCCCTGCGTAGCGTTCCGGGCAGCGGGTAGAACCAGGCAGAGAATTCCCGGCTAGCAGCTTCCCTGTGGCGGGGAAGTGCAAACGTACACGTTTTCGGCCGAAAACGCGTTTTCCGGGGAAAACGCACACCACGGCTCTTTCTGAGAAAAAGCAAGCACGGAGGACGAGAATCGCTTTTGCCCTGCGTAGCGTTCCGGGCAGCGGGTAGAACCAGGCAGAGAATTCCCGGATAGCAGCTTCCCTGTGGCGGGGAAGTGCAAACGTACACGTTTTCGGCCGAAAACGCGTTTTCCGGCGAAAACGCACACCACGGCTCTTTCTGAGAAAAAGCAAGCACGGAGGACGAGAATCGCTTTTGCCCTGCGTAGCGTTCCGGGCAGCGGGTAGAACCAGGCAGAGAATTCCCGGCTAGCAGCTTCCCTGTGGCGGGGAAGTGCAAACGTACACGTTTTCGGCCGATAACGCGTTTTCCGGCGAAAACGCACACCACGGCTCTTTCTGAGAAAAAGCAAGCACGGAGGACGAGAACCGCTTTTGCCCTGCGTAGCGTTCCGGGCAGCGGGTAGAACCAGGCAGAGAATTCCCGGCTAGCAGCTTCCCTGTGGCGGGGAAGTGCAAACGTACACGTTTTCGGCCGAAAACGCGTTTTCCGGGGAAAACGCACACCACGGCTCTTTCTGAGAAAAAGCAAGCACGGAGGACGAGAATCGCTTTTGCCCTGCGTAGCGTTCCGGGCAGCGGGTAGAACCAGGCAGAGAATTCCCGGCTAGCAGCTTCCTTGTGGCGGGGAAGTGCAAACGTACACGTTTTCGGCCGAAAACGCGTTTTCCGGGGAAAACGCACACCACGGCTCTTTCTGAGAAAAAGCAAGCAGGGAGGACGAGAATCGCTTTTGCCCTGCGTAGCGTTCCGGGCAGCGGGTAGAACCAGGCAGAGAATTCCCGGCTAGCAGCTTCCCTGTGGCGGGGAAGTGCAAACGTACATGTTTTCGGCCAAAAACGCGTTTTCGGCGAAAAAGCACACAACGGCTCTTTCTGAGAAAAAGCAAGCACGGAGGACGAGAATCGCTTTTGCCCTGCGTAGCGTTCCGGGCAGCGGGTAGAACCAGGCAGAGAATTCCCGGCTAGCAGCTTCCCTGTGGCTGGGAAGTGCAAACGTACACGTTTTCTGCCAAAAACGCGTTTTCGGCGAAAACGCATACCACGGCTCTTTCTGAGAAAAAGCAAGCACGGAGGACGAGAATCGCTTTTGCCCTGCGTAGCGTTCCGGGCAGCGGGTAGAACCAGGCAGAGAATTCCCGGCTAGCAGCTTCCCTGTGGCGGGGAAGTGCAAACGTACACGTTTTCGGCCGAAAACGCGTTTTCCGGGGAAAACGCACACCACGGCTCTTTCTGATAAAAAGCAAGCACGGAGGACGAGAATCGCTTTTGCCCTGCGTAGCGTTCCGGGCAGCGGGTAGAACCAGGCAGAGAATTCCCGGCTAGCACCTTCCCTGTGGCGGGGAAGTGCAAACGTACACGTTTTCGGCCGAAAACGCGTTTTCCGGCGAAAACGCACACCACGGCTCTTTCTGAGAAAAAGCAAGCACGGAGGACGAGAATCGCTTTTGCCCTGCGTAGCGTTCCGGGCAGCGGGTAGAACCAGGCAGAGAATTCCCGGCTAGCAGCTTCCCTGTGGCGGGGAAGTGCAAACGTACACGTTTTCGGCCGAAAACGCGTTTTCCGGGGAAAACGCACACCACGGCTCTTTCTGAGAAAAAGCAAGCACGGAGGACGAGAATCGCTTTTGCCCTGCGTAGCGTTCCGGGCAGCGGGTAGAACCAGGCAGAGAATTCCCGGCTAGCAGCTTCCCTGTGGCGGGGAAGTGCAAACGTACACGTTTTCGGCCAAAAACGCGTTTTCGGCGAAAAAGCACACAACGGCTCTTTCTGAGAAAAAGCAAGCACGGAGGACGAGAATCGCTTTTGCCCTGCGTAGCGTTCCGGGCAGCTGGTAGAACCAGGCAGAGAATTCCCGGCTAGCAGCTTCCCTGTGGCGGGGAAGTGCAAACGTACACGTTTTCGGCCGAAAACGCATTTTCCGGCGAAAACGCACACCACGGCTCTTTCTGAGAAAAAGCAAGCACGGAGGACGAGAACCGCTTTTGCCCTGCGTAGCGTTCCGGGCAGCGGGTAGAACCAGGCAGAGAATTCCCGGCTAGCAGCTTCCCTGTGGCGGGGAAGTGCAAACGTACACGTTTTCGGCCGAAAACGCGTTTTCCGGCGAAAACGCACACCACGGCTCTTTCTGAGAAAAAGCAAGCACGGAGGACGAGAATCGCTTTTGCCCTGCCTAGCGTTCCGGCTCTTTCTGAGAAAAAGCAAGCACGGAGGACGAGAATCGCTTTTGCCCTGCCTAGCGTTCCGGGCAGCGGGTAGAACCAGGCAGAGAATTCCCGGCTAGCAGCTTCCCTGCGGCGGGGAAGTGCAAACGTACACGTTTTCGGCCGAAAACGCGTTTTCCGGGGAAAACGCACACCACGGCTCTTTCTGAGAAAAAGCAAGCACGGAGGACGAGAATCGCTTTTGCCCTGCCTAGCGTTCCGGGCAGCGGGTAGAACCAGGCAGAGAATTCACGGCTAGCAGCTTTCCTGTGGCTGGGAAGTGCAAACGTAGCAAGCACGGAGGACGAGAACCGCTTTTGCCCTGCGTAGCGTTCCGGGCAGCGGGTAGAACCAGGCAGAGAATTCCCGGCTAGCAGCTTCCCTGTGGCCGGGAAGTGCAAACGTACACGTTTTCGGCCGAAAACGCGTTTTCAGCGAAAAAGCGCACCACGGCTCTTTCTGAGAAAAAGCAAGCACGGAGGACGAGAATCGCTTTTGCCCTGCGTAGCGTTCCGGGCAGCGGGTAGAACCAGGCAGAGAATTCCCGGCTAGCAGCTTCCCTGTGGCCGGGAAGTGCAAACGTACACGTTTTCGGCCGAAAACGCGTTTTCGGCGAAAACGCACACCACGGCTCTTTCTGATAAAAAGCAAGCACGGAGGACGAGAATCGCTTTTGCCCTGCGTAGCGTTCCGGGCAGCGGGTAGAACCAGGCAGAGAATTCCCGGCTAGCAGCTTCCCTGTGGCGGGGAAGTGCAAACGTACACGTTTTCGGCCGAAAACGCGTTTTCCGGGGAAAACGCACACCACGGCTCTTTCTGAGAAAAAGCAAGCACGGAGGACGAGAATCGCTTTTGCCCTGCGTAGCGTTCCGGGCAGCGGGTAGAACCAGGCAGAGAATTCCCGGCTAGCAGCTTCCCTGTGGCGGGGAAGTGCAAACGTACACGTTTTCGGCCGAAAACGCGTTTTCCGGCGAAAACGCACACCACGGCTCTTTCTGAGAAAAAGCAAGCACGGAGGACGAGAATCGCTTTTGCCCTGCGTAGCGTTCCGGGCAGCGGGTAGAACCAGGCAGAGAATTCCCGGCTAGCAGCTTCCCTGTGGCGGGGAAGTGCAAACGTACACGTTTTCGGCCGATAACGCGTTTTCCGGCGAAAACGCACACCACGGCTCTTTCTGAGAAAAAGCAAGCACGGAGGACGAGAACCGCTTTTGCCCTGCGTAGCGTTCCGGGCAGCGGGTAGAACCAGGCAGAGAATTCCCGGCTAGCAGCTTCCCTGTGGCGGGGAAGTGCAAACGTACACGTTTTCGGCCGAAAACGCGTTTTCCGGGGAAAACGCACACCACGGCTCTTTCTGAGAAAAAGCAAGCACGGAGGACGAGAATCGCTTTTGCCCTGCGTAGCGTTCCGGGCAGCGGGTAGAACCAGGCAGAGAATTCCCGGCTAGCAGCTTCCTTGTGGCGGGGAAGTGCAAACGTACACGTTTTCGGCCGAAAACGCGTTTTCCGGGGAAAACGCACACCACGGCTCTTTCTGAGAAAAAGCAAGCAGGGAGGACGAGAATCGCTTTTGCCCTGCGTAGCGTTCCGGGCAGCGGGTAGAACCAGGCAGAGAATTCCCGGCTAGCAGCTTCCCTGTGGCGGGGAAGTGCAAACGTACATGTTTTCGGCCAAAAACGCGTTTTCGGCGAAAAAGCACACAACGGCTCTTTCTGAGAAAAAGCAAGCACGGAGGACGAGAATCGCTTTTGCCCTGCGTAGCGTTCCGGGCAGCGGGTAGAACCAGGCAGAGAATTCCCGGCTAGCAGCTTCCCTGTGGCTGGGAAGTGCAAACGTACACGTTTTCTGCCAAAAACGCGTTTTCGGCGAAAACGCATACCACGGCTCTTTCTGAGAAAAAGCAAGCACGGAGGACGAGAATCGCTTTTGCCCTGCGTAGCGTTCCGGGCAGCGGGTAGAACCAGGCAGAGAATTCCCGGCTAGCAGCTTCCCTGTGGCGGGGAAGTGCAAACGTACACGTTTTCGGCCGAAAACGCGTTTTCCGGCGAAAACGCACACCACGGCTCTTTCTGAGAAAAAGCAAGCACGGAGGACGAGAATCGCTTTTGCCCTGCCTAGCGTTCCGGGCAGCGGGTAGAACCAGGCAGAGAATTCCCGGCTAGCAGCTTCCCTGCGGCGGGGAAGTGCAAACGTACACGTTTTCGGCCGAAAACGCGTTTTCCGGGGAAAACGCACACCACGGCTCTTTCTGAGAAAAAGCAAGCACGGAGGACGAGAATCGCTTTTGCCCTGCCTAGCGTTCCGGGCAGCGGGTAGAACCAGGCAGAGAATTCACGGCTAGCAGCTTTCCAGTGGCTGGGAAGTGCAAACGTACACGTTTTCGGCCAAAAACGCGTTTTCGGCGAAAAAGCACACAACGGCTCTTTCTGAGAAAAAGCAAGCACGGAGGACGAGAACCGCTTTTGCCCTGCGTAGCGTTCCGGGCAGCGGGTAGAACCAGGCAGAGAATTCCCGGCTAGCAGCTTCCCTGTGGCCGGGAAGTGCAAACGTACACGTTTTCGGCCGAAAACGCGTTTTCAGCGAAAAAGCGCACCACGGCTCTTTCTGAGAAAAAGCAAGCACGGAGGACGAGAATCGCTTTTGCCCTGCGTAGCGTTCCGGGCAGCGGGTAGAACCAGGCAGAGAATTCCCGGCTAGCAGCTTCCCTGTGGCCGGGAAGTGCAAACGTACACGTTTTCGGCCGAAAACGCGTTTTCGGCGAAAACGCACACCACGGCTCTTTCTGATAAAAAGCAAGCACGGAGGACGAGAATCGCTTTTGCCCTGCGTAGCGTTCCGGGCAGCGGGTAGAACCAGGCAGAGAATTCCCGGCTAGCAGCTTCCCTGTGGCGGGGAAGTGCAAACGTACACGTTTTCGGCCGAAAACGCGTTTTCCGGGGAAAACGCACACCACGGCTCTTTCTGAGAAAAAGCAAGCACGGAGGACGAGAATCGCTTTTGCCCTGCGTAGCGTTCCGGGCAGCGGGTAGAACCAGGCAGAGAATTCCCGGCTAGCAGCTTCCCTGTGGCGGGGAAGTGCAAACGTACACGTTTTCGGCCGAAAACGCGTTTTCCGGCGAAAACGCACACCACGGCTCTTTCTGAGAAAAAGCAAGCACGGAGGACGAGAATCGCTTTTGCCCTGCGTAGCGTTCCGGGCAGCGGGTAGAACCAGGCAGAGAATTCCCGGCTAGCAGCTTCCCTGTGGCGGGGAAGTGCAAACGTACACGTTTTCGGCCGATAACGCGTTTTCCGGCGAAAACGCACACCACGGCTCTTTCTGAGAAAAAGCAAGCACGGAGGACGAGAACCGCTTTTGC
Source organism: Athene noctua (assembly GCF_965140245.1). Taxonomy (NCBI): domain Eukaryota; kingdom Metazoa; phylum Chordata; class Aves; order Strigiformes; family Strigidae; genus Athene; species Athene noctua. The sequence goes on along the minus strand of NW_027437604.1, from coordinate 276,717 downwards.
CCTGCGTAGCGTTCCGGGCAGCGGGTAGAACCAGGCAGAGAATTCCCGGCTAGCAGCTTCCCTGTGGCGGGGAAGTGCAAACGTACACGTTTTCGGCCGAAAACGCGTTTTCCGGGGAAAACGCACACCACGGCTCTTTCTGAGAAAAAGCAAGCACGGAGGACGAGAATCGCTTTTGCCCTGCGTAGCGTTCCGGGCAGCGGGTAGAACCAGGCAGAGAATTCCCGGCTAGCAGCTTCCCTGTGGCGGGGAAGTGCAAACGTACACGTTTTCGGCCGAAAACGCGTTTTCCGGCGAAAACGCACACCACGGCTCTTTCTGAGAAAAAGCAAGCACGGAGGACGAGAATCGCTTTTGCCCTGCGTAGCGTTCCGGGCAGCGGGTAGAACCAGGCAGAGAATTCCCGGCTAGCAGCTTCCCTGTGGCGGGGAAGTGCAAACGTACACGTTTTCGGCCGATAACGCGTTTTCCGGCGAAAACGCACACCACGGCTCTTTCTGAGAAAAAGCAAGCACGGAGGACGAGAACCGCTTTTGCCCTGCGTAGCGTTCCGGGCAGCGGGTAGAACCAGGCAGAGAATTCCCGGCTAGCAGCTTCCCTGTGGCGGGGAAGTGCAAACGTACACGTTTTCGGCCGAAAACGCGTTTTCCGGGGAAAACGCACACCACGGCTCTTTCTGAGAAAAAGCAAGCACGGAGGACGAGAATCGCTTTTGCCCTGCGTAGCGTTCCGGGCAGCGGGTAGAACCAGGCAGAGAATTCCCGGCTAGCAGCTTCCTTGTGGCGGGGAAGTGCAAACGTACACGTTTTCGGCCGAAAACGCGTTTTCCGGGGAAAACGCACACCACGGCTCTTTCTGAGAAAAAGCAAGCAGGGAGGACGAGAATCGCTTTTGCCCTGCGTAGCGTTCCGGGCAGCGGGTAGAACCAGGCAGAGAATTCCCGGCTAGCAGCTTCCCTGTGGCGGGGAAGTGCAAACGTACATGTTTTCGGCCAAAAACGCGTTTTCGGCGAAAAAGCACACAACGGCTCTTTCTGAGAAAAAGCAAGCACGGAGGACGAGAATCGCTTTTGCCCTGCGTAGCGTTCCGGGCAGCGGGTAGAACCAGGCAGAGAATTCCCGGCTAGCAGCTTCCCTGTGGCTGGGAAGTGCAAACGTACACGTTTTCTGCCAAAAACGCGTTTTCGGCGAAAACGCATACCACGGCTCTTTCTGAGAAAAAGCAAGCACGGAGGACGAGAATCGCTTTTGCCCTGCGTAGCGTTCCGGGCAGCGGGTAGAACCAGGCAGAGAATTCCCGGCTAGCAGCTTCCCTGTGGCGGGGAAGTGCAAACGTACACGTTTTCGGCCGAAAACGCGTTTTCCGGGGAAAACGCACACCACGGCTCTTTCTGAGAAAAAGCAAGCACGGAGGACGAGAATCGCTTTTGCCCTGCGTAGCGTTCCGGGCAGCGGGTAGAACCAGGCAGAGAATTCCCGGCTAGCAGCTTCCCTGTGGCGGGGAAGTGCAAACGTACACGTTTTCGGCCGAAAACGCGTTTTCCGGGGAAAACGCACACCACGGCTCTTTCTGAGAAAAAGCAAGCACGGAGGACGAGAATCGCTTTTGCCCTGCGTAGCGTTCCGGGCAGCGGGTAGAACCAGGCAGAGAATTCCCGGCTAGCAGCTTCCTTGTGGCGGGGAAGTGCAAACGTACACGTTTTCGGCCGAAAACGCGTTTTCCGGGGAAAACGCACACCACGGCTCTTTCTGAGAAAAAGCAAGCAGGGAGGACGAGAATCGCTTTTGCCCTGCGTAGCGTTCCGGGCAGCGGGTAGAACCAGGCAGAGAATTCCCGGCTAGCAGCTTCCCTGTGGCGGGGAAGTGCAAACGTACATGTTTTCGGCCAAAAACGCGTTTTCGGCGAAAAAGCACACAACGGCTCTTTCTGAGAAAAAGCAAGCACGGAGGACGAGAATCGCTTTTGCCCTGCGTAGCGTTCCGGGCAGCGGGTAGAACCAGGCAGAGAATTCCCGGCTAGCAGCTTCCCTGTGGCTGGGAAGTGCAAACGTACACGTTTTCTGCCAAAAACGCGTTTTCGGCGAAAACGCATACCACGGCTCTTTCTGAGAAAAAGCAAGCACGGAGGACGAGAATCGCTTTTGCCCTGCGTAGCGTTCCGGGCAGCGGGTAGAACCAGGCAGAGAATTCCCGGCTAGCAGCTTCCCTGTGGCGGGGAAGTGCAAACGTACACGTTTTCGGCCGAAAACGCGTTTTCCGGCGAAAACGCACACCACGGCTCTTTCTGAGAAAAAGCAAGCACGGAGGACGAGAATCGCTTTTGCCCTGCCTAGCGTTCCGGGCAGCGGGTAGAACCAGGCAGAGAATTCCCGGCTAGCAGCTTCCCTGCGGCGGGGAAGTGCAAACGTACACGTTTTCGGCCGAAAACGCGTTTTCCGGGGAAAACGCACACCACGGCTCTTTCTGAGAAAAAGCAAGCACGGAGGACGAGAATCGCTTTTGCCCTGCCTAGCGTTCCGGGCAGCGGGTAGAACCAGGCAGAGAATTCACGGCTAGCAGCTTTCCAGTGGCTGGGAAGTGCAAACGTACACGTTTTCGGCCAAAAACGCGTTTTCGGCGAAAAAGCACACAACGGCTCTTTCTGAGAAAAAGCAAGCACGGAGGACGAGAACCGCTTTTGCCCTGCGTAGCGTTCCGGGCAGCGGGTAGAACCAGGCAGAGAATTCCCGGCTAGCAGCTTCCCTGTGGCCGGGAAGTGCAAACGTACACGTTTTCGGCCGAAAACGCGTTTTCAGCGAAAAAGCGCACCACGGCTCTTTCTGAGAAAAAGCAAGCACGGAGGACGAGAATCGCTTTTGCCCTGCGTAGCGTTCCGGGCAGCGGGTAGAACCAGGCAGAGAATTCCCGGCTAGCAGCTTCCCTGTGGCCGGGAAGTGCAAACGTACACGTTTTCGGCCGAAAACGCGTTTTCGGCGAAAACGCACACCACGGCTCTTTCTGATAAAAAGCAAGCACGGAGGACGAGAATCGCTTTTGCCCTGCGTAGCGTTCCGGGCAGCGGGTAGAACCAGGCAGAGAATTCCCGGCTAGCAGCTTCCCTGTGGCGGGGAAGTGCAAACGTACACGTTTTCGGCCGAAAACGCGTTTTCCGGGGAAAACGCACACCACGGCTCTTTCTGAGAAAAAGCAAGCACGGAGGACGAGAATCGCTTTTGCCCTGCGTAGCGTTCCGGGCAGCGGGTAGAACCAGGCAGAGAATTCCCGGCTAGCAGCTTCCCTGTGGCGGGGAAGTGCAAACGTACACGTTTTCGGCCGAAAACGCGTTTTCCGGCGAAAACGCACACCACGGCTCTTTCTGAGAAAAAGCAAGCACGGAGGACGAGAATCGCTTTTGCCCTGCGTAGCGTTCCGGGCAGCGGGTAGAACCAGGCAGAGAATTCCCGGCTAGCAGCTTCCCTGTGGCGGGGAAGTGCAAACGTACACGTTTTCGGCCGATAACGCGTTTTCCGGCGAAAACGCACACCACGGCTCTTTCTGAGAAAAAGCAAGCACGGAGGACGAGAACCGCTTTTGCCCTGCGTAGCGTTCCGGGCAGCGGGTAGAACCAGGCAGAGAATTCCCGGCTAGCAGCTTCCCTGTGGCGGGGAAGTGCAAACGTACACGTTTTCGGCCGAAAACGCGTTTTCCGGGGAAAACGCACACCACGGCTCTTTCTGAGAAAAAGCAAGCACGGAGGACGAGAATCGCTTTTGCCCTGCGTAGCGTTCCGGGCAGCGGGTAGAACCAGGCAGAGAATTCCCGGCTAGCAGCTTCCTTGTGGCGGGGAAGTGCAAACGTACACGTTTTCGGCCGAAAACGCGTTTTCCGGGGAAAACGCACACCACGGCTCTTTCTGAGAAAAAGCAAGCAGGGAGGACGAGAATCGCTTTTGCCCTGCGTAGCGTTCCGGGCAGCGGGTAGAACCAGGCAGAGAATTCCCGGCTAGCAGCTTCCCTGTGGCGGGGAAGTGCAAACGTACATGTTTTCGGCCAAAAACGCGTTTTCGGCGAAAAAGCACACAACGGCTCTTTCTGAGAAAAAGCAAGCACGGAGGACGAGAATCGCTTTTGCCCTGCGTAGCGTTCCGGGCAGCGGGTAGAACCAGGCAGAGAATTCCCGGCTAGCAGCTTCCCTGTGGCTGGGAAGTGCAAACGTACACGTTTTCTGCCAAAAACGCGTTTTCGGCGAAAACGCATACCACGGCTCTTTCTGAGAAAAAGCAAGCACGGAGGACGAGAATCGCTTTTGCCCTGCGTAGCGTTCCGGGCAGCGGGTAGAACCAGGCAGAGAATTCCCGGCTAGCAGCTTCCCTGTGGCGGGGAAGTGCAAACGTACACGTTTTCGGCCGAAAACGCGTTTTCCGGGGAAAACGCACACCACGGCTCTTTCTGAGAAAAAGCAAGCACGGAGGACGAGAATCGCTTTTGCCCTGCGTAGCGTTCCGGGCAGCGGGTAGAACCAGGCAGAGAATTCCCGGCTAGCAGCTTACCTGTGGCGGGGAAGTGCAAACGTACACGTTTTCGGCCGAAAACGCGTTTTCCGGCGAAAACGCACACCACGGCTCTTTCTGATAAAAAGCAAGCACGGAGGACGAGAATCGCTTTTGCCCTGCGTAGCGTTCCGGGCAGCGGGTAGAACCAGGCAGAGAATTCCCGGCTAGCACCTTCCCTGTGGCGGGGAAGTGCAAACGTACACGTTTTCGGCCGAAAACGCGTTTTCCGGCGAAAACGCACACCACGGCTCTTTCTGAGAAAAAGCAAGCACGGAGGACGAGAATCGCTTTTGCCCTGCGTAGCGTTCCGGGCAGCGGGTAGAACCAGGCAGAGAATTCACGGCTAGCAGCTTCCTTGTGGCGGGGAAGTGCAAACGTACACGTTTTCGGCCGAAAACGCGTTTTCCGGGGAAAACGCACACCACGGCTCTTTCTGAGAAAAAGCAAGCACGGAGGACGAGAATCGCTTTTGCCCTGCGTAGCGTTCCGGGCAGCGGGTAGAACCAGGCAGAGAATTCCCGGCTAGCAGCTTCCCTGTGGCGGGGAAGTGCAAACGTACACGTTTTCGGCCAAAAACGCGTTTTCGGCGAAAAAGCACACAACGGCTCTTTCTGAGAAAAAGCAAGCACGGAGGACGAGAATCGCTTTTGCCCTGCGTAGCGTTCCGGGCAGCTGGTAGAACCAGGCAGAGAATTCCCGGCTAGCAGCTTCCCTGTGGCGGGGAAGTGCAAACGTACACGTTTTCGGCCGAAAACGCATTTTCCGGCGAAAACGCACACCACGGCTCTTTCTGAGAAAAAGCAAGCACGGAGGACGAGAACCGCTTTTGCCCTGCGTAGCGTTCCGGGCAGCGGGTAGAACCAGGCAGAGAATTCCCGGCTAGCAGCTTCCCTGTGGCGGGGAAGTGCAAACGTACACGTTTTCGGCCGAAAACGCGTTTTCCGGCGAAAACGCACACCACGGCTCTTTCTGAGAAAAAGCAAGCACGGAGGACGAGAATCGCTTTTGCCCTGCCTAGCGTTCCGGGCAGCGGGTAGAACCAGGCAGAGAATTCCCGGCTAGCAGCTTCCCTGCGGCGGGGAAGTGCAAACGTACACGTTTTCGGCCGAAAACGCGTTTTCCGGGGAAAACGCACACCACGGCTCTTTCTGAGAAAAAGCAAGCACGGAGGACGAGAATCGCTTTTGCCCTGCCTAGCGTTCCGGGCAGCGGGTAGAACCAGGCAGAGAATTCACGGCTAGCAGCTTTCCTGTGGCTGGGAAGTGCAAACGTACACGTTTTCGGCCAAAACCGCGTTTTCGGCGAAAAAGCACACAACGGCTCTTTCTGAGAAAAAGCAAGCACGGAGGACGAGAACCGCTTTTGCCCTGCGTAGCGTTCCGGGCAGCGGGTAGAACCAGGCAGAGAATTCCCGGCTAGCAGCTTCCCTGTGGCCGGGAAGTGCAAACGTACACGTTTTCGGCCGAAAACGCGTTTTCAGCGAAAAAGCGCACCACGGCTCTTTCTGAGAAAAAGCAAGCACGGAGGACGAGAATCGCTTTTGCCCTGCGTAGCGTTCCGGGCAGCGGGTAGAACCAGGCAGAGAATTCCCGGCTAGCAGCTTCCCTGTGGCCGGGAAGTGCAAACGTACACGTTTTCGGCCGAAAACGCGTTTTCGGCGAAAACGCACACCACGGCTCTTTCTGATAAAAAGCAAGCACGGAGGACGAGAATCGCTTTTGCCCTGCGTAGCGTTCCGGGCAGCGGGTAGAACCAGGCAGAGAATTCCCGGCTAGCAGCTTCCCTGTGGCGGGGAAGTGCAAACGTACACGTTTTCGGCCGAAAACGCGTTTTCCGGGGAAAACGCACACCACGGCTCTTTCTGAGAAAAAGCAAGCACGGAGGACGAGAATCGCTTTTGCCCTGCGTAGCGTTCCGGGCAGCGGGTAGAACCAGGCAGAGAATTCCCGGATAGCAGCTTCCCTGTGGCTGGGAAGTGCAAACGTACACGTTTTCTGCCAAAAACGCGTTTTCGGCGAAAACGCACACCACGGCTCTTTCTGAGAAAAAGCAAGCACGGAGGACGAGAATCGCTTTTGCCCTGCGTAGCGTTCCGGGCAGCGGGTAGAACCAGGCAGAGAATTCCCGGCTAGCAGCTTTCCTGTGGCTGGGAAGTGCAAACGTACACGTTTTCGGCCAAAAACGCGTTTTCGGCGAAAAAGCACACAACGGCTCTTTCTGAGAAAAAGCAAGCACGGAGGACGAGAATCGCTTTTGCCCTGCGTAGCGTTCCGGGCAGCGGGTAGAACCAGGCAGAGAATTCCCGGCTAGCAGCTTCCCTGTGGCTGGGAAGTGCAAACGTACACGTTTTCAGCCAAAAACGCGTTTTCGGCGAAAACGCACACCACGGCTCTTTCTGAGAAAAAGCAAGCACGGAGGACGAGAATCGCTTTTGCCCTGCCTAGCGTTCCGGGCAGCGGGTAGAACCAGGCAGAGAATTCCCGGCTAGCAGCTTCCCTGTGGCTGGGAAGTGCAAACGTACACGTTTTCTGCCAAAAACGCGTTTTCGGCGAAAACGCACACCACGGCTCTTTCTGAGAAAAAGCAAGCACGGAGGACGAGAATCCCTTTTGCCCTGCGTAGCGTTCCGGGCAGCGGGTAGAACCAGGCAGAGAATTCCCGGCTAGCAGCTTCCCTGTGGCTGGGAAGTGCAAACGTACACGTTTTCTGCCAAAAACGCGTTTTCGGCGAAAACGCACACCACGGCTCTTTCTGAGAAAAAGCAAGCACGGAGGACGAGAATCGCTTTTGCCCTGCCTAGCGTTCCGGGCAGCGGGTAGAACCAGGCAGAGAATTCCCGGCTAGCAGCTTCCATGTGGCTGGGAAGTGCAAACGTACACGTTTTCTGCCAAAAACGCGTTTTCCGGCGAAAACGCACACCACGGCTCTTTCTGAGAAAAAGCAAGCACGGAGGACGAGAATCGCTTTTGCCCTGCGTAGCGTTCCGGGCAGCGGGTAGAACCAGGCAGAGAATTCCCGGCTAGCAGCTTCCCTGTGGCGGGGAAGTGCAAACGTACACGTTTTCGGCCGATAACGCGTTTTCCGGCGAAAACGCACACCACGGCTCTTTCTGAGAAAAAGCAAGCACGGAGGACGAGAACCGCTTTTGCCCTGCGTAGCGTTCCGGGCAGCGGGTAGAACCAGGCAGAGAATTCCCGGCTAGCAGCTTCCCTGTGGCGGGGAAGTGCAAACGTACACGTTTTCGGCCGAAAACGCGTTTTCCGGGGAAAACGCACACCACGGCTCTTTCTGAGAAAAAGCAAGCACGGAGGACGAGAATCGCTTTTGCCCTGCGTAGCGTTCCGGGCAGCGGGTAGAACCAGGCAGAGAATTCCCGGCTAGCAGCTTCCCTGTGGCGGGGAAGTGCAAACGTACACGTTTTCTGCCGAAAACGCGTTTTCGGCGAAAACGCACACCACGGCTCTTTCTGAGAAAAAGCAAGCACGGAGGACGAGAATCGCTTTTGCCCTGCGTAGCGTTCCGGGCAGCGGGTAGAACCAGGCAGAGAATTCCCGGCTAGCAGCTTCCCTGTGGCCGGGAAGTGCAAACGTACACGTTTTCGGCCGAAAACGCGTTTTCCGGCGAAAACGCACACCACGGCTCTTTCTGAGAAAAAGCAAGCACGGAGGACGAGAATCGCTTTTGCCCTGCGTAGCGTTCCGGGCAGCGGGTAGAACCAGGCATTGAATTCCCGGCTAGCAGCTTCCTTGTGGCGGGGAAGTGCAAACGTACACATTTTCGGCCGAAAACGCGTTTTCCGGGGAAAACGCACACCACGGCTCTTTCTGAGAAAAAGCAAGCACGGAGGACGAGAATCGCTTTTGCCCTGCGTAGCGTTCCGGGCAGCGGGTAGAACCAGGCAGAGAATTCCCGGCTAGCAGCTTCCCTGTGGCGGGGAAGTGCAAACGTACACGTTTTCGGCCAAAAACGCGTTTTCGGCGAAAACGCACACCACGGCTCTTTCTGAGAAAAAGCAAGCACGGAGGACGAGAATCGCTTTTGCCCTGCGTAGCGTTCCGGGCAGCGGGTAGAACCAGGCAGAGAATTCCCGGCTAGCAGCTTCCCTGTGGCTGGGAAGTGCAAACGTACACGTTTTCTGCCAAAAACGCGTTTTCGGCGAAAACGCACACCACGGCTCTTTCTGAGAAAAAGCAAGCACGGAGGACGAGAATCGCTTTTGCCCTGCGTAGCGTTCCGGGCAGCGGGTAGAACCAGGCAGAGAATTCCCGGCTAGCAGCTTCCCTGTGGCGGGGAAGTGCAAACGTACACGTTTTCGGCCGAAAACGCGTTTTCCGGCGAAAACGCACACCACGGCTCTTTCTGAGAAAAAGCAAGCACGGAGGACGAGAATCGCTTTTGCCCTGCGTAGCGTTCCGGGCAGCGGGTAGAACCAGGCAGAGAATTCCCGGCTAGCAGCTTCCCTGTGGCGGGGAAGTGCAAACGTACACGTTTTCGGCCGAAAACGCGTTTTCCGGCGAAAACGCACACCACGGCTCTTTCTGAGAAAAAGCAAGCACGGAGGACGAGAATCGCTTTTGCCCTGCGTAGCGTTCCGGGCAGCGGGTAGAACCAGGCAGAGAATTCCCGGCTAGCAGCTTCCCTGTGGCGGGGAAGTGCAAACGTAAACGTTTTCGGCAAAAACGCGTTTTCGGCGAAAAAGCACACCACGGCTCTTTCTGAGAAAAAGCAAGCACGGAGGACGAGAATCGCTTTTGCCCTGCGTAGCGTTCCGGGCAGCGGGTAGAACCAGGCAGAGAATTCCCGGCTAGCAGCTTCCCTGTGGCCGGGAAGTGCAAACGTACACGTTTTCGGCCGAAAACGCGTTTTCCGGGGAAAACGCACACCACGGCTATTTCTGAGAAAAAGCAAGCACGGAGGACGAGAATCGCTTTTGCCCTGCGTAGCGTTCCGGGCAGCGGGTAGAACCAGGCAGAGAATTCCCGGCTAGCAGCTTCCCTGTGGCGGGGAAGTGCAAACGTACACGTTTTCGGCCGAAAACGCGTTTTCAGCGAAAAAGCGCACCACGGCTCTTTCTGAGAAAAAGCAAGCACGGAGGACGAGAATCGCTTTTGCCCTGCGTAGCGTTCCGGGCAGCGGGTAGAACCAGGCAGAGAATTCCCGGCTAGCAGCTTCCCTGTGGCGGGGAAGTGCAAACGTACACGTTTTCGGCCGAAAACGCGTTTTCCGAAGAAAACGCACACCACGGCTCTTTCTGAGAAAAAGCAAGCACGGAGGACGAGAATCGCTTTTGCCCTGCGTAGCGTTCCGGGCAGCGGGTAGAACCAGGCAGAGAATTCCCGGCTAGCAGCTTCCCTGTGGCGGGGAAGTGCAAACGTACACGTTTTCGGCCGAAAACGCGTTTTCCGGGGAAAACGCACACCACGGCTCTTTCTGAGAAAAAGCAAGCACGGAGGACGAGAATCGCTTTTGCCCTGCCTAGCGTTCCGGGCAGCGGGTAGAACCAGGCAGAGAATTCCCGGATAGCAGCTTTCCTGTGGCTGGGAAGTGCAAACGTACACGTTTTCGGCCAAAAACGCGTTTTCGGTGAAAAAGCACACAACGGCTCTTTCTGAGAAAAAGCAAGCACGGAGGACGAGAATCGCTTTTGCCCTGCGTAGCGTTCCGGGCAGCGGGTAGAACCAGGCAGAGAATTCCCGGCTAGCAGCTTTCCTGTGGCTGGGAAGTGCAAACGTACACGTTTTCGGCCGAAAACGCGTTTTCGGCGAAAAAGCACACAACGGCTCTTTCTGAGAAAAAGCAAGCACGGAGGACGAGAACCGCTTTTGCCCTGCGTAGCGTTCCGGGCAGCGGGTAGAACCAGGCAGAGAATTCCCGGCTAGCAGCTTCCCTGTGGCTGGGAAGTGCAAACGTACACGTTTTCTGCCAAAAACGCGTTTTCGGCGAAAACGCACACCACGGCTCTTTCTGAGAAAAAGCAAGCACGGAGGACGAGAATCGCTTTTGCCCTGCGTAGCGTTCCGGGCAGCGGGTAGAACCAGGCAGAGAATTCCCGGCTAGCAGCTTCCCTGTGGCGGGGAAGTGCAAACGTACACGTTTTCGGCCGAAAACGCGTTTTCCGGCGAAAACGCACACCACGGCTCTTTCTGAGAAAAAGCAAGCACGGAGGACGAGAATCGCTTTTGCCCTGCGTAGCGTTCCGGGCAGCGGGTAGAACCAGGCAGAGAATTCCCGGCTAGCAGCTTCCCTGTGGCGGGGAAGTGCAAACGTACACGTTTTCGGCCGATAACGCGTTTTCCGGCGAAAACGCACACCACGGCTCTTTCTGAGAAAAAGCAAGCACGGAGGACGAGAACCGCTTTTGCCCTGCGTAGCGTTCCGGGCAGCGGGTAGAACCAGGCAGAGAATTCCCGGCTAGCAGCTTCCCTGTGGCGGGGAAGTGCAAACGTACACGTTTTCGGCCGAAAACGCGTTTTCGGCGAAAACGCACACCACGGCTCTTTCTGAGAAAAAGCAAGCACGGAGGACGAGAATCGCTTTTGCCCTGCGTAGCGTTCCGGGCAGCGGGTAGAACCAGGCAGAGAATTCCCGGCTAGCAGCTTCCCTGTGGCGGGGAAGTGCAAACGTACACGTTTTCGGCCGAAAACGCGTTTTCGGCGAAAACGCACACCACGGCTCTTTCTGAGAAAAAGCAAGCACGGAGGACGAGAATCGCTTTTGCCCTGCGTAGCGTTCCGGGCAGCGGGTAGAACCAGGCAGAGAATTCCCGGCTAGCAGCTTCCCTGTGGCCGGGAAGTGCAAACGTACACGTTTTCGGCCGAAAACGCGTTTTCCGGCGAAAACGCACACCACGGCTCTTTCTGAGAAAAAGCAAGCACGGAGGACGAGAATCGCTTTTGCCCTGCGTAGCGTTCCGGGCAGCGGGTAGAACCAGGCAGAGAATTCACGGCTAGCAGCTTCCCTGTGGCCGGGAAGTGCAAACGTACACGTTTTCGGCCGAAAACGCGTTTTCCGGCGAAAACGCACACCACGGCTCTTTCTGAGAAAAAGCAAGCACGGAGGACGAGAATCGCTTTTGCCCTGCGTAGCGTTCCGGGCAGCGGGTAGAACCAGGCAGAGAATTCCCGGCTAGCAGCTTCCCTGTGGCGGGGAAGTGCAAACGTACACGTTTTCGGCCGAAAACGCGTTTTCCGGCGAAAACGCACACCACGGGTCTTTCTGAGAAAAAGCAAGCACGGAGGACGAGAACCGCTTTTGCCCTGCGTAGCGTTCCGGGCAGCGGGTAGAACCAGGCAGAGAATTCCCGGCTAGCAGCTTCCCTGTGGCTGGGAAGTGCAAACGTACACGTTTTCGGCCGAAAACGCGTTTTCCGGGGAAAACGCACACCACGGCTCTTTCTGAGAAAAAGCAAGCACGGAGGACGAGAATCGCTTTTGCCCTGCGTAGCGTTCCGGGCAGCGGGTAGAACCAGGCAGAGAATTCCCGGCTAGCAGCTTCCCTGTGGCGGGGAAGTGCAAACGTACATGTTTTCGGCCAAAAACGCGTTTTCGGCGAAAAAGCACACAACGGCTCTTTCTGAGAAAAAGCAAGCACGGAGGACGAGAATCGCTTTTGCCCTGCGTAGCGTTCCGGGCAGCGGGTAGAACCAGGCAGAGAATTCCCGGCTAGCAGCTTCCCTGTGGCTGGGAAGTGCAAACGTACACGTTTTCTGCCAAAAACGCGTTTTCGGCGAAAACGCATACCACGGCTCTTTCTGAGAAAAAGCAAGCACGGAGGACGAGAATCGCTTTTGCCCTGCGTAGCGTTCCGGGCAGCGGGTAGAACCAGGCAGAGAATTCCCGGCTAGCAGCTTCCCTGTGGCGGGGAAGTGCAAACGTACACGTTTTCGGCCGAAAACGCGTTTTCCGGGGAAAACGCACACCACGGCTCTTTCTGAGAAAAAGCAAGCACGGAGGACGAGAATCGCTTTTGCCCTGCGTAGCGTTCCGGGCAGCGGGTAGAACCAGGCAGAGAATTCCCGGCTAGCAGCTTCCCTGTGGCGGGGAAGTGCAAACGTACACGTTTTCGGCCGAAAACGCGTTTTCCGGCGAAAACGCACACCACGGCTCTTTCTGAGAAAAAGCAAGCACGGAGGACGAGAATCGCTTTTGCCCTGCGTAGCGTTCCGGGCAGCGGGTAGAACCAGGCAGAGAATTCCCGGCTAGCACCTTCCCTGTGGCGGGGAAGTGCAAACGTACACGTTTTCGGCCGAAAACGCGTTTTCCGGCGAAAACGCACACCACGGCTCTTTCTGAGAAAAAGCAAGCACGGAGGACGAGAATCGCTTTTGCCCTGCGTAGCGTTCCGGGCAGCGGGTAGAACCAGGCAGAGAATTCACGGCTAGCAGCTTCCTTGTGGCGGGGAAGTGCAAACGTACACGTTTTCGGCCGAAAACGCGTTTTCCGGGGAAAACGCACACCACGGCTCTTTCTGAGAAAAAGCAAGCACGGAGGACGAGAATCGCTTTTGCCCTGCGTAGCGTTCCGGGCAGCGGGTAGAACCAGGCAGAGAATTCCCGGCTAGCAGCTTCCCTGTGGCGGGGAAGTGCAAACGTACATGTTTTCGGCCAAAAACGCGTTTTCGGCGAAAAAGCACACAACGGCTCTTTCTGAGAAAAAGCAAGCACGGAGGACGAGAATCGCTTTTGCCCTGCGTAGCGTTCCGGGCAGCGGGTAGAACCAGGCAGAGAATTCCCGGCTAGCAGCTTCCCTGTGGCCGGGAAGTGCAAACGTACACGTTTTCGGCCGAAAACGCGTTTTCCGGCGAAAACGCACACCACGGCTCTTTCTGAGAAAAAGCAAGCACGGAGGACGAGAATCGCTTTTGCCCTGCGTAGCGTTCCGGGCAGCGGGTAGAACCAGGCAGAGAATTCCCGGCTAGCAGCTTCCCTGTGGCGGGGAAGTGCAAACGTACACGTTTTCGGCCGAAAACGCGTTTTCCGGCGAAAACGCACACCACGGCTCTTTCTGAGAAAAAGCAAGCACGGAGGACGAGAATCGCTTTTGCCCTGCGTAGCGTTCCGGGCAGCGGGTAGAACCAGGCAGAGAATTCCCGGCTAGCAGCTTCCCTGTGGCGGGGAAGTGCAAACGTACACGTTTTCGGCCGAAAACGCGTTTTCGGCGAAAACGCACACCACGGCTCTTTCTGATAAAAAGCAAGCACGGAGGACGAGAATCGCTTTTGCCCTGCGTAGCGTTCCGGGCAGCGGGTAGAACCAGGCAGAGAATTCCCGGCTAGCAGCTTCCCTGTGGCGGGGAAGTGCAAACGTACACGTTTTCGGCCGAAAACGCGTTTTCCGGCGAAAACGCACACCACGGCTCTTTCTGAGAAAAAGCAAGCACGGAGGACGAGAATCGCTTTTGCCCTGCGTAGCGTTCCGGGCAGCGGGTAGAACCAGGCAGAGAATTCCCGGCTAGCAGCTTCCCTGTGGCCGGGAAGTGCAAACGTACACGTTTTCGGCCGAAAACGCGTTTTCGGCGAAAACGCACACCACGGCTCTTTCTGAGAAAAAGCAAGCAGGGAGGACGAGAATCGCTTTTGCCCTGCGTAGCGTTCCGGGCAGCGGGTAGAACCAGGCAGAGAATTCCCGGCTAGCAGCTTCCCTGTGGCGGGGAAGTGCAAACGTACACGTTTTCGGCCGAAAACGCGTTTTCCGGGGAAAACGCACACCACGGCTCTTTCTGAGAAAAAGCAAGCACGGAGGACGAGAATCGCTTTTGCCCTGCGTAGCGTTCCGGGCAGCGGGTAGAACCAGGCAGAGAATTCCCGGCTAGCAGCTTCCCTGTGGCTGGGAAGTGCAAACGTACACGTTTTCTGCCAAAAACGCGTTTTCGGCGAAAACGCATACCACGGCTCTTTCTGAGAAAAAGCAAGCACGGAGGACGAGAATCGCTTTTGCCCTGCGTAGCGTTCCGGGCAGCGGGTAGAACCAGGCAGAGAATTCCCGGCTAGCAGCTTCCCTGTGGCGGGGAAGTGCAAACGTACACGTTTTCGGCCGAAAACGCGTTTTCCGGGGAAAACGCACACCACGGCTCTTTCTGAGAAAAAGCAAGCACGGAGGACGAGAATCGCTTTTGCCCTGCGTAGCGTTCCGGGCAGCGGGTAGAACCAGGCAGAGAATTCCCGGCTAGCAGCTTCCCTGTGGCGGGGAAGTGCAAACGTACACGTTTTCGGCCGAAAACGCGTTTTCCGGCGAAAACGCACACCACGGCTCTTTCTGAGAAAAAGCAAGCACGGAGGACGAGAATCGCTTTTGCCCTGCGTAGCGTTCCGGGCAGCGGGTAGAACCAGGCAGAGAATTCCCGGCTAGCACCTTCCCTGTGGCGGGGAAGTGCAAACGTACACGTTTTCGGCCGAAAACGCGTTTTCCGGCGAAAACGCACACCACGGCTCTTTCTGAGAAAAAGCAAGCACGGAGGACGAGAATCGCTTTTGCCCTGCGTAGCGTTCCGGGCAGCGGGTAGAACCAGGCAGAGAATTCACGGCTAGCAGCTTCCTTGTGGCGGGGAAGTGCAAACGTACACGTTTTCGGCCGAAAACGCGTTTTCCGGGGAAAACGCACACCACGGCTCTTTCTGAGAAAAAGCAAGCACGGAGGACGAGAATCGCTTTTGCCCTGCGTAGCGTTCCGGGCAGCGGGTAGAACCAGGCAGAGAATTCCCGGCTAGCAGCTTCCCTGTGGCGGGGAAGTGCAAACGTACATGTTTTCGGCCAAAAACGCGTTTTCGGCGAAAAAGCACACAACGGCTCTTTCTGAGAAAAAGCAAGCACGGAGGACGAGAATCGCTTTTGCCCTGCGTAGCGTTCCGGGCAGCGGGTAGAACCAGGCAGAGAATTCCCGGCTAGCAGCTTCCCTGTGGCCGGGAAGTGCAAACGTACACGTTTTCGGCCGAAAACGCGTTTTCCGGCGAAAACGCACACCACGGCTCTTTCTGAGAAAAAGCAAGCACGGAGGACGAGAATCGCTTTTGCCCTGCGTAGCGTTCCGGGCAGCGGGTAGAACCAGGCAGAGAATTCCCGGCTAGCAGCTTCCCTGTGGCGGGGAAGTGCAAACGTACACGTTTTCGGCCGAAAACGCGTTTTCCGGCGAAAACGCACACCACGGCTCTTTCTGAGAAAAAGCAAGCACGGAGGACGAGAATCGCTTTTGCCCTGCGTAGCGTTCGGGGCAGCGGGTAGAACCAGGCAGAGAATTCCCGGCTAGCAGCTTCCCTGTGGCGGGGAAGTGCAAACGTACACGTTTTCGGCCGAAAACGCGTTTTCGGCGAAAACGCACACCACGGCTCTTTCTGATAAAAAGCAAGCACGGAGGACGAGAATCGCTTTTGCCCTGCGTAGCGTTCCGGGCAGCGGGTAGAACCAGGCAGAGAATTCCCGGCTAGCAGCTTCCCTGTGGCGGGGAAGTGCAAACGTACACGTTTTCGGCCGAAAACGCGTTTTCCGGCGAAAACGCACACCACGGCTCTTTCTGAGAAAAAGCAAGCACGGAGGACGAGAATCGCTTTTGCCCTGCGTAGCGTTCCGGGCAGCGGGTAGAACCAGGCAGAGAATTCCCGGCTAGCAGCTTCCCTGTGGCCGGGAAGTGCAAACGTACACGTTTTCGGCCGAAAACGCGTTTTCGGCGAAAACGCACACCACGGCTCTTTCTGATAAAAAGCAAGCACGGAGGACGAGAATCGCTTTTGCCCTGCGTAGCGTTCCGGGCAGCGGGTAGAACCAGGCAGAGAATTCCCGGCTAGCAGCTTCCCTGTGGCGGGGAAGTGCAAACGTACACGTTTTCGGCCGAAAACGCGTTTTCCGGGGAAAACGCACACCACGGCTCTTTCTGAGAAAAAGCAAGCACGGAGGACGAGAATCGCTTTTGCCCTGCGTAGCGTTCCGGGCAGCGGGTAGAACCAGGCAGAGAATTCCCGGATAGCAGCTTCCCTGTGGCTGGGAAGTGCAAACGTACACGTTTTCGGCCAAAAACGCGTTTTCGGTGAAAAAGCACACAACGGCTCTTTCTGAGAAAAAGCAAGCACGGAGGACGAGAATCGCTTTTGCCCTGCGTAGCGTTCCGGGCAGCGGGTAGAACCAGGCAGAGAATTCCCGGCTAGCAGCTTTCCTGTGGCTGGGAAGTGCAAACGTACACGTTTTCGGCCAAAAACGCGTTTTCGGCGAAAAAGCACACAACGGCTCTTTCTGAGAAAAAGCAAGCACGGAGGACGAGAACCGCTTTTGCCCTGCGTAGCGTTCCGGGCAGCGGGTAGAACCAGGCAGAGAATTCCCGGCTAGCAGCTTCCCTGTGGCCGGGAAGTGCAAACGTACACGTTTTCTGCCGAAAACGCATTTTCCGGCGAAAACGCACACCACGGCTCTTTCTGAGAAAAAGCAAGCACGGAGGACGAGAACCGCTTTTGCCCTGCGTAGCGTTCCGGGCAGCGGGTAGAACCAGGCAGAGAATTCCCGGCTAGCAGCTTCCCTGTGGCGGGGAAGTGCAAACGTACACGTTTTCGGCGGAAAACGCATTTTCCGGCGAAAACGCACACCACGGCTCTTTCTGAGAAAAAGCAAGCACGGAGGACGAGAATCGCTTTTGCCCTGCGTAGCGTTCCGGGCAGCGGGTAGAACCAGGCAGAGAATTCCCGGCTAGCAGCTTCCCTGTGGCGGGGAAGTGCAAACGTAAACGTTTTCGGCAAAAACGCGTTTTCGGCGAAAAAGCACACCACGGCTCTTTCTGAGAAAAAGCAAGCACGGAGGACGAGAATCGCTTTTGCCCTGCGTAGCGTTCCGGGCAGCGGGTAGAACCAGGCAGAGAATTCCCGGCTAGCACCTTCCCTGTGGCCGGGAAGTGCAAACGTACACGTTTTCGGCCGAAAACGCGTTTTCCGGCGAAAACGCACACCACGGCTCTTTCTGAGAAAAAGCAAGCACGGAGGACGAGAATCCCTTTTGCCCTGCGTAGCGTTCCGGGCAGCGGGTAGAACCAGGCAGAGAATTCCCGGCTAGCAGCTTCCCTGTGGCCGGGAAGTGTAAACGTACACGTTTTCGGCCGAAAACGCGTTTTCAGCGAAAAAGCGCACCACGGCTCTTTCTGAGAAAAAGCAAGCACGGAGGACGAGAATCGCTTTTGCCCTGCGTAGCGTTCCGGGCAGCGGGTAGAACCAGGCAGAGAATTCCCGGCTAGCAGCTTCCCTGTGGCGGGGAAGTGCAAACGTACACGTTTTCGGCCGAAAACGCGTTTTCGGCGAAAACGCACACCACGGCTCTTTCTGATAAAAAGCAAGCACGGAGGACGAGAATCGCTTTTGCCCTGCGTAGCGTTCCGGGCAGCCGGTAGAACCAGGCAGAGAATTCCCGGCTAGCAGCTTCCCTGTGGCGGGGAAGTGCAAACGTACACGTTTTCGGCCGAAAACGCGTTTTCCGGGGAAAACGCACACCACGGCTCTTTCTGAGAAAAAGCAAGCACGGAGGACGAGAATCGCTTTTGCCCTGCCTAGCGTTCCGGGCAGCGGGTAGAACCAGGCAGAGAATTCCCGGATAGCAGCTTCCCTGTGGCGGGGAAGTGCAAACGTACACGTTTTCGGCCAAAAACGCGTTTTCGGTGAAAAAGCACACAACGGCTCTTTCTGAGAAAAAGCAAGCACGGAGGACGAGAATCGCTTTTGCCCTGCGTAGCGTTCCGGGCAGCGGGTAGAACCAGGCAGAGAATTCCCGGCTAGCAGCTTCCCTGTGGCGGGGAAGTGCAAACGTACACGTTTTCGGCCAAAAACGCGTTTTCGGCGAAAAAGCACACCACGGCTCTTTCTGAGAAAAAGCAAGCACGGAGGACGAGAATCGCTTTTGCCCTGCGTAGCGTTCCGGGCAGCGGGTAGAACCAGGCAGAGAATTCCCGGCTAGCAGCTTCCCTGTGGCGGGGAAGTGCAAACGTACACGTTTTCGGCCGAAAACGCGTTTTCCGGCGAAAACGCACACCACGGCTCTTTCTGAGAAAAAGCAAGCACGGAGGACGAGAATCGCTTTTGCCCTGCGTAGCGTTCCGGGCAGCGGGTAGAACCAGGCAGAGAATTCCCGGCTAGCAGCTTCCCTGTGGCCGGGAAGTGCAAACGTACACGTTTTCGGCCGAAAACGCGTTTTCGGCGAAAACGCACACCACGGCTCTTTCTGAGAAAAAGCAAGCACGGAGGACGAGAATCGCTTTTGCCCTGCGTAGCGTTCCGGGCAGCGGGTAGAACCAGGCAGAGAATTCCCGGCTAGCAGCTTCCCTGTGGCCGGGAAGTGCAAACGTACACGTTTTCGGCCGAAAAAGCGTTTTCCGGCGAAAACGCACACCACGGCTCTTTCTGAGAAAAAGCAAGCACGGAGGACGAGAATCGCTTTTGCCCTGCGTAGCGTTCCGGGCAGCGGGTAGAACCAGGCAGAGAATTCCCGGCTAGCAGCTTCCCTGTGGCTGGGAAGTGCAAACGTACACGTTTTCTGCCAAAAACGCGTTTTCGGCGAAAACGCACACCACGGCTCTTTCTGAGAAAAAGCAAGCACGGAGGACGAGAACCGCTTTTGCCCTGCGTAGCGTTCCGGGCAGCGGGTAGAACCAGGCAGAGAATTCCCGGCTAGCAGCTTCCCTGTGGCTGGGAAGTGCAAACGTACACGTTTTCTGCCAAAAACGCGTTTTCCGGCGAAAACGCACACCACGGCTCTTTCTGAGAAAAAGCAAGCACGGAGGACGAGAATCGCTTTTGCCTTGCGTAGCGTTCCGGGCAGCGGGTAGAACCAGGCAGAGAATTCCCGGCTAGCAGCTTCCCTGTGGCGGGGAAGTGCAAACGTACACGTTTTCGGCCGAAAACGCGTTTTCCGGGGAAAACGCACACCACGGCTCTTTCTGAGAAAAAGCAAGCACGGAGGACGAGAACCGCTTTTGCCCTGCGTAGCGTTCCGGGCAGCGGGTAGAACCAGGCAGAGAATTCCCGGCTAGCAGCTTCCCTGTGGCCGGGAAGTGCAAACGTACACGTTTTCGGCCGAAAACGCGTTTTCGGCGAAAACGCACACCACGGCTCTTTCTGAGAAAAAGCAAGCACGGAGGACGAGAATCGCTTTTGCCCTGCGTAGCGTTCCGGGCAGCGGGTAGAACCAGGCAGAGAATTCCCGGCTAGCAGCTTCCCTGTGGCTGGGAAGTGCAAACGTACACGTTTTCGGCCAAAAACGCGTTTTCGGCGAAAAAGCACACAACGGCTCTTTCTGAGAAAAAGCAAGCACGGAGGACGAGAACCGCTTTTGCCCTGCGTAGCGTTCCGGGCAGCGGGTAGAACCAGGCAGAGAATTCCCGGCTAGCAGCTTCCCTGTGGCTGGGAAGTGCAAACGTACACGTTTTCTGCCAAAAACGCGTTTTCGGCGAAAACGCACACCACGGCTCTTTCTGAGAAAAAGCAAGCACGGAGGACGAGAATCGCTTTTGCCCTGCGTAGCGTTCCGGGCAGCGGGTAGAACCAGGCAGAGAATTCACGGCTAGCAGCTTCCCTGTGGCGGGGAAGTGCAAACGTACACGTTTTCGGCCGAAAACGCGTTTTCCGGGGAAAACGCACACCACGGCTCTTTCTGAGAAAAAGCAAGCACGGAGGACGAGAATCGCTTTTGCCCTGCGTAGCGTTCCGGGCAGCGGGTAGAACCAGGCAGAGAATTCCCGGCTAGCAGCTTCCCTGTGGCGGGGAAGTGCAAACGTACACGTTTTCGGCCGAAAACGCGTTTTCCGGCGAAAACGCACACCACGGCTCTTTCTGAGAAAAAGCAAGCACGGAGGACGAGAATCGCTTTTGCCCTGCGTAGCGTTCCGGGCAGCGGGTAGAACCAGGCAGAGAATTCCCGACTAGCACCTTCCCTGTGGCGGGGAAGTGCAAACGTACACGTTTTCGGCCGAAAACGCGTTTTCCGGGGAAAACGCACACCACGGCTCTTTCTGAGAAAAAGCAAGCACGGAGGACGAGAATCGCTTTTGCCCTGCCTAGCGTTCCGGGCAGCGGGTAGAACCAGGCAGAGAATTCCCGGATAGCAGCTTCCCTGTGGCGGGGAAGTGCAAACGTACACGTTTTCGGCCGAAAACGCGTTTTCCGGCGAAAACGCACACCACGGCTCTTTCTGAGAAAAAGCAAGCACGGAGGACGAGAATCGCTTTTGCCCTGCGTAGCGTTCCGGGCAGCGGGTAGAACCAGGCAGAGAATTCCCGGCTAGCAGCTTCCCTGTGGCTGGGAAGTGCAAACGTACACGTTTTCTGCCAAAAACGCGTTTTCGGCGAAAACGCACACCACGGCTCTTTCTGAGAAAAAGCAAGCACGGAGGACGAGAATCGCTTTTGCCCTGCGTAGCGTTCCGGGCAGCGGGTAGAACCAGGCAGAGAATTCCCGGCTAGCAGCTTCCCTGTGGCTGGGAAGTGCAAACGTACACGTTTTCTGCCAAAAACGCGTTTTCGGCGAAAACGCACACCACGGCTCTTTCTGAGAAAAAGCAAGCACGGAGGACGAGAATCGCTTTTGCCCTGCCTAGCGTTCCGGGCAGCGGGTAGAACCAGGCAGAGAATTCCCGGCTAGCAGCTTTCCTGTGGCTGGGAAGTGCAAACGTACACGTTTTCGGCCAAAAACGCGTTTTCGGCGAAAAAGCACACAACGGCTCTTTCTGAGAAAAAGCAAGCACGGAGGACGAGAACCGCTTTTGCCCTGCGTAGCGTTCCGGGCAGCGGGTAGAACCAGGCAGAGAATTCCCGGCTAGCAGCTTCCCTGTGGCTGGGAAGTGCAAACGTACACGTTTTCTGCCAAAAACGCGTTTTCGGCGAAAACGCACACCACGGCTCTTTCTGAGAAAAAGCAAGCACGGAGGACGAGAATCGCTTTTGCCCTGCGTAGCGTTCCGGGCAGCGGGTAGAACCAGGCAGAGAATTCCCGGCTAGCAGCTTCCCTGTGGCGGGGAAGTACAAACGTACACGTTTTCGGCCGATAACGCGTTTTCCGGCGAAAACGCACACCACGGCTCTTTCTGAGAAAAAGCAAGCACGGAGGACGAGAACCGCTTTTGCCCTGCGTAGCGTTCCGGGCAGCGGGTAGAACCAGGCAGAGAATTCCCGGCTAGCAGCTTCCCTGTGGCGGGGAAGTGCAAACGTACACGTTTTCGGCCGAAAACGCGTTTTCCGGGGAAAACGCACACCACGGCTCTTTCTGAGAAAAAGCAAGCACGGAGGACGAGAATCGCTTTTGCCCTGCGTAGCGTTCCGGGCAGCGGGTAGAACCAGGCAGAGAATTCCCGGCTAGCAGCTTCCCTGTGGCGGGGAAGTGCAAACGTACACGTTTTCGGCCGAAAACGCGTTTTCCGGCGAAAACGCACACCACGGCTCTTTCTGAGAAAAAGCAAGCACGGAGGACGAGAATCGCTTTTGCCCTGCGTAGCGTTCCGGGCAGCGGGTAGAACCAGGCAGAGAATTCCCGGCTAGCACCTTCCCTGTGGCGGGGAAGTGCAAACGTACACGTTTTCGGCCGAAAACGCGTTTTCCGGCGAAAACGCACACCACGGCTCTTTCTGAGAAAAAGCAAGCACGGAGGACGAGAATCGCTTTTGCCCTGCGTAGCGTTCCGGGCAGCGGGTAGAACCAGGCAGAGAATTCCCGGCTAGCAGCTTCCCTGTGGCTGGGAAGTGCAAACGTACACGTTTTCGGCCGAAAAAGCGTTTTCCGGCGAAAACGCACACCACGGCTCTTTCTGAGAAAAAGCAAGCACGGAGGACGAGAATCGCTTTTGCCCTGCGTAGCGTTCCGGGCAGCGGGTAGAACCAGGCAGAGAATTCCCGGCTAGCAGCTTCCCTGTGGCTGGGAAGTGCAAACGTACACGTTTTCTGCCAAAAACGCGTTTTCGGCGAAAACGCACACCACGGCTCTTTCTGAGAAAAAGCAAGCACGGAGGACGAGAATCGCTTTTGCCCTGCGTAGCGTTCCGGGCAGCGGGTAGAACCAGGCAGAGAATTCCCGGCTAGCAGCTTCCCTGTGGCTGGGAAGTGCAAACGTACACGTTTTCTGCCAAAAACGCGTTTTCGGCGAAAACGCACACCACGGCTCTTTCTGAGAAAAAGCAAGCACGGAGGACGAGAATCGCTTTTGCCCTGCGTAGCGTTCCGGGCAGCGGGTAGAACCAGGCAGAGAATTCCCGGCTAGCAGCTTTCCTGTGGCTGGGAAGTGCAAACGTACACGTTTTCGGCCAAAAACGCGTTTTCGGCGAAAAAGCACACAACGGCTCTTTCTGAGAAAAAGCAAGCACGGAGGACGAGAACCGCTTTTGCCCTGCGTAGCGTTCCGGGCAGCGGGTAGAACCAGGCAGAGAATTCCCGGCTAGCAGCTTCCCTGTGGCTGGGAAGTGCAAACGTACACGTTTTCTGCCAAAAACGCGTTTTCGGCGAAAACGCACACCACGGCTCTTTCTGAGAAAAAGCAAGCACGGAGGACGAGAACCGCTTTTGCCCTGCGTAGCGTTCCGGGCAGCGGGTAGAACCAGGCAGAGAATTCCCGGCTAGCAGCTTCCCTGTGGCGGGGAAGTGCAAACGTACACGTTTTCGGCCGAAAACGCGTTTTCCGGCGAAAACGCACACCACGGCTCTTTCTGAGAAAAAGCAAGCACGGAGGACGAGAATCGCTTTTGCCCTGCGTAGCGTTCCGGGCAGCGGGTAGAACCAGGCAGAGAATTCCCGGCTAGCAGCTTCCCTGTGGCGGGGAAGTACAAACGTACACGTTTTCGGCCGATAACGCGTTTTCCGGCGAAAACGCACACCACGGCTCTTTCTGAGAAAAAGCAAGCACGGAGGACGAGAACCGCTTTTGCCCTGCGTAGCGTTCCGGGCAGCGGGTAGAACCAGGCAGAGAATTCCCGGCTAGCAGCTTCCCTGTGGCGGGGAAGTGCAAACGTACACGTTTTCGGCCGAAAACGCGTTTTCCGGCGAAAACGCACACCACGGCTCTTTCTGAGAAAAAGCAAGCACGGAGGACGAGAACCGCTTTTGCCCTGCGTAGCGTTCCGGGCAGCGGGTAGAACCAGGCAGAGAATTCCCGGCTAGCAGCTTCCCTGTGGCGGGGAAGTGCAAACGTACACGTTTTCGGCCGAAAACGCGTTTTCCGGCGAAAACGCACACCACGGCTCTTTCTGAGAAAAAGCAAGCACGGAGGACGAGAATCGCTTTTGCCCTGCGTAGCGTTCCGGGCAGCGGGTAGAACCAGGCAGAGAATTCCCGGCTAGCAGCTTCCCTGTGGCTGGGAAGTGCAAACGTACACGTTTTCGGCCGAAAACGCGTTTTCCGGCGAAAACACACACCACGGCTCTTTCTGAGAAAAAGCAAGCACGGAGGACGAGAATCGCTTTTGCCCTGCGTAGCGTTCCGGGCAGCGGGTAGAACCAGGCAGAGAATTCCCGGCTAGCAGCTTCCCTGTGGCGGGGAAGTGCAAACGTACACGTTTTCGGCCGAAAACGCATTTTCCGGCGAAAACGCACACCACGGCTCTTTCTGAGAAAAAGCAAGCACGGAGGACGAGAATCGCTTTTGCCCTGCGTAGCGTTCCGGGCAGCGGGTAGAACCAGGCAGAGAATTCCCGGCTAGCAGCTTCCCTGTGGCGGGGAAGTGCAAACGTACACGTTCTCGGCCGAAAACGCATTTTCCGGCGAAAACGCACACCACGGCTCTTTCTGAGAAAAAGCAAGCACGGAGGACGAGAACCGCTTTTGCCCTGCGTAGCGTTCCGGGCAGCGGGTAGAACCAGGCAGAGAATTCCCGGCTAGCAGCTTCCCTGTGGCGGGGAAGTGCAAACGTACACGTTTTCGGCCGAAAACGCGTTTTCCGGCGAAAACGCACACCACGGCTCTTTCTGAGAAAAAGCAAGCACGGAGGACGAGAATCGCTTTTGCCCTGCGTAGCGTTCCGGGCAGCGGGTAGAACCAGGCAGAGAATTCCCGGCTAGCAGCTTCCCTGTGGCGGGGAAGTGCAAACGTACACGTTCTCGGCCGAAAACGCATTTTCCGGCGAAAACGCACACCACGGCTCTTTCTGAGAAAAAGCAAGCACGGAGGACGAGAACCGCTTTTGCCCTGCGTAGCGTTCCGGGCAGCGGGTAGAACCAGGCAGAGAATTCCCGGCTAGCAGCTTCCCTGTGGCGGGGAAGTGCAAACGTACACGTTTTCGGCCGAAAACGCGTTTTCCGGCGAAAACGCACACCACGGCTCTTTCTGAGAAAAAGCAAGCACGGAGGACGAGAATCGCTTTTGCCCTGCGTAGCGTTCCGGGCAGCGGGTAGAACCAGGCAGAGAATTCCCGGCTAGCAGCTTCCCTGTGGCTGGGAAGTGCAAACGTACACGTTTTCTGCCAAAAACGCGTTTTCGGCGAAAACGCACACCACGGCTCTTTCTGAGAAAAAGCAAGCACGGAGGACGAGAATCGCTTTTGCCCTGCGTAGCGTTCCGGGCAGCGGGTAGAACCAGGCAGAGAATTCCCGGCTAGCAGCTTCCCTGTGGCTGGGAAGTGCAAACGTACACGTTTTCTGCCAAAAACGCGTTTTCGGCGAAAACGCACACCACGGCTCTTTCTGAGAAAAAGCAAGCACGGAGGACGAGAATCGCTTTTGCCCTGCGTAGCGTTCCGGGCAGCGGGTAGAACCAGGCAGAGAATTCCCGGCTAGCAGCTTTCCTGTGGCTGGGAAGTGCAAACGTACACGTTTTCGGCCAAAAACGCGTTTTCGGCGAAAAAGCACACAACGGCTCTTTCTGAGAAAAAGCAAGCACGGAGGACGAGAACCGCTTTTGCCCTGCGTAGCGTTCCGGGCAGCGGGTAGAACCAGGCAGAGAATTCCCGGCTAGCAGCTTCCCTGTGGCTGGGAAGTGCAAACGTACACGTTTTCTGCCAAAAACGCGTTTTCGGCGAAAACGCACACCACGGCTCTTTCTGAGAAAAAGCAAGCACGGAGGACGAGAACCGCTTTTGCCCTGCGTAGCGTTCCGGGCAGCGGGTAGAACCAGGCAGAGAATTCCCGGCTAGCAGCTTCCCTGTGGCGGGGAAGTGCAAACGTACACGTTTTCGGCCGAAAACGCGTTTTCCGGCGAAAACGCACACCACGGCTCTTTCTGAGAAAAAGCAAGCACGGAGGACGAGAATCGCTTTTGCCCTGCGTAGCGTTCCGGGCAGCGGGTAGAACCAGGCAGAGAATTCCCGGCTAGCAGCTTCCCTGTGGCGGGGAAGTACAAACGTACACGTTTTCGGCCGATAACGCGTTTTCCGGCGAAAACGCACACCACGGCTCTTTCTGAGAAAAAGCAAGCACGGAGGACGAGAACCGCTTTTGCCCTGCGTAGCGTTCCGGGCAGCGGGTAGA
Source organism: Athene noctua (assembly GCF_965140245.1). Classification (NCBI taxonomy): domain Eukaryota; kingdom Metazoa; phylum Chordata; class Aves; order Strigiformes; family Strigidae; genus Athene; species Athene noctua. Next base: position 250,796 of record NW_027437604.1, on the reverse strand, counting down.
ACCAGGCAGAGAATTCCCGGCTAGCAGCTTCCCTGTGGCGGGGAAGTGCAAACGTACACGTTTTCGGCCGAAAACGCGTTTTCCGGCGAAAACGCACACCACGGCTCTTTCTGAGAAAAAGCAAGCACGGAGGACGAGAACCGCTTTTGCCCTGCGTAGCGTTCCGGGCAGCGGGTAGAACCAGGCAGAGAATTCCCGGCTAGCAGCTTCCCTGTGGCGGGGAAGTGCAAACGTACACGTTTTCGGCCGAAAACGCGTTTTCCGGCGAAAACGCACACCACGGCTCTTTCTGAGAAAAAGCAAGCACGGAGGACGAGAATCGCTTTTGCCCTGCGTAGCGTTCCGGGCAGCGGGTAGAACCAGGCAGAGAATTCCCGGCTAGCAGCTTCCCTGTGGCTGGGAAGTGCAAACGTACACGTTTTCGGCCGAAAACGCGTTTTCCGGCGAAAACACACACCACGGCTCTTTCTGAGAAAAAGCAAGCACGGAGGACGAGAATCGCTTTTGCCCTGCGTAGCGTTCCGGGCAGCGGGTAGAACCAGGCAGAGAATTCCCGGCTAGCAGCTTCCCTGTGGCGGGGAAGTGCAAACGTACACGTTTTCGGCCGAAAACGCATTTTCCGGCGAAAACGCACACCACGGCTCTTTCTGAGAAAAAGCAAGCACGGAGGACGAGAATCGCTTTTGCCCTGCGTAGCGTTCCGGGCAGCGGGTAGAACCAGGCAGAGAATTCCCGGCTAGCAGCTTCCCTGTGGCGGGGAAGTGCAAACGTACACGTTCTCGGCCGAAAACGCATTTTCCGGCGAAAACGCACACCACGGCTCTTTCTGAGAAAAAGCAAGCACGGAGGACGAGAACCGCTTTTGCCCTGCGTAGCGTTCCGGGCAGCGGGTAGAACCAGGCAGAGAATTCCCGGCTAGCAGCTTCCCTGTGGCGGGGAAGTGCAAACGTACACGTTTTCGGCCGAAAACGCGTTTTCCGGCGAAAACGCACACCACGGCTCTTTCTGAGAAAAAGCAAGCACGGAGGACGAGAATCGCTTTTGCCCTGCCTAGCGTTCCGGGCAGCGGGTAGAACCAGGCAGAGAATTCCCGGCTAGCAGCTTCCCTGTGGCCGGGAAGTGCAAACGTACACGTTTTCGGCCGAAAACGCGTTTTCCGGGGAAAACGCACACCACGGCTCTTTCTGAGAAAAAGCAAGCACGGAGGACGAGAATCGCTTTTGCCCTGCGTAGCGTTCCGGGCAGCGGGTAGAACCAGGCAGAGAATTCCCGGCTAGCAGCTTTCCTGTGGCTGGGAAGTGCAAACGTACACGTTTTCGGCCAAAAACGCGTTTTCGGCGAAAAAGCACACAACGGCTCTTTCTGAGAAAAAGCAAGCACGGAGGACGAGAATCGCTTTTGCCCTGCGTAGCGTTCCGGGCAGCGGGTAGAACCAGGCAGAGAATTCCCGGCTAGCAGCTTCCCTGTGGCGGGGAAGTGCAAACGTACACGTTTTCTGCCAAAAACGCGTTTTCGGCGAAAACGCACACCACGGCTCTTTCTGAGAAAAAGCAAGCACGGAGGACGAGAATCGCTTTTGCCCTGCGTAGCGTTCCGGGCAGCGGGTAGAACCAGGCAGAGAATTCCCGGCTAGCAGCTTCCCTGTGGCGGGGAAGTGCAAACGTACACGTTTTCGGCCGAAAACGCGTTTTCCGGCGAAAACGCACACCACGGCTCTTTCTGAGAAAAAGCAAGCACGGAGGACGAGAATCGCTTTTGCCCTGCGTAGCGTTCCGGGCAGCGGGTAGAACCAGGCAGAGAATTCCCGGCTAGCAGCTTCCCTGTGGCGGGGAAGTGCAAACGTACACGTTTTCGGCCGAAAACGCGTTTTCCGGCGAAAACGCACACCACGGCTCTTTCTGAGAAAAAGCAAGCACGGAGGACGAGAACCGCTTTTGCCCTGCGTAGCGTTCCGGGCAGCGGGTAGAACCAGGCAGAGAATTCCCGGCTAGCAGCTTCCCTGTGGCGGGGAAGTGCAAACGTACACGTTTTCGGCCGAAAACGCGTTTTCCGGGGAAAACGCACACCACGGCTCTTTCTGAGAAAAAGCAAGCACGGAGGACGAGAATCGCTTTTGCCCTGCGTAGCGTTCCGGGCAGCGGGTAGAACCAGGCAGAGAATTCCCGGCTAGCACCTTCCCTGTGGCGGGGAAGTGCAAACGTACACGTTTTCGGCCGAAAACGCGTTTTCCGGCGAAAACGCACACCACGGCTCTTTCTGAGAAAAAGCAAGCACGGAGGACGAGAATCGCTTTTGCCCTGCGTAGCGTTCCGGGCAGCGGGTAGAACCAGGCAGAGAATTCCCGGCTAGCAGCTTCCCTGTGGCTGGGAAGTGCAAACGTACACGTTTTCTGCCAAAAACGCGTTTTCGGCGAAAACGCACACCACGGCTCTTTCTGAGAAAAAGCAAGCACGGAGGACGAGAATCGCTTTTGCCCTGCGTAGCGTTCCGGGCAGCGGGTAGAACCAGGCAGAGAATTCCCGGCTAGCAGCTTCCCTGTGGCGGGGAAGTGCAAACGTACACGTTTTCGGCCGAAAACGCGTTTTCCGGCGAAAACGCACACCACGGCTCTTTCTGAGAAAAAGCAAGCACGGAGGACGAGAATCTCTTTTGCCCTGCGTAGCGTTCCGGGCAGCGGGTAGAACCAGGCAGAGAATTCCCGGCTAGCAGCTTCCCTGTGGCGGGGAAGTGCAAACGTACACGTTTTCGGCCGAAAACGCGTTTTCCGGCGAAAACGCACACCACGGCTCTTTCTGAGAAAAAGCAAGCACGGAGGACGAGAATCGCTTTTGCCCTGCCTAGCGTTCCGGGCAGCGGGTAGAACCAGGCAGAGAATTCCCGGCTAGCAGCTTCCCTGTGGCGGGGAAGTGCAAACGTACACGTTTTCGGCCGAAAACGCGTTTTCCGGCGAAAACGCACACCACGGCTCTTTCTGAGAAAAAGCAAGCACGGAGGACGAGAATCGCTTTTGCCCTGCGTAGCGTTCCGGGCAGCGGGTAGAACCAGGCAGAGAATTCCCGGCTAGCAGCTTCCCTGTGGCGGGGAAGTGCAAACGTACACGTTTTCGGCCGAAAACGCGTTTTCCGGCGAAAACGCACACCACGGCTCTTTCTGAGAAAAAGCAAGCACGGAGGACGAGAATCGCTTTTGCCCTGCGTAGCGTTCCGGGCAGCGGGTAGAACCAGGCAGAGAATTCCCGGCTAGCAGCTTCCCTGTGGCGGGGAAGTGCAAACGTACACGTTTTCGGCCGAAAACGCATTTTCCGGCGAAAACGCACACCACGGCTCTTTCTGAGAAAAAGCAAGCACGGAGGACGAGAATCGCTTTTGCCCTGCGTAGCGTTCCGGGCAGCGGGTAGAACCAGGCAGAGAATTCCCGGCTAGCAGCTTCCCTGTGGCTGGGAAGTGCAAACGTACACGTTTTCTGCCAAAAACGCGTTTTCGGCGAAAACGCACACCACGGCTCTTTCTGAGAAAAAGCAAGCACGGAGGACGAGAATCGCTTTTGCCCTGCCTAGCGTTCCGGGCAGCGGGTAGAACCAGGCAGAGAATTCCCGGCTAGCAGCTTCCCTGTGGCGGGGAAGTGCAAACGTACACGTTTTCGGCCAAAAACGCGTTTTCGGCGAAAAAGCACACAACGGCTCTTTCTGAGAAAAAGCAAGCACGGAGTACGAGAATCGCTTTTGCCCTGCGTAGCGTTCCGGGCAGCGGGTAGAACCAGGCAGAGAATTCCCGGCTAGCAGCTTCCCTGTGGCTGGGAAGTGCAAACGTACACGTTTTCAGCCAAAAACGCGTTTTCGGCGAAAACGCACACCACGGCTCTTTCTGAGAAAAAGCAAGCACGGAGGACGAGAATCGCTTTTGCCCTGCCTAGCGTTCCGGTCAGCGGGTAGAACCAGGCAGAGAATTCACGGCTAGCAGCTTCCCTGTGGCGGGGAAGTGCAAACGTACACGTTTTCGGCCGAAAACGCGTTTTCCGGGGAAAACGCACACCACGGCTCTTTCTGAGAAAAAGCAAGCACGGAGGACGAGAATCGCTTTTGCCCTGCGTAGCGTTCCGGGCAGCGGGTAGAACCAGGCAGAGAATTCCCGGCTAGCAGCTTCCCTGTGGCGGGGAAGTGCAAACGTACACGTTTTCGGCCGAAAACGCGTATTCCGGCGAAAACGCACACCACGGCTCTTTCTGAGAAAAAGCAAGCACGGAGGACGAGAATCGCTTTTGCCTTGCGTAGCGTTCCGGGCAGCGGGTAGAACCAGGCAGAGAATTCCCGGCTAGCAGCTTCCCTGTGGCGGGGAAGTGCAAACGTACACGTTTTCGGCCGAAAACGCGTTTTCCGGGGAAAACGCACACCACGGCTCTTTCTGAGAAAAAGCAAGCACGGAGGACGAGAACCGCTTTTGCCCTGCGTAGCGTTCCGGGCAGCGGGTAGAACCAGGCAGAGAATTCCCGGCTAGCAGCTTCCCTGTGGCCGGGAAGTGCAAACGTACACGTTTTCGGCCGAAAACGCGTTTTCGGCGAAAACGCACACCACGGCTCTTTCTGAGAAAAAGCAAGCACGGAGGACGAGAATCGCTTTTGCCCTGCGTAGCGTTCCGGGCAGCGGGTAGAACCAGGCAGAGAATTCCCGGCTAGCAGCTTCCCTGTGGCCGGGAAGTGCAAACGTACACGTTTTCGGCCGAAAACGCGTTTTCCGGCGAAAACGCACACCACGGCTCTTTCTGAGAAAAAGCAAGCACGGAGGACGAGAATCGCTTTTGCCCTGCGTAGCGTTCCGGGCAGCGGGTAGAACCAGGCAGAGAATTCCCGGCTAGCAGCTTCCCTGTGGCTGGGAAGTGCAAACGTACACGTTTTCTACCAAAAACGCGTTTTCGGCGAAAATGCACACCACGGCTCTTTCTGAGAAAAAGCAAGCACGGAGGACGAGAATCGCTTTTGCCCTGCGTAGCGTTCCGGGCAGCGGGTAGAACCAGGCAGAGAATTCCCGGCTAGCAGCTTCCCTGTGGCGGGGAAGTGCAAACGTACACGTTTTCGGCCGAAAACGCGTTTTCCGGCGAAAACGCACACCACGGCTCTTTCTGAGAAAAAGCAAGCACGGAGGACGAGAATCGCTTTTGCCCTGCGTAGCGTTCCGGGCAGCGGGTAGAACCAGGCAGAGAATTCCCGGCTAGCAGCTTCCCTGTGGCGGGGAAGTGCAAACGTACACGTTTTCGGCCAAAAACGCGTTTTCCGGCGAAAACGCACACCACGGCTCTTTCTGAGAAAAAGCAAGCACGGAGGACGAGAATCGCTTTTGCCCTGCGTAGCGTTCCGGGCAGCGGGTAGAACCAGGCAGAGAATTCCCGGCTAGCAGCTTTCCTGTGGCTGGGAAGTGCAAACGTACACGTTTTCGGCCAAAAACGCGTTTTCGGCGAAAAAGAACACCACGGCTCTTTCTGAGAAAAAGCAAGCACGGAGGACGAGAATCGCTTTTGCCCTGCGTAGCGTTCCGGGCAGCGGGTAGAACCAGGCAGAGAATTCCCGGCTAGCAGCTTCCCTGTGGCTGGGAAGTGCAAACGTACACGTTTTCTGCCAAAAACGCGTTTTCGGCGAAAACGCACACCACGGCTCTTTCTGAGAAAAGGCAAGCACGGAGGACGAGAATCGCTTTTGCCCTGCGTAGCGTTCCGGGCAGCGGGTAGAACCAGGCAGAGAATTCCCGGCTAGCAGCTTCCCTGTGGCTGGGAAGTGCAAACGTACACGTTTTTGGCCGAAAACGCGTTTTCCGGCGAAAACGCACACCACGGCTCTTTCTGAGAAAAAGCAAGCACGGAGGACGAGAATCGCTTTTGCCCTGCGTAGCGTTCCGGGCAGCGGGTAGAACCAGGCAGAGAATTCCCGGCTAGCAGCTTCCCTGTGGCGGGGAAGTGCAAACGTACACGTTTTCGGCCGAAAACGCGTTTTCCGGCGAAAACGCACACCACGGCTCTTTCTGAGAAAAAGCAAGCACGGAGGACGAGAATCGCTTTTGCCCTGCGTAGCGTTCCGGGCAGCGGGTAGAACCAGGCAGAGAATTCCCGGCTAGCAGCTTCCCTGTGACTGGGAAGTGCAAACGTACACGTTTTCGGCCGAAAACGCGTTTTCCGGCGAAAACGCACACCACGGCTCTTTCTGAGAAAAAGCAAGCACGGAGTACGAGAACCGCTTTTGCCCTGCGTAGCGTTCCGGGCATCGGGTAGAACCAGGCAGAGAATTCCCGGCTAGCAGCTTCCCTGTGGCGGGGAAGTGCAAACGTACACGTTTTCGGCCGAAAACGCGTTTTCCGGGGAAAACGCACACCACGGCTCTTTCTGAGAAAAAGCAAGCACGGAGGACGAGAATCGCTTTTACCCTGCGTAGCGTTCCGGGCAGCGCGTAGAACCAGGCAGAGAATTCCCGGCTAGCACCTTCCCTGTGGCGGGGAAGTGCAAACGTACACGTTTTCGGCCGAAAACGCGTTTTCCGGCGAAAACGCACACCACGGCTCTTTCTGAGAAAAAGCAAGCACGGAGGACGAGAATCGCTTTTGCCCTGCGTAGCGTTCCGGGCAGCGTGTAGAACCAGGCAGAGAATTCCCGGCTAGCAGCTTTCCTGTGGCTGGGAAGTGCAAACGTACACGTTTTCGGCCAAAAACGCGTTTTCCGGCGAAAACGCACACCACGGCTCTTTCTGAGAAAAAGCAAGCACGGAGGACGAGAATCTCTTTTGCCCTGCGTAGCGTTCCGGGCAGCGGGTAGAACCAGGCAGAGAATTCCCGGCTAGCAGCTTCCCTGTGGCGGGGAAGTGCAAACGTACACGTTTTCGGCCGAAAACGCATTTTCCGGCGAAAACGCACACCACGGCTCTTTCTGAGAAAAAGCAAGCACGGAGGACGAGAATCGCTTTTGCCCTGCGTAGCGTTCCGGGCAGCGGGTAGAACCAGGCAGAGAATTCCCGGCTAGCAGCTTCCCTGTGGCCGGGAAGTGCAAACGTACACGTTTTCGGCCGAAAACGCGTTTTCCGGCGAAAACGCACACCACGGCTCTTTCTGAGAAAAAGCAAGCACGGAGGACGAGAATCGCTTTTGCCCTGCGTAGCGTTCCGGGCAGCGGGTAGAACCAGGCAGAGAATTCCCGGCTAGCAGCTTCCCTGTGGCGGGGAAGTGCAAACGTACACGTTTTCGGCCGAAAACGCGTTTTCGGCGAAAAAGCACACCACGGCTCTTTCTGAGAAAAAGCAAGCACGGAGGACGAGAATCGCTTTTGCCCTGCGTAGCGTTCCGGGCAGCGGGTAGAACCAGGCAGAGAATTCCCGGCTAGCAGCTTCCCTGTGGCGGGGAAGTGCAAACGTACACGTTTTCTGTCGAAAACGCGTTTTCCGGCGAAAACGCACACCACGGCTCTTTCTGAGAAAAAGCAAGCACGGAGGACGAGAATCGCTTTTGCCCTGCGTAGCGTTCCGGGCAGCGGGTAGAACCAGGCAGAGAATTCCCGGCTAGCAGCTTCCCTGTGGCGGGGAACTGCAAACGTACACGTTTTCGGCCGAAAACTCGTTTTCCGGGGAAAACGCACACCACGGCTCTTTCTGAGAAAAAGCAAGCACGGAGGACGAGAATCGCTTTTGCCCTGCGTAGCGTTCCGGGCAGCGGGTAGAACCAGGCAGAGAATTCCCGGCTAGCAGCTTCCCTGTGGCTGGGAAGTGCAAACGTACACGTTTTCGGGCCAAAAACGCGTTTTCGGCGAAAAAGCACACAACGGCACTTTCTGAGAAAAAGCAAGCACGGAGGACGAGAATCGCTTTTGCCCTGCGTAGCGTTCCGGGCAGCGGGTAGAACCAGGCAGAGAATTCCCGGCTAGCAGCTTCCCTGTGGCTGGGAAGTGCAAACGTACACGTTTTCGGCCAAAAACGCGTTTTCGGCGAAAACGCACACCACGGCTCTTTCTGAGAAAAAGCAAGCACGGAGACGAGAATCGCTTTTGCCCTGCCTAGCGTTCCGGGCAGCGGGTAGAACCCGGCAGAGAATTCCCGGCTAGCAGCTTCCCTGTGGCTGGGAAGTGCAAACGTACACGTTTTCTGCCAAAAACGCGTTTTCGGCGAAAACGCACACCACGGCTCTTTCTGAGAAAAAGCAAGCACGGAGGACGAGAATCGCTTTTGCCCTGCGTAGCGTTCCGGGCAGCGGGTAGAACCAGGCAGAGAATTCCGGCTAGCCGCTTCCCTGTGGCGGGGAGGTGCAAACGTACACGTTTTCTGCCAAAAACGCGTTTTCCGGCGGAAAACGCACACCACGGCTCTTTCTGAGAAAAAGCAAGCACGGAGGACGAGAATCGCTTTTGCCCTGCGTAGCGTTCCGGGCAGCGGGTAGAACCAGGCAGAGAATTCCCGGCTAGCAGCTTCCCTGTGGCTGGAAGTGCTAACGTACACGTTTTCGGCCAAAAACGCGTTTTCCGGCGAAAACGCACACTACGGCTCTTTCTGAGAAAAAGCAAGCACGGAGGACGAGAATCGCTTTTGCCCTGCGTAGCGTTCCGGGCAGCGGGTAGAACCTGGCAGAGAATTCCCGGCTAGCAGCTTCCCTGTGGCGGGGACGTGCAAACGTACACGTTTTCGGCCGAAAACGCGTTTCCGGCGAAAACGCCCACCACGGCTCTTTCTGAGAAAAAAGCAAGCACGGAGGACGAGAATCGCTTTTGCCCTGCCTAGCGTTCCGGGCAGCGGGTAGAACCAGGCAGAGAATTCCGGCTAGCAGCTTTCCTGTGGCTGGGAAGTGCAAACGTACACGTTTTCGGCCAAAAACGCGTTTTCGGCGAAAAAGCACACAACGGCTCTTTCTGAGAAAAAGCAAGCACGGAGGACGAGAATCGCTTTTGCCCTGCGTAGCGTTCCGGGCAGCGGGTAGAACCAGGCAGAGAATTCCCGGCTAGCAGCTTCCCTGTGGCCGGGAAGTGCAAACGTACACGTTTTCGGCCGAAAACGCGTTTTCCGGCGAAAACGCACACCACGGCTCTTTCTGAGAAAAAGCAAGCACGGAGGACGAGAATCGCTTTTGCCCTGCGTAGCGTTCCGGGCAGCGGGTAGAACCAGGCAGAGAATTCCCGGCTAGCAGCTTCCCTGTGGCGGGGAAGTGCAAACGTACACGTTTTCGGCCGAAAACGCGTTTTCCGGCGAAAACGCACACCACGGCTCTTTCTGAGAAAAAGCAAGCACGGAGGACGAGAATCGCTTTTGCCCTGCGTAGCGTTCGGGGCAGCGGGTAGAACCAGGCAGAGAATTCCCGGCTAGCAGCTTCCCTGTGGCGGGGAAGTGCAAACGTACACGTTTTCGGCCGAAAACGCGTTTTCGGCGAAAACGCACACCACGGCTCTTTCTGATAAAAAGCAAGCACGGAGGACGAGAATCGCTTTTGCCCTGCGTAGCGTTCCGGGCAGCGGGTAGAACCAGGCAGAGAATTCCCGGCTAGCAGCTTCCCTGTGGCGGGGAAGTGCAAACGTACACGTTTTCGGCCGAAAACGCGTTTTCCGGCGAAAACGCACACCACGGCTCTTTCTGAGAAAAAGCAAGCACGGAGGACGAGAATCGCTTTTGCCCTGCGTAGCGTTCCGGGCAGCGGGTAGAACCAGGCAGAGAATTCCCGGCTAGCAGCTTCCCTGTGGCCGGGAAGTGCAAACGTACACGTTTTCGGCCGAAAACGCGTTTTCGGCGAAAACGCACACCACGGCTCTTTCTGATAAAAAGCAAGCACGGAGGACGAGAATCGCTTTTGCCCTGCGTAGCGTTCCGGGCAGCGGGTAGAACCAGGCAGAGAATTCCCGGCTAGCAGCTTCCCTGTGGCGGGGAAGTGCAAACGTACACGTTTTCGGCCGAAAACGCGTTTTCCGGGGAAAACGCACACCACGGCTCTTTCTGAGAAAAAGCAAGCACGGAGGACGAGAATCGCTTTTGCCCTGCGTAGCGTTCCGGGCAGCGGGTAGAACCAGGCAGAGAATTCCCGGATAGCAGCTTCCCTGTGGCTGGGAAGTGCAAACGTACACGTTTTCGGCCAAAAACGCGTTTTCGGTGAAAAAGCACACAACGGCTCTTTCTGAGAAAAAGCAAGCACGGAGGACGAGAATCGCTTTTGCCCTGCGTAGCGTTCCGGGCAGCGGGTAGAACCAGGCAGAGAATTCCCGGCTAGCAGCTTTCCTGTGGCTGGGAAGTGCAAACGTACACGTTTTCGGCCAAAAACGCGTTTTCGGCGAAAAAGCACACAACGGCTCTTTCTGAGAAAAAGCAAGCACGGAGGACGAGAACCGCTTTTGCCCTGCGTAGCGTTCCGGGCAGCGGGTAGAACCAGGCAGAGAATTCCCGGCTAGCAGCTTCCCTGTGGCCGGGAAGTGCAAACGTACACGTTTTCTGCCGAAAACGCATTTTCCGGCGAAAACGCACACCACGGCTCTTTCTGAGAAAAAGCAAGCACGGAGGACGAGAACCGCTTTTGCCCTGCGTAGCGTTCCGGGCAGCGGGTAGAACCAGGCAGAGAATTCCCGGCTAGCAGCTTCCCTGTGGCGGGGAAGTGCAAACGTACACGTTTTCGGCGGAAAACGCATTTTCCGGCGAAAACGCACACCACGGCTCTTTCTGAGAAAAAGCAAGCACGGAGGACGAGAATCGCTTTTGCCCTGCGTAGCGTTCCGGGCAGCGGGTAGAACCAGGCAGAGAATTCCCGGCTAGCAGCTTCCCTGTGGCGGGGAAGTGCAAACGTAAACGTTTTCGGCAAAAACGCGTTTTCGGCGAAAAAGCACACCACGGCTCTTTCTGAGAAAAAGCAAGCACGGAGGACGAGAATCGCTTTTGCCCTGCGTAGCGTTCCGGGCAGCGGGTAGAACCAGGCAGAGAATTCCCGGCTAGCACCTTCCCTGTGGCCGGGAAGTGCAAACGTACACGTTTTCGGCCGAAAACGCGTTTTCCGGCGAAAACGCACACCACGGCTCTTTCTGAGAAAAAGCAAGCACGGAGGACGAGAATCCCTTTTGCCCTGCGTAGCGTTCCGGGCAGCGGGTAGAACCAGGCAGAGAATTCCCGGCTAGCAGCTTCCCTGTGGCCGGGAAGTGTAAACGTACACGTTTTCGGCCGAAAACGCGTTTTCAGCGAAAAAGCGCACCACGGCTCTTTCTGAGAAAAAGCAAGCACGGAGGACGAGAATCGCTTTTGCCCTGCGTAGCGTTCCGGGCAGCGGGTAGAACCAGGCAGAGAATTCCCGGCTAGCAGCTTCCCTGTGGCCGGGAAGTGCAAACGTACACGTTTTCGGCCGAAAACGCGTTTTCGGCGAAAACGCACACCACGGCTCTTTCTGATAAAAAGCAAGCACGGAGGACGAGAATCGCTTTTGCCCTGCGTAGCGTTCCGGGCAGCCGGTAGAACCAGGCAGAGAATTCCCGGCTAGCAGCTTCCCTGTGGCGGGGAAGTGCAAACGTACACGTTTTCGGCCGAAAACGCGTTTTCCGGGGAAAACGCACACCACGGCTCTTTCTGAGAAAAAGCAAGCACGGAGGACGAGAATCGCTTTTGCCCTGCCTAGCGTTCCGGGCAGCGGGTAGAACCAGGCAGAGAATTCCCGGATAGCAGCTTCCCTGTGGCGGGGAAGTGCAAACGTACACGTTTTCGGCCAAAAACGCGTTTTCGGTGAAAAAGCACACAACGGCTCTTTCTGAGAAAAAGCAAGCACGGAGGACGAGAATCGCTTTTGCCCTGCGTAGCGTTCCGGGCAGCGGGTAGAACCAGGCAGAGAATTCCCGGCTAGCAGCTTCCCTGTGGCGGGGAAGTGCAAACGTACACGTTTTCGGCCAAAAACGCGTTTTCGGCGAAAAAGCACACCACGGCTCTTTCTGAGAAAAAGCAAGCACGGAGGACGAGAATCGCTTTTGCCCTGCGTAGCGTTCCGGGCAGCGGGTAGAACCAGGCAGAGAATTCCCGGCTAGCAGCTTCCCTGTGGCGGGGAAGTGCAAACGTACACGTTTTCGGCCGAAAACGCGTTTTCCGGCGAAAACGCACACCACGGCTCTTTCTGAGAAAAAGCAAGCACGGAGGACGAGAATCGCTTTTGCCCTGCGTAGCGTTCCGGGCAGCGGGTAGAACCAGGCAGAGAATTCCCGGCTAGCAGCTTCCCTGTGGCCGGGAAGTGCAAACGTACACGTTTTCGGCCGAAAACGCGTTTTCGGCGAAAACGCACACCACGGCTCTTTCTGAGAAAAAGCAAGCACGGAGGACGAGAATCGCTTTTGCCCTGCGTAGCGTTCCGGGCAGCGGGTAGAACCAGGCAGAGAATTCCCGGCTAGCAGCTTCCCTGTGGCCGGGAAGTGCAAACGTACACGTTTTCGGCCGAAAAAGCGTTTTCCGGCGAAAACGCACACCACGGCTCTTTCTGAGAAAAAGCAAGCACGGAGGACGAGAATCGCTTTTGCCCTGCGTAGCGTTCCGGGCAGCGGGTAGAACCAGGCAGAGAATTCCCGGCTAGCAGCTTCCCTGTGGCTGGGAAGTGCAAACGTACACGTTTTCTGCCAAAAACGCGTTTTCGGCGAAAACGCACACCACGGCTCTTTCTGAGAAAAAGCAAGCACGGAGGACGAGAACCGCTTTTGCCCTGCGTAGCGTTCCGGGCAGCGGGTAGAACCAGGCAGAGAATTCCCGGCTAGCAGCTTCCCTGTGGCTGGGAAGTGCAAACGTACACGTTTTCTGCCAAAAACGCGTTTTCCGGCGAAAACGCACACCACGGCTCTTTCTGAGAAAAAGCAAGCACGGAGGACGAGAATCGCTTTTGCCTTGCGTAGCGTTCCGGGCAGCGGGTAGAACCAGGCAGAGAATTCCCGGCTAGCAGCTTCCCTGTGGCGGGGAAGTGCAAACGTACACGTTTTCGGCCGAAAACGCGTTTTCCGGGGAAAACGCACACCACGGCTCTTTCTGAGAAAAAGCAAGCACGGAGGACGAGAACCGCTTTTGCCCTGCGTAGCGTTCCGGGCAGCGGGTAGAACCAGGCAGAGAATTCCCGGCTAGCAGCTTCCCTGTGGCCGGGAAGTGCAAACGTACACGTTTTCGGCCGAAAACGCGTTTTCGGCGAAAACGCACACCACGGCTCTTTCTGAGAAAAAGCAAGCACGGAGGACGAGAATCGCTTTTGCCCTGCGTAGCGTTCCGGGCAGCGGGTAGAACCAGGCAGAGAATTCCCGGCTAGCAGCTTCCCTGTGGCTGGGAAGTGCAAACGTACACGTTTTCGGCCAAAAACGCGTTTTCGGCGAAAAAGCACACAACGGCTCTTTCTGAGAAAAAGCAAGCACGGAGGACGAGAACCGCTTTTGCCCTGCGTAGCGTTCCGGGCAGCGGGTAGAACCAGGCAGAGAATTCCCGGCTAGCAGCTTCCCTGTGGCTGGGAAGTGCAAACGTACACGTTTTCTGCCAAAAACGCGTTTTCGGCGAAAACGCACACCACGGCTCTTTCTGAGAAAAAGCAAGCACGGAGGACGAGAATCGCTTTTGCCCTGCGTAGCGTTCCGGGCAGCGGGTAGAACCAGGCAGAGAATTCACGGCTAGCAGCTTCCCTGTGGCGGGGAAGTGCAAACGTACACGTTTTCGGCCGAAAACGCGTTTTCCGGGGAAAACGCACACCACGGCTCTTTCTGAGAAAAAGCAAGCACGGAGGACGAGAATCGCTTTTGCCCTGCGTAGCGTTCCGGGCAGCGGGTAGAACCAGGCAGAGAATTCCCGGCTAGCAGCTTCCCTGTGGCGGGGAAGTGCAAACGTACACGTTTTCGGCCGAAAACGCGTTTTCCGGCGAAAACGCACACCACGGCTCTTTCTGAGAAAAAGCAAGCACGGAGGACGAGAATCGCTTTTGCCCTGCGTAGCGTTCCGGGCAGCGGGTAGAACCAGGCAGAGAATTCCCGACTAGCACCTTCCCTGTGGCGGGGAAGTGCAAACGTACACGTTTTCGGCCGAAAACGCGTTTTCCGGGGAAAACGCACACCACGGCTCTTTCTGAGAAAAAGCAAGCACGGAGGACGAGAATCGCTTTTGCCCTGCCTAGCGTTCCGGGCAGCGGGTAGAACCAGGCAGAGAATTCCCGGATAGCAGCTTCCCTGTGGCGGGGAAGTGCAAACGTACACGTTTTCGGCCGAAAACGCGTTTTCCGGCGAAAACGCACACCACGGCTCTTTCTGAGAAAAAGCAAGCACGGAGGACGAGAATCGCTTTTGCCCTGCGTAGCGTTCCGGGCAGCGGGTAGAACCAGGCAGAGAATTCCCGGCTAGCAGCTTCCCTGTGGCTGGGAAGTGCAAACGTACACGTTTTCTGCCAAAAACGCGTTTTCGGCGAAAACGCACACCACGGCTCTTTCTGAGAAAAAGCAAGCACGGAGGACGAGAATCGCTTTTGCCCTGCGTAGCGTTCCGGGCAGCGGGTAGAACCAGGCAGAGAATTCCCGGCTAGCAGCTTCCCTGTGGCTGGGAAGTGCAAACGTACACGTTTTCTGCCAAAAACGCGTTTTCGGCGAAAACGCACACCACGGCTCTTTCTGAGAAAAAGCAAGCACGGAGGACGAGAATCGCTTTTGCCCTGCCTAGCGTTCCGGGCAGCGGGTAGAACCAGGCAGAGAATTCCCGGCTAGCAGCTTTCCTGTGGCTGGGAAGTGCAAACGTACACGTTTTCGGCCAAAAACGCGTTTTCGGCGAAAAAGCACACAACGGCTCTTTCTGAGAAAAAGCAAGCACGGAGGACGAGAACCGCTTTTGCCCTGCGTAGCGTTCCGGGCAGCGGGTAGAACCAGGCAGAGAATTCCCGGCTAGCAGCTTCCCTGTGGCTGGGAAGTGCAAACGTACACGTTTTCTGCCAAAAACGCGTTTTCGGCGAAAACGCACACCACGGCTCTTTCTGAGAAAAAGCAAGCACGGAGGACGAGAATCGCTTTTGCCCTGCGTAGCGTTCCGGGCAGCGGGTAGAACCAGGCAGAGAATTCCCGGCTAGCAGCTTCCCTGTGGCGGGGAAGTACAAACGTACACGTTTTCGGCCGATAACGCGTTTTCCGGCGAAAACGCACACCACGGCTCTTTCTGAGAAAAAGCAAGCACGGAGGACGAGAACCGCTTTTGCCCTGCGTAGCGTTCCGGGCAGCGGGTAGAACCAGGCAGAGAATTCCCGGCTAGCAGCTTCCCTGTGGCGGGGAAGTGCAAACGTACACGTTTTCGGCCGAAAACGCGTTTTCCGGGGAAAACGCACACCACGGCTCTTTCTGAGAAAAAGCAAGCACGGAGGACGAGAATCGCTTTTGCCCTGCGTAGCGTTCCGGGCAGCGGGTAGAACCAGGCAGAGAATTCCCGGCTAGCAGCTTCCCTGTGGCGGGGAAGTGCAAACGTACACGTTTTCGGCCGAAAACGCGTTTTCCGGCGAAAACGCACACCACGGCTCTTTCTGAGAAAAAGCAAGCACGGAGGACGAGAATCGCTTTTGCCCTGCGTAGCGTTCCGGGCAGCGGGTAGAACCAGGCAGAGAATTCCCGGCTAGCACCTTCCCTGTGGCGGGGAAGTGCAAACGTACACGTTTTCGGCCGAAAACGCGTTTTCCGGCGAAAACGCACACCACGGCTCTTTCTGAGAAAAAGCAAGCACGGAGGACGAGAATCGCTTTTGCCCTGCGTAGCGTTCCGGGCAGCGGGTAGAACCAGGCAGAGAATTCCCGGCTAGCAGCTTCCCTGTGGCTGGGAAGTGCAAACGTACACGTTTTCGGCCGAAAAAGCGTTTTCCGGCGAAAACGCACACCACGGCTCTTTCTGAGAAAAAGCAAGCACGGAGGACGAGAATCGCTTTTGCCCTGCGTAGCGTTCCGGGCAGCGGGTAGAACCAGGCAGAGAATTCCCGGCTAGCAGCTTCCCTGTGGCTGGGAAGTGCAAACGTACACGTTTTCTGCCAAAAACGCGTTTTCGGCGAAAACGCACACCACGGCTCTTTCTGAGAAAAAGCAAGCACGGAGGACGAGAATCGCTTTTGCCCTGCGTAGCGTTCCGGGCAGCGGGTAGAACCAGGCAGAGAATTCCCGGCTAGCAGCTTCCCTGTGGCTGGGAAGTGCAAACGTACACGTTTTCTGCCAAAAACGCGTTTTCGGCGAAAACGCACACCACGGCTCTTTCTGAGAAAAAGCAAGCACGGAGGACGAGAATCGCTTTTGCCCTGCGTAGCGTTCCGGGCAGCGGGTAGAACCAGGCAGAGAATTCCCGGCTAGCAGCTTTCCTGTGGCTGGGAAGTGCAAACGTACACGTTTTCGGCCAAAAACGCGTTTTCGGCGAAAAAGCACACAACGGCTCTTTCTGAGAAAAAGCAAGCACGGAGGACGAGAACCGCTTTTGCCCTGCGTAGCGTTCCGGGCAGCGGGTAGAACCAGGCAGAGAATTCCCGGCTAGCAGCTTCCCTGTGGCTGGGAAGTGCAAACGTACACGTTTTCTGCCAAAAACGCGTTTTCGGCGAAAACGCACACCACGGCTCTTTCTGAGAAAAAGCAAGCACGGAGGACGAGAACCGCTTTTGCCCTGCGTAGCGTTCCGGGCAGCGGGTAGAACCAGGCAGAGAATTCCCGGCTAGCAGCTTCCCTGTGGCGGGGAAGTGCAAACGTACACGTTTTCGGCCGAAAACGCGTTTTCCGGCGAAAACGCACACCACGGCTCTTTCTGAGAAAAAGCAAGCACGGAGGACGAGAATCGCTTTTGCCCTGCGTAGCGTTCCGGGCAGCGGGTAGAACCAGGCAGAGAATTCCCGGCTAGCAGCTTCCCTGTGGCGGGGAAGTACAAACGTACACGTTTTCGGCCGATAACGCGTTTTCCGGCGAAAACGCACACCACGGCTCTTTCTGAGAAAAAGCAAGCACGGAGGACGAGAACCGCTTTTGCCCTGCGTAGCGTTCCGGGCAGCGGGTAGAACCAGGCAGAGAATTCCCGGCTAGCAGCTTCCCTGTGGCGGGGAAGTGCAAACGTACACGTTTTCGGCCGAAAACGCGTTTTCCGGCGAAAACGCACACCACGGCTCTTTCTGAGAAAAAGCAAGCACGGAGGACGAGAACCGCTTTTGCCCTGCGTAGCGTTCCGGGCAGCGGGTAGAACCAGGCAGAGAATTCCCGGCTAGCAGCTTCCCTGTGGCGGGGAAGTGCAAACGTACACGTTTTCGGCCGAAAACGCGTTTTCCGGCGAAAACGCACACCACGGCTCTTTCTGAGAAAAAGCAAGCACGGAGGACGAGAATCGCTTTTGCCCTGCGTAGCGTTCCGGGCAGCGGGTAGAACCAGGCAGAGAATTCCCGGCTAGCAGCTTCCCTGTGGCTGGGAAGTGCAAACGTACACGTTTTCGGCCGAAAACGCGTTTTCCGGCGAAAACACACACCACGGCTCTTTCTGAGAAAAAGCAAGCACGGAGGACGAGAATCGCTTTTGCCCTGCGTAGCGTTCCGGGCAGCGGGTAGAACCAGGCAGAGAATTCCCGGCTAGCAGCTTCCCTGTGGCGGGGAAGTGCAAACGTACACGTTTTCGGCCGAAAACGCATTTTCCGGCGAAAACGCACACCACGGCTCTTTCTGAGAAAAAGCAAGCACGGAGGACGAGAATCGCTTTTGCCCTGCGTAGCGTTCCGGGCAGCGGGTAGAACCAGGCAGAGAATTCCCGGCTAGCAGCTTCCCTGTGGCGGGGAAGTGCAAACGTACACGTTCTCGGCCGAAAACGCATTTTCCGGCGAAAACGCACACCACGGCTCTTTCTGAGAAAAAGCAAGCACGGAGGACGAGAACCGCTTTTGCCCTGCGTAGCGTTCCGGGCAGCGGGTAGAACCAGGCAGAGAATTCCCGGCTAGCAGCTTCCCTGTGGCGGGGAAGTGCAAACGTACACGTTTTCGGCCGAAAACGCGTTTTCCGGCGAAAACGCACACCACGGCTCTTTCTGAGAAAAAGCAAGCACGGAGGACGAGAATCGCTTTTGCCCTGCGTAGCGTTCCGGGCAGCGGGTAGAACCAGGCAGAGAATTCCCGGCTAGCAGCTTCCCTGTGGCGGGGAAGTGCAAACGTACACGTTCTCGGCCGAAAACGCATTTTCCGGCGAAAACGCACACCACGGCTCTTTCTGAGAAAAAGCAAGCACGGAGGACGAGAACCGCTTTTGCCCTGCGTAGCGTTCCGGGCAGCGGGTAGAACCAGGCAGAGAATTCCCGGCTAGCAGCTTCCCTGTGGCGGGGAAGTGCAAACGTACACGTTTTCGGCCGAAAACGCGTTTTCCGGCGAAAACGCACACCACGGCTCTTTCTGAGAAAAAGCAAGCACGGAGGACGAGAATCGCTTTTGCCCTGCGTAGCGTTCCGGGCAGCGGGTAGAACCAGGCAGAGAATTCCCGGCTAGCAGCTTCCCTGTGGCTGGGAAGTGCAAACGTACACGTTTTCTGCCAAAAACGCGTTTTCGGCGAAAACGCACACCACGGCTCTTTCTGAGAAAAAGCAAGCACGGAGGACGAGAATCGCTTTTGCCCTGCGTAGCGTTCCGGGCAGCGGGTAGAACCAGGCAGAGAATTCCCGGCTAGCAGCTTCCCTGTGGCTGGGAAGTGCAAACGTACACGTTTTCTGCCAAAAACGCGTTTTCGGCGAAAACGCACACCACGGCTCTTTCTGAGAAAAAGCAAGCACGGAGGACGAGAATCGCTTTTGCCCTGCGTAGCGTTCCGGGCAGCGGGTAGAACCAGGCAGAGAATTCCCGGCTAGCAGCTTTCCTGTGGCTGGGAAGTGCAAACGTACACGTTTTCGGCCAAAAACGCGTTTTCGGCGAAAAAGCACACAACGGCTCTTTCTGAGAAAAAGCAAGCACGGAGGACGAGAACCGCTTTTGCCCTGCGTAGCGTTCCGGGCAGCGGGTAGAACCAGGCAGAGAATTCCCGGCTAGCAGCTTCCCTGTGGCTGGGAAGTGCAAACGTACACGTTTTCTGCCAAAAACGCGTTTTCGGCGAAAACGCACACCACGGCTCTTTCTGAGAAAAAGCAAGCACGGAGGACGAGAACCGCTTTTGCCCTGCGTAGCGTTCCGGGCAGCGGGTAGAACCAGGCAGAGAATTCCCGGCTAGCAGCTTCCCTGTGGCGGGGAAGTGCAAACGTACACGTTTTCGGCCGAAAACGCGTTTTCCGGCGAAAACGCACACCACGGCTCTTTCTGAGAAAAAGCAAGCACGGAGGACGAGAATCGCTTTTGCCCTGCGTAGCGTTCCGGGCAGCGGGTAGAACCAGGCAGAGAATTCCCGGCTAGCAGCTTCCCTGTGGCGGGGAAGTACAAACGTACACGTTTTCGGCCGATAACGCGTTTTCCGGCGAAAACGCACACCACGGCTCTTTCTGAGAAAAAGCAAGCACGGAGGACGAGAACCGCTTTTGCCCTGCGTAGCGTTCCGGGCAGCGGGTAGAACCAGGCAGAGAATTCCCGGCTAGCAGCTTCCCTGTGGCGGGGAAGTGCAAACGTACACGTTTTCGGCCGAAAACGCGTTTTCCGGCGAAAACGCACACCACGGCTCTTTCTGAGAAAAAGCAAGCACGGAGGACGAGAACCGCTTTTGCCCTGCGTAGCGTTCCGGGCAGCGGGTAGAACCAGGCAGAGAATTCCCGGCTAGCAGCTTCCCTGTGGCGGGGAAGTGCAAACGTACACGTTTTCGGCCGAAAACGCGTTTTCCGGCGAAAACGCACACCACGGCTCTTTCTGAGAAAAAGCAAGCACGGAGGACGAGAATCGCTTTTGCCCTGCGTAGCGTTCCGGGCAGCGGGTAGAACCAGGCAGAGAATTCCCGGCTAGCAGCTTCCCTGTGGCTGGGAAGTGCAAACGTACACGTTTTCGGCCGAAAACGCGTTTTCCGGCGAAAACACACACCACGGCTCTTTCTGAGAAAAAGCAAGCACGGAGGACGAGAATCGCTTTTGCCCTGCGTAGCGTTCCGGGCAGCGGGTAGAACCAGGCAGAGAATTCCCGGCTAGCAGCTTCCCTGTGGCGGGGAAGTGCAAACGTACACGTTTTCGGCCGAAAACGCATTTTCCGGCGAAAACGCACACCACGGCTCTTTCTGAGAAAAAGCAAGCACGGAGGACGAGAATCGCTTTTGCCCTGCGTAGCGTTCCGGGCAGCGGGTAGAACCAGGCAGAGAATTCCCGGCTAGCAGCTTCCCTGTGGCGGGGAAGTGCAAACGTACACGTTCTCGGCCGAAAACGCATTTTCCGGCGAAAACGCACACCACGGCTCTTTCTGAGAAAAAGCAAGCACGGAGGACGAGAACCGCTTTTGCCCTGCGTAGCGTTCCGGGCAGCGGGTAGAACCAGGCAGAGAATTCCCGGCTAGCAGCTTCCCTGTGGCGGGGAAGTGCAAACGTACACGTTTTCGGCCGAAAACGCGTTTTCCGGCGAAAACGCACACCACGGCTCTTTCTGAGAAAAAGCAAGCACGGAGGACGAGAATCGCTTTTGCCCTGCCTAGCGTTCCGGGCAGCGGGTAGAACCAGGCAGAGAATTCCCGGCTAGCAGCTTCCCTGTGGCCGGGAAGTGCAAACGTACACGTTTTCGGCCGAAAACGCGTTTTCCGGGGAAAACGCACACCACGGCTCTTTCTGAGAAAAAGCAAGCACGGAGGACGAGAATCGCTTTTGCCCTGCGTAGCGTTCCGGGCAGCGGGTAGAACCAGGCAGAGAATTCCCGGCTAGCAGCTTTCCTGTGGCTGGGAAGTGCAAACGTACACGTTTTCGGCCAAAAACGCGTTTTCGGCGAAAAAGCACACAACGGCTCTTTCTGAGAAAAAGCAAGCACGGAGGACGAGAATCGCTTTTGCCCTGCGTAGCGTTCCGGGCAGCGGGTAGAACCAGGCAGAGAATTCCCGGCTAGCAGCTTCCCTGTGGCGGGGAAGTGCAAACGTACACGTTTTCTGCCAAAAACGCGTTTTCGGCGAAAACGCACACCACGGCTCTTTCTGAGAAAAAGCAAGCACGGAGGACGAGAATCGCTTTTGCCCTGCGTAGCGTTCCGGGCAGCGGGTAGAACCAGGCAGAGAATTCCCGGCTAGCAGCTTCCCTGTGGCGGGGAAGTGCAAACGTACACGTTTTCGGCCGAAAACGCGTTTTCCGGCGAAAACGCACACCACGGCTCTTTCTGAGAAAAAGCAAGCACGGAGGACGAGAATCGCTTTTGCCCTGCGTAGCGTTCCGGGCAGCGGGTAGAACCAGGCAGAGAATTCCCGGCTAGCAGCTTCCCTGTGGCGGGGAAGTGCAAACGTACACGTTTTCGGCCGAAAACGCGTTTTCCGGCGAAAACGCACACCACGGCTCTTTCTGAGAAAAAGCAAGCACGGAGGACGAGAACCGCTTTTGCCCTGCGTAGCGTTCCGGGCAGCGGGTAGAACCAGGCAGAGAATTCCCGGCTAGCAGCTTCCCTGTGGCGGGGAAGTGCAAACGTACACGTTTTCGGCCGAAAACGCGTTTTCCGGGGAAAACGCACACCACGGCTCTTTCTGAGAAAAAGCAAGCACGGAGGACGAGAATCGCTTTTGCCCTGCGTAGCGTTCCGGGCAGCGGGTAGAACCAGGCAGAGAATTCCCGGCTAGCACCTTCCCTGTGGCGGGGAAGTGCAAACGTACACGTTTTCGGCCGAAAACGCGTTTTCCGGCGAAAACGCACACCACGGCTCTTTCTGAGAAAAAGCAAGCACGGAGGACGAGAATCGCTTTTGCCCTGCGTAGCGTTCCGGGCAGCGGGTAGAACCAGGCAGAGAATTCCCGGCTAGCAGCTTCCCTGTGGCTGGGAAGTGCAAACGTACACGTTTTCTGCCAAAAACGCGTTTTCGGCGAAAACGCACACCACGGCTCTTTCTGAGAAAAAGCAAGCACGGAGGACGAGAATCGCTTTTGCCCTGCGTAGCGTTCCGGGCAGCGGGTAGAACCAGGCAGAGAATTCCCGGCTAGCAGCTTCCCTGTGGCGGGGAAGTGCAAACGTACACGTTTTCGGCCGAAAACGCGTTTTCCGGCGAAAACGCACACCACGGCTCTTTCTGAGAAAAAGCAAGCACGGAGGACGAGAATCTCTTTTGCCCTGCGTAGCGTTCCGGGCAGCGGGTAGAACCAGGCAGAGAATTCCCGGCTAGCAGCTTCCCTGTGGCGGGGAAGTGCAAACGTACACGTTTTCGGCCGAAAACGCGTTTTCCGGCGAAAACGCACACCACGGCTCTTTCTGAGAAAAAGCAAGCACGGAGGACGAGAATCGCTTTTGCCCTGCCTAGCGTTCCGGGCAGCGGGTAGAACCAGGCAGAGAATTCCCGGCTAGCAGCTTCCCTGTGGCGGGGAAGTGCAAACGTACACGTTTTCGGCCGAAAACGCGTTTTCCGGCGAAAACGCACACCACGGCTCTTTCTGAGAAAAAGCAAGCACGGAGGACGAGAATCGCTTTTGCCCTGCGTAGCGTTCCGGGCAGCGGGTAGAACCAGGCAGAGAATTCCCGGCTAGCAGCTTCCCTGTGGCGGGGAAGTGCAAACGTACACGTTTTCGGCCGAAAACGCGTTTTCCGGCGAAAACGCACACCACGGCTCTTTCTGAGAAAAAGCAAGCACGGAGGACGAGAATCGCTTTTGCCCTGCGTAGCGTTCCGGGCAGCGGGTAGAACCAGGCAGAGAATTCCCGGCTAGCAGCTTCCCTGTGGCGGGGAAGTGCAAACGTACACGTTCTCGGCCGAAAACGCATTTTCCGGCGAAAACGCACACCACGGCTCTTTCTGAGAAAAAGCAAGCACGGAGGACGAGAATCGCTTTTGCCCTGCGTAGCGTTCCGGGCAGCGGGTAGAACCAGGCAGAGAATTCCCGGCTAGCAGCTTCCCTGTGGCTGGGAAGTGCAAACGTACACGTTTTCTGCCAAAAACGCGTTTTCGGCGAAAACGCACACCACGGCTCTTTCTGAGAAAAAGCAAGCACGGAGGACGAGAATCGCTTTTGCCCTGCCTAGCGTTCCGGGCAGCGGGTAGAACCAGGCAGAGAATTCCCGGCTAGCAGCTTCCCTGTGGCGGGGAAGTGCAAACGTACACGTTTTCGGCCAAAAACGCGTTTTCGGCGAAAAAGCACACAACGGCTCTTTCTGAGAAAAAGCAAGCACGGAGTACGAGAATCGCTTTTGCCCTGCGTAGCGTTCCGGGCAGCGGGTAGAACCAGGCAGAGAATTCCCGGCTAGCAGCTTCCCTGTGGCTGGGAAGTGCAAACGTACACGTTTTCAGCCAAAAACGCGTTTTCGGCGAAAACGCACACCACGGCTCTTTCTGAGAAAAAGCAAGCACGGAGGACGAGAATCGCTTTTGCCCTGCCTAGCGTTCCGGTCAGCGGGTAGAACCAGGCAGAGAATTCACGGCTAGCAGCTTCCCTGTGGCGGGGAAGTGCAAACGTACACGTTTTCGGCCGAAAACGCGTTTTCCGGGGAAAACGCACACCACGGCTCTTTCTGAGAAAAAGCAAGCACGGAGGACGAGAATCGCTTTTGCCCTGCGTAGCGTTCCGGGCAGCGGGTAGAACCAGGCAGAGAATTCCCGGCTAGCAGCTTCCCTGTGGCGGGGAAGTGCAAACGTACACGTTTTCGGCCGAAAACGCGTATTCCGGCGAAAACGCACACCACGGCTCTTTCTGAGAAAAAGCAAGCACGGAGGACGAGAATCGCTTTTGCCTTGCGTAGCGTTCCGGGCAGCGGGTAGAACCAGGCAGAGAATTCCCGGCTAGCAGCTTCCCTGTGGCGGGGAAGTGCAAACGTACACGTTTTCGGCCGAAAACGCGTTTTCCGGGGAAAACGCACACCACGGCTCTTTCTGAGAAAAAGCAAGCACGGAGGACGAGAACCGCTTTTGCCCTGCGTAGCGTTCCGGGCAGCGGGTAGAACCAGGCAGAGAATTCCCGGCTAGCAGCTTCCCTGTGGCCGGGAAGTGCAAACGTACACGTTTTCGGCCGAAAACGCGTTTTCGGCGAAAACGCACACCACGGCTCTTTCTGAGAAAAAGCAAGCACGGAGGACGAGAATCGCTTTTGCCCTGCGTAGCGTTCCGGGCAGCGGGTAGAACCAGGCAGAGAATTCCCGGCTAGCAGCTTCCCTGTGGCCGGGAAGTGCAAACGTACACGTTTTCGGCCGAAAACGCGTTTTCCGGCGAAAACGCACACCACGGCTCTTTCTGAGAAAAAGCAAGCACGGAGGACGAGAATCGCTTTTGCCCTGCGTAGCGTTCCGGGCAGCGGGTAGAACCAGGCAGAGAATTCCCGGCTAGCAGCTTCCCTGTGGCTGGGAAGTGCAAACGTACACGTTTTCTACCAAAAACGCGTTTTCGGCGAAAATGCACACCACGGCTCTTTCTGAGAAAAAGCAAGCACGGAGGACGAGAATCGCTTTTGCCCTGCGTAGCGTTCCGGGCAGCGGGTAGAACCAGGCAGAGAATTCCCGGCTAGCAGCTTCCCTGTGGCGGGGAAGTGCAAACGTACACGTTTTCGGCCGAAAACGCGTTTTCCGGCGAAAACGCACACCACGGCTCTTTCTGAGAAAAAGCAAGCACGGAGGACGAGAATCGCTTTTGCCCTGCGTAGCGTTCCGGGCAGCGGGTAGAACCAGGCAGAGAATTCCCGGCTAGCAGCTTCCCTGTGGCGGGGAAGTGCAAACGTACACGTTTTCGGCCAAAAACGCGTTTTCCGGCGAAAACGCACACCACGGCTCTTTCTGAGAAAAAGCAAGCACGGAGGACGAGAATCGCTTTTGCCCTGCGTAGCGTTCCGGGCAGCGGGTAGAACCAGGCAGAGAATTCCCGGCTAGCAGCTTTCCTGTGGCTGGGAAGTGCAAACGTACACGTTTTCGGCCAAAAACGCGTTTTCGGCGAAAAAGCACACCACGGCTCTTTCTGAGAAAAAGCAAGCACGGAGGACGAGAATCGCTTTTGCCCTGCGTAGCGTTCCGGGCAGCGGGTAGAACCAGGCAGAGAATTCCCGGCTAGCAGCTTCCCTGTGGCTGGGAAGTGCAAACGTACACGTTTTCTGCCAAAAACGCGTTTTCGGCGAAAACGCACACCACGGCTCTTTCTGAGAAAAGGCAAGCACGGAGGACGAGAATCGCTTTTGCCCTGCGTAGCGTTCCGGGCAGCGGGTAGAACCAGGCAGAGAATTCCCGGCTAGCAGCTTCCCTGTGGCTGGGAAGTGCAAACGTACACGTTTTTGGCCGAAAACGCGTTTTCCGGCGAAAACGCACACCACGGCTCTTTCTGAGAAAAAGCAAGCACGGAGGACGAGAATCGCTTTTGCCCTGCGTAGCGTTCCGGGCAGCGGGTAGAACCAGGCAGAGAATTCCCGGCTAGCAGCTTCCCTGTGGCGGGGAAGTGCAAACGTACACGTTTTCGGCCGAAAACGCGTTTTCCGGCGAAAACGCACACCACGGCTCTTTCTGAGAAAAAGCAAGCACGGAGGACGAGAATCGCTTTTGCCCTGCGTAGCGTTCCGGGCAGCGGGTAGAACCAGGCAGAGAATTCCCGGCTAGCAGCTTCCCTGTGACTGGGAAGTGCAAACGTACACGTTTTCGGCCGAAAACGCGTTTTCCGGCGAAAACGCACACCACGGCTCTTTCTGAGAAAAAGCAAGCACGGAGTACGAGAACCGCTTTTGCCCTGCGTAGCGTTCCGGGCATCGGGTAGAACCAGGCAGAGAATTCCCGGCTAGCAGCTTCCCTGTGGCGGGGAAGTGCAAACGTACACGTTTTCGGCCGAAAACGCGTTTTCCGGGGAAAACGCACACCACGGCTCTTTCTGAGAAAAAGCAAGCACGGAGGACGAGAATCGCTTTTACCCTGCGTAGCGTTCCGGGCAGCGCGTAGAACCAGGCAGAGAATTCCCGGCTAGCACCTTCCCTGTGGCGGGGAAGTGCAAACGTACACGTTTTCGGCCGAAAACGCGTTTTCCGGCGAAAACGCACACCACGGCTCTTTCTGAGAAAAAGCAAGCACGGAGGACGAGAATCGCTTTTGCCCTGCGTAGCGTTCCGGGCAGCGTGTAGAACCAGGCAGAGAATTCCCGGCTAGCAGCTTTCCTGTGGCTGGGAAGTGCAAACGTACACGTTTTCGGCCAAAAACGCGTTTTCCGGCGAAAACGCACACCACGGCTCTTTCTGAGAAAAAGCAAGCACGGAGGACGAGAATCTCTTTTGCCCTGCGTAGCGTTCCGGGCAGCGGGTAGAACCAGGCAGAGAATTCCCGGCTAGCAGCTTCCCTGTGGCGGGGAAGTGCAAACGTACACGTTTTCGGCCGAAAACGCATTTTCCGGCGAAAACGCACACCACGGCTCTTTCTGAGAAAAAGCAAGCACGGAGGACGAGAATCGCTTTTGCCCTGCGTAGCGTTCCGGGCAGCGGGTAGAACCAGGCAGAGAATTCCCGGCTAGCAGCTTCCCTGTGGCCGGGAAGTGCAAACGTACACGTTTTCGGCCGAAAACGCGTTTTCCGGCGAAAACGCACACCACGGCTCTTTCTGAGAAAAAGCAAGCACGGAGGACGAGAATCGCTTTTGCCCTGCGTAGCGTTCCGGGCAGCGGGTAGAACCAGGCAGAGAATTCCCGGCTAGCAGCTTCCCTGTGGCGGGGAAGTGCAAACGTACACGTTTTCGGCCGAAAACGCGTTTTCGGCGAAAAAGCACACCACGGCTCTTTCTGAGAAAAAGCAAGCACGGAGGACGAGAATCGCTTTTGCCCTGCGTAGCGTTCCGGGCAGCGGGTAGAACCAGGCAGAGAATTCCCGGCTAGCAGCTTCCCTGTGGCGGGGAAGTGCAAACGTACACGTTTTCTGTCGAAAACGCGTTTTCCGGCGAAAACGCACACCACGGCTCTTTCTGAGAAAAAGCAAGCACGGAGGACGAGAATCGCTTTTGCCCTGCGTAGCGTTCCGGGCAGCGGGTAGAACCAGGCAGAGAATTCCCGGCTAGCAGCTTCCCTGTGGCGGGGAACTGCAAACGTACACGTTTTCGGCCGAAAACTCGTTTTCCGGGGAAAACGCACACCACGGCTCTTTCTGAGAAAAAGCAAGCACGGAGGACGAGAATCGCTTTTGCCCTGCGTAGCGTTCCGGGCAGCGGGTAGAACCAGGCAGAGAATTCCCGGCTAGCAGCTTCCCTGTGGCTGGGAAGTGCAAACGTACACGTTTTCGGCCAAAAACGCGTTTTCGGCGAAAAAGCACACAACGGCACTTTCTGAGAAAAAGCAAGCACGGAGGACGAGAATCGCTTTTGCCCTGCGTAGCGTTCCGGGCAGCGGGTAGAACCAGGCAGAGAATTCCCGGCTAGCAGCTTCCCTGTGGCTGGGAAGTGCAAACGTACACGTTTTCGGCCAAAAACGCGTTTTCGGCGAAAACGCACACCACGGCTCTTTCTGAGAAAAAGCAAGCACGGAGGACGAGAATCGCTTTTGCCCTGCCTAGCGTTCCGGGCAGCGGGTAGAACCCGGCAGAGAATTCCCGGCTAGCAGCTTCCCTGTGGCTGGGAAGTGCAAACGTACACGTTTTCTGCCAAAAACGCGTTTTCGGCGAAAACGCACACCACGGCTCTTTCTGAGAAAAAGCAAGCACGGAGGACGAGAATCGCTTTTGCCCTGCGTAGCGTTCCGGGCAGCGGGTAGAACCAGGCAGAGAATTCCCGGCTAGCCGCTTCCCTGTGGCGGGGAGGTGCAAACGTACACGTTTTCTGCCAAAAACGCGTTTTCCGGCGAAAACGCACACCACGGCTCTTTCTGAGAAAAAGCAAGCACGGAGGACGAGAATCGCTTTTGCCCTGCGTAGCGTTCCGGGCAGCGGGTAGAACCAGGCAGAGAATTCCCGGCTAGCAGCTTCCCTGTGGCTGGGAAGTGCTAACGTACACGTTTTCGGCCAAAAACGCGTTTTCCGGCGAAAACGCACACTACGGCTCTTTCTGAGAAAAAGCAAGCACGGAGGACGAGAATCGCTTTTGCCCTGCGTAGCGTTCCGGGCAGCGGGTAGAACCAGGCAGAGAATTCCCGGCTAGCAGCTTCCCTGTGGCGGGGACGTGCAAACGTACACGTTTTCGGCCGAAAACGCGTTTTCCGGCGAAAACGCCCACCACGGCTCTTTCTGAGAAAAAGCAAGCACGGAGGACGAGAATCGCTTTTGCCCTGCCTAGCGTTCCGGGCAGCGGGTAGAACCAGGCAGAGAATTCCCGGCTAGCAGCTTTCCTGTGGCTGGGAAGTGCAAACGTACACGTTTTCGGCCAAAAACGCGTTTTCGGCGAAAAAGCACACAACGGCTCTTTCTGAGAAAAAGCAAGCACGGAGGACGAGAATCGCTTTTGCCCTGCGTAGCGTTCCGGGCAGCGGGTAGAACCAGGCAGAGAATTCCCGGCTAGCAGCTTCCCTGTGGCTGGGAAGTGCAAACGTACACGTTTTCGGCCAAAAACGCGTTTTCGGCGAAAACGCACACCACGGCTCTTTCTGAGAAAAAGCAAGCACGGAGGACGAGAATCGCTTTTGCCCTGCGTAGCGTTCCGGGCAGCGGGTAGAACCAGGCAGAGAATTCCCGGCTAGCAGCTTCCCTGTGGCGGGGAAGTGGAAACGTACACGTTTTCGGCCGAAAACGCGTTTTCCGGCGAAAACGCACACCACGGCTCTTTCTGAGAAAAAGCAAGCACGGAGGACGAGAATCGCTTTTGCCCTGCGTAGCGTTCTGGGCAGCGGGTAGAACCAGGCAGAGAATTCCCGGCTAGCCGCTTCCCTGTGGCGGGGAAGTGCAAACGTACACGTTTTCGGCCGAAAACGCGTTTTCCGGCGAAAACGCACACCACGGCTCTTTCTGAGAAAAAGCAAGCACGGAGGACGAGAATCGCTTTTGCCCTGCGTAGCGTTCCGGGCAGCGGGTAAAACCAGGCAGAGAATTCCCGGCTAGCAGCTTCCCTGTGGCGGGGAAGTGCAAACCTACACGTTTTCGGCCAAAAACGCGTTTTCGGCGAAAACGCACACCACGGCTCTTTCTGAGAAAAAGCAAGCACGGAGGACGAGAATCGCTTTTGCCCTGCGTAGCGTTCCGGGCAGCGGGTAGAACCAGGCAGAGAATTCCCGGCTAGCCGCTTCCCTGTGGCGGGGAGGTGCAAACGTACACGTTTTCGGCCGAAAACGCGTTTTCCGGCGAAAACGCACACCACGGCTCTTTCTGAGAAAAAGCAAGCACGGAGGACGAGAATCGCTTTTGCCCTGCGTAGCGTTCCGGGCAGCGGGTAGAACCAGGCAGAGAATTCCCGGCTAGCAGCTTCCCTGTGGCGGGGAAGTGCAAACGTACACGTTTTCGGCCGAAAACGCGTTTTCCGGGGAAAACGCACACTACGGCTCTTTCTGAGAAAAAGCAAGCACGGAGGACGAGAATCGCTTTTGCCCTGCGTAGCGTAACGGGCAGCGGGTAGAACCAGGCAGAGAATTCCCGGCTAGCAGCTTCCCTGTGGCTGGGAAGTGCAAACGTACACGTTTTCGGCCGAAAACGCGTTTTCGGCGAAAACGCACACCACGGCTCTTTCTGAGAAAAAGCAAGCATTGAGGACGAGAATCGCTTTTGCCCTGCGTAGTGTTCCGGGCAGCGGGTAGAACCAGGCAGAGAATTCCCGGCTAGCAGCTTCCCTGTGGCGGGGAAGTGCAAACGTACACGTTTTCGGCCGAAAACGCGTTTTCCGGCGAAAACGCACACCACGGCTCTTTCTGAGAAAAAGCAAGCACGGAGGACGAGAACCGCTTTTGCCCTGCGTAGCGTTCCGGGCAGCGGGTAGAACCAGGCAGAGAATTCCCGGCTAGCAGCTTCCCTGTGGCGGGGAAGTGCAAACGTACACGTTTTCGGCCGAAAACGCGTTTTCCGGCGAAAACGCACACCACGGCTCTTTCTGAGAAAAAGCAAGCACGGAGGACGAGAATCGCTTTTGCCCTGCGTAGCGTTCCGGGCAGCGGGTAGAACCAGGCAGAGAATTCCCGGCTAGCAGCTTCCCTGTGGCGGGGAAGTGCAAACGTACACGTTTTCGGCCGAAAACGCTTTTTCCGGCGAAAACGCACACCACGGCTCTTTCTGAGAAAAAGCAAGCACGGAGGACGAGAATCGCTTTTGCCCTGCGTAGCGTAACGGGCAGCGGGTAGAACCAAGCAGAGAATTCCCGGCTAGCAGCTTCCCTGTGGCTGGGAAGTGCAAACGTACACGTTTTCGGCCGAAAACGCGTTTTCGGCGAAAACGCACACCACGGCTCTTTCTGAGAAAAAGCAAGCACGGAGGACGAGAATCGCTTTTGCCCTGCGTAGCGTTCCGGGCAGCGGGTAGAACCAGGCAGAGAATTCCCGGCTAGCACCTTCCCTGTGGCGGGGAAGTGCAAACGTACACGTTTTCGGCCGAAAACGCGTTTTCCGGCGAAAACGCACACCACGGCTCTTTCTGAGAAAAAGCAAGCACGGAGGACGAGAACCGCTTTTGCCCTGCGTAGCGTTCCGGGCAGCGGGTAGAACCAGGCAGAGAATTCCCGGCTAGCAGCTTCCCTGTGGCGGGGAAGTGCAAACGTACACGTTTTCGGCCGAAAACGCGTTTTCCGGCGAAAACGCACACCACGGCTCTTTCTGAGAAAAAGCAAGCACGGAGGACGAGAATCGCTTTTGCCCTGCGTAGCGTTCCGGGCAGCGGGTAGAACCAGGCAGAGAATTCCCGGCTAGCAGCTTTCCTGTGGCTGGGAAGTGCAAACGTACACGTTTTCGGCCAAAAACGCGTTTTCGGCGAAAAAGCACACAACGGCTCTTTCTGAGAAAAAGCAAGCACGGAGGACGAGAATCGCTTTTGCCCTGCGTAGCGTTCCGGGCAGCGGGTAGAACCAGGCAGAGAATTCCCGGCTAGCAGCTTCCCTGTGGCGGGGAAGTGCAAACGTACAGGTTTTCTGCCAAAAACGCGTTTTCCGGCGAAAACGCACACCACGGCTCTTTCTGAGAAAAAGCAAGCACGGAGGACGAGAATCGCTTTTGCCCTGCGTAGCGTTCCGGGCAGCGGGTAGAACCAGGCAGAGAATTCCCGGCTAGCAGCTTCCCTGTGGCGGGGAAGTGCAAACGTACACGTTTTCGGCCGAAAACGCATTTTCCGGCGAAAACGCACACCACGGCTCTTTCTGAGAAAAAGCAAGCACGGAGGACGAGAATCGCTTTTGCCCTGCCTAGCGTTCCGGGCAGCGGGTAGAACCAGGCAGAGAATTCCCGGCTAGCAGCTTCCCTGTGGCTGGGAAGTGCAAACGTACACGTTTTCTGCCAAAAACGCGTTTTCGGCGAAAACGCACACCACGGCTCTTTCTGAGAAAAAGCAAGCACGGAGGACGAGAATCGCTTTTGCCCTGCGTAGCGTTCCGGGCAGCGGGTAGAACCAGGCAGAGAATTCCCGGCTAGCAGCTTCCCTGTGGCTGGGAAGTGCAAACGTACACGTTTTCTGCCAAAAACGCGTTTTCGGCGAAAACGCACACCACGGCTCTTTCTGAGAAAAAGCAAGCACGGAGGACGAGAATCGCTTTTGCCCTGCGTAGCGTTCCGGGCAGCGGGTAGAACCAGGCAGAGAATTCCCGGCTAGCCGCTTCCCTGTGGCGGGGAGGTGCAAACGTACACGTTTTCGGCCGAAAACGCGTTTTCCGGCGAAAACGCACACCACGGCTCTTTCTGAGAAAAAGCAAGCACGGAGGACGAGAACCGCTTTTGCCCTGCGTAGCGTTCCGGGCAGCGGGTAGAACCAGGCAGAGAATTCCCGGCTAGCAGCTTCCCTGTGGCGGGGAAGTGCAAACGTACACGTTTTCGGCCGAAAACGCGTTTTCCGGCGAAAACGCACACCACGGCTCTTTCTGAGAAAAAGCAAGCACGGAGGACGAGAATCGCTTTTGCCCTGCGTAGCGTTCCGGGCAGCGGGTAGAACCAGGCAGAGAATTCCCGGCTAGCAGCTTTCCTGTGGCTGGGAAGTGCAAACGTACACGTTTTTGGCCAAAAACGCGTTTTCGGCGAAAAAGCACACAACGGCTCTTTCTGAGAAAAAGCAAGCACGGAGGACGAGAATCGCTTTTGCCCTGCGTAGCGTTCCGGGCAGCGGGTAGAACCAGGCAGAGAATTCCCGGCTAGCAGCTTCCCTGTGGCGGGGAAGTGCAAACGTACACGTTTTCGGCCAAAAACGCGTTTTCCGGCAAAAACGCACACCACGGCTCTTTCTGAGAAAAAGCAAGCACGGAGGACGAGAATCGCTTTTGCCCTGCGTAGCGTTCCGGGCAGCGGGTAGAACCAGGCAGAGAATTCCCGGCTAGCCGCTTCCCTGTGGCGGGGAAGTGCAAACGTACACGTTTTCGGCCGAAAACGCATTTTCCGGCGAAAACGCACACCACGGCTCTTTCTGAGAAAAAGCAAGCACGGAGGACGAGAATCGCTTTTGCCCTGCGTAGCGTTCCGGGCAGCGGGTAGAACCAGGCAGAGAATTCCCGGCTAGCAGCTTCCCTGTGGCGGGGAAGTGCAAATGTACACGTTTTCGTCCGAAAACGCATTTTCCGGCGAAAACGCACACCACGGCTCTTTCTGAGAAAAAGCAAGCACGGAGGACGAGAACCGCTTTTGCCCTGCGTAGCGTTCCGGGCAGCGGGTAGAACCAGGCAGAGAATTCCCGGCTAGCAGCTTCCCTGTGGCTGGGAAGTGCTAACGTACACGTTTTCGGCCAAAAACGCGTTTTCCGGCAAAAACGCACACTACGGCTCTTTCTGAGAAAAAGCAAGCACGGAGGACGAGAATCGCTTTTGCCCTGCGTAGCGTTCCGGGCAGCGGGTAGAACCAGGCAGAGAATTCCCGGCTAGCAGCTTCCCTGTGGCTGGGAAGTGCAAACGTACACGTTTTCGGCCGAAAACGCTTTTTCCGGCGAAAACGCACACCACGGCTCTTTCTGAGAAAAAGCAAGCACGGAGGACGAGAATCGCTTTTGCCCTGCCTAGCGTTCCGGGCAGCGGGTAGAACCAGGCAGAGAATTCCCGGCTAGCAGCTTTCCTGTGGCTGGGAAGTGCAAACGTACACGTTTTCGGCCAAAAACGCGTTTTCGGCGAAAAAGCACACAACGGCTCTTTCTGAGAAAAAGCAAGCACGGAGGACGAGAATCGCTTTTGCCCTGCGTAGCGTTCCGGGCAGCGGGTAGAACCAGGCAGAGAATTCCCGGCTAGCAGCTTCCCTGTGGCGGGGAAGTGCAAACGTACACGTTTTCGGCCGAAAACGCGTTTTCCGGCGAAAACGCACACCACGGCTCTTTCTGAGAAAAAGCAAGCACGGAGGACGAGAATCGCTTTTCCCTTCCTAGCGTTCCGGGCAGCGGGTAGAACCAGGCAGAGAATTCCCGGCTAGCAGCTTTCCTGTGGCTGGGAAGTGCAAACGTACACGTTTTCGGCCAAAAACGCGTTTTCGGCGAAAAAGCACACAACGGCTCTTTCTGAGAAAAAGCAAGCACGGAGGACGAGAATCGCTTTTGCCCTGCGTAGCGTTCCGGGCAGCGGGTAGAACCAGGCAGAGAATTCCCGGCTAGCAGCTTCCCTGTGGCGGGGAAGTGCAAACGTACAGGTTTTCTGCCAAAAACGCGTTTTCCGGCGAAAACGCACACCACGGCTCTTTCTGAGAAAAAGCAAGCACGGAGGACGAGAATCGCTTTTGCCCTGCGTAGCGTTCCGGGCAGCGGGTAGAACCAGGCAGAGAATTCCCGGCTAGCAGCTTCCCTGTGGCGGGGAAGTGCAAACGTACACGTTTTCGGCCGAAAACGCATTTTCCGGCGAAAACGCACACCACGGCTCTTTCTGAGAAAAAGCAAGCACGGAGGACGAGTACCGCTTTTGCCCTGCGTAGCGTTCCGGGCAGCGGGTAGAACCAGGCAGAGAATTCCCGGCTAGCAGCTTCCCTGTGGCGGGGAAGTGCAAACGTACACGTTTTCAGCCGAAAACGCGTTTTCCGGCGAAAACGCACACCACGGCTCTTTCTGAGAAAAAGCAAGCACGGAGGACGAGAATCGCTTTTGCCCTGCCTAGCGTTCCGGGCAGCGGGTAGAACCAGGCAGAGAATTCCCGGCTAGCAGCTTCCCTGTGGCTGGGAAGTGCAAACGTACACGTTTTCTGCCAAAAACGCGTTTTCGGCGAAAACGCACACCACGGCTCTTTCTGAGAAAAAGCAAGCACGGAGGACGAGAATCGCTTTTGCCCTGCGTAGCGTTCCGGGCAGCGGGTAGAACCAGGCAGAGAATTCCCGGCTAGCAGCTTCCCTGTGGCTGGGAAGTGCAAACGTACACGTTTTCGGCCAAAAACGCGTTTTCGGCGAAAAAGCACACAACGGCTCTTTCTGAGAAAAAGCAAGCACGGAGGACGAGAATCGCTTTTGCCCTGCGTAGCGTTCCGGGCAGCGGGTAGAACCAGGCAGAGAATTCCCGGCTAGCCGCTTCCCTGTGGCGGGGAAGTGCAAACGTACACGTTTTCGGCCGAAAACGCGTTTTCCGGCGAAAACGCACACCACGGCTCTTTCTGAGAAAAAGCAAGCACGGAGGACGAGAATCGCTTTTGCCCTGCCTAGCGTTCCGGGCAGCGGGTAGAACCAGGCAGAGAATTCCCGGCTAGCAGCTTTCCTGTGGCTGGGAAGTGCAAACGTACACGTTTTCGGCCAAAAACGCGTTTTCGGCGAAAAAGCACACAACGGCTCTTTCTGAGAAAAAGCAAGCACGGAGGACGAGAATCGCTTTTGCCCTGCGTAGCGTTCCGGGCAGCGGGTAGAACCAGGCAGAGAATTCCCGGCTAGCAGCTTCCCTGTGGCGGGGAAGAGCAAACGTACAGGTTTTCTGCCAAAAACGCGTTTTCCGGCGAAAACGCACACCACGGCTCTTTCTGAGAAAAAGCAAGCACGGAGGACGAGAATCGCTTTTGCCCTGCGTAGCGTTCCGGGCAGCGGGTAGAACCAGGCAGAGAATTCCCGGCTAGCAGCTTCCCTGTGGCGGGGAATTGCAAACGTACACGTTTTCGGCCGAAAACGCATTTTCCGGCGAAAACGCACACCACGGCTCTTTCTGAGAAAAAGCAAGCACGGAGGACGAGTACCGCTTTTGCCCTGCGTAGCGTTCCGGGCAGCGGGTAGAACCAGGCAGAGAATTCCCGGCTAGCAGCTTCCCTGTGGCGGGGAAGTGCAAACGTACACGTTTTCAGCCGAAAACGCGTTTTCCGGCGAAAACGCACACCACGGCTCTTTCTGAGAAAAAGCAAGCACGGAGGACGAGAATCGCTTTTGCCCTGCCTAGCGTTCCGGGCAGCGGGTAGAACCAGGCAGAGAATTCCCGGCTAGCAGCTTCCCTGTGGCTGGGAAGTGCAAACGTACACGTTTTCTGCCAAAAACGCGTTTTCGGCGAAAACGCACACCACGGCTCTTTCTGAGAAAAAGCAAGCACGGAGGACGAGAATCGCTTTTGCCCTGCGTAGCGTTCCGGGCAGCGGGTAGAACCAGGCAGAGAATTCCCGGCTAGCAGCTTCCCTGTGGCTGGGAAGTGCAAACGTACACGTTTTCTGCCAAAAACGCGTTTTCGGCGAAAACGCACACCACGGCTCTTTCTGAGAAAAAGCAAGCACGGAGGACGAGAATCGCTTTTGCCCTGCGTAGCGTTCCGGGCAGCGGGTAGAACCAGGCAGAGAATTCCCGGCTAGCCGCTTCCCTGTTGCGGGGAGGTGCAAACGTACACGTTTTCGGCCGAAAACGCGTTTTCCGGCGAAAACGCACACCACGGCTCTTTCTGAGAAAAAGCAAGCACGGAGGACGAGAATCGCTTTTGCCCTGCGTAGCGTTCCGGGCAGCGGGTAGAACCAGGCAGAGAATTCCCGGCTAGCAGCTTCCCTGTGGCGGGGAAGTGCAAACGTACACGTTTTCGGCCGAAAACGCGTTTTCCGGGGAAAACGCACACCACGGCTCTTTCTGAGAAAAAGCAAGCACGGAGGACGAGAATCGCTTTTGCCCTGCGTAGCGTTCCGGGCAGCGGGTAGAACCAGGCAGAGAATTCCCGGCTAGCAGCTTCCCTGTGGCTGGGAAGTGCAAACGTACACGTTTTCGGCCGAAAACGCGTTTTCCGGCGAAAACGCACACCACGGCTCTTTCTGAGAAAAAGCAAGCACGGAGGACGAGAACCGCTTTTGCCCTGCGTAGCGTTCCGGGCAGCGGGTAGAACCAGGCAGAGAATTCCCGGCTAGCAGCTTCCCTGTGGCGGGGAAGTGCAAACGTACACGTTTTCGGCCGAAAACGCGTTTTCCGGCGAAAACGCACACCACGGCTCTTTCTGAGAAAAAGCAAGCACGGAGGACGAGAATCGCTTTTGCCCTGCGTAGCGTTCCGGGCAGCGGGTAGAACCAGGCAGAGAATTCCCGGCTAGCAGCTTTCCTGTGGCTGGGAAGTGCAAACGTACACGTTTTCGGCCAAAAACGCGTTTTCGGCGAAAAAGCACACCACGGCTCTTTCTGAGAAAAAGCAAGCACGGAGGACGAGAATCGCTTTTGCCCTGCGTAGCGTTCCGGGCAGCGGGTAGAACCAGGCAGAGAATTCCCGGCTAGCAGCTTCCCTGTGGCGGGGAAGTGCAAACGTACACGTTTTCGGCCAAAAACGCGTTTTCCGGCGAAAACGCACCCCACGGCTCTTTCTGAGAAAAAGCAAGCACGGAGGACGAGAATCGCTTTTGCCCTGCGTAGCGTTCCGGGCAGCGGGTAGAACCAGGCAGAGAATTCCCGGCTAGCCGCTTCCCTGTGGCGGGGAAGTGCAAACGTACACGTTTTCGGCCGAAAACGCATTTTCCGGCGAAAACGCACACCACGGCTCTTTCTGAGAAAAAGCAAGCACGGAGGACGAGAACCGCTTTTGCCCTGCGTAGCGTTCCGGGCAGCGGGTAGAACCAGGCAGAGAATTCCCGGCTAGCAGCTTCCCTGTGGCGGGGAAGTGCAAATGTACACGTTTTCGTCCGAAAACGCATTTTCCGGCGAAAACGCACACCACGGCTCTTTCTGAGAAAAAGCAAGCACGGAGGACGAGAACCGCTTTTGCCCTCCGTAGCGTTCCGGGCAGCGGGTAGAACCAGGCAGAGAATTCCCGGCTAGCAGCTTCCCTGTGGCGGGGAAGTGCTAACGTACACGTTTTCGGCCAAAAACGCGTTTTCCGGCAAAAACGCACACTACGGCTCTTTCTGAGAAAAAGCAAGCACGGAGGACGAGAATCGCTTTTGCCCTGCGTAGCGTTCCGGGCAGCGGGTAGAACCAGGCAGAGAATTCCCGGCTAGCAGCTTCCCTGTGGCGGGGAAGTGCAAACGTACACGTTTTCGGCCGAAAACGCTTTTTCCGGCGAAAACGCACACCACGGCTCTTTCTGAGAAAAAGCAAGCACGGAGGACGAGAATCGCTTTTGCCCTGCGTAGCGTTCCGGGCAGCGGGTAGAACCAGGCAGAGAATTCCCGGCTAGCAGCTTTCCTGTGGCTGGGAAGTGCAAACGTACACGTTTTCGGCCAAAAACGCGTTTTCGGCGAAAAAGCACACAACGGCTCTTTCTGAGAAAAAGCAAGCACGGAGGACGAGAATCGCTTTTGCCCTGCGTAGCGTTCCGGGCAGCGGGTAGAACCAGGCAGAGAATTCCCGGCTAGCCGCTTCCCTGTGGCGGGGAAGTGCAAACGTACACGTTTTCGGCCGAAAACGCGTTTTCCGGCGAAAACGCACACCACGGCTCTTTCTGAGAAAAAGCAAGCACGGAGGACGAGAATCGCTTTTGCCCTGCGTAGCGTTCCGGGCAGCGGGTAGAACCAGGCAGAGAATTCCCGGCTAGCAGCTTCCCTGTGGCGGGGAAGTGCAAACGTACAGGTTTTCTGCCAAAAACGCGTTTTCCGGCGAAAACGCACACCACGGCTCTTTCTGAGAAAAAGCAAGCACGGAGGACGAGAATCGCTTTTGCCCTGCGTAGCGTTCCGGGCAGCGGGTAGAACCAGGCAGAGAATTCCCGGCTAGCCGCTTCCCTGTGGCGGGGAAGTGCAAACGTACACGTTTTCGGCCGAAAACGCATTTTCCGGCGAAAACGCACACCACGGCTCTTTCTGAGAAAAAGCAAGCACGGAGGACGAGTACCGCTTTTGCCCTGCGTAGCGTTCCGGGCAGCGGGTAGAACCAGGCAGAGAATTCCCGGCTAGCAGCTTCCCTGTGGCGGGGAAGTGCAAACGTACACGTTTTCAGCCGAAAACGCGTTTTCCGGCGAAAACGCACACCACGGCTCTTTCTGAGAAAAAGCAAGCACGGAGGACGAGAATCGCTTTTGCCCTGCCTAGCGTTCCGGGCAGCGGGTAGAACCAGGCAGAGAATTCCCGGCTAGCAGCTTCCCTGTGGCTGGGAAGTGCAAACGTACACGTTTTCTGCCAAAAACGCGTTTTCGGCGAAAACGCACACCACGGCTCTTTCTGAGAAAAAGCAAGCACGGAGGACGAGAATCGCTTTTGCCCTGCGTAGCGTTCCGGGCAGCGGGTAGAACCAGGCAGAGAATTCCCGGCTAGCAGCTTCCCTGTGGCTGGGAAGTGCAAACGTACACGTTTTCTGCCAAAAACGCGTTTTCGGCGAAAACGCACACCACGGCTCTTTCTGAGAAAAAGCAAGCACGGAGGACGAGAATCGCTTTTGCCCTGCGTAGCGTTCCGGGCAGCGGGTAGAACCAGGCAGAGAATTCCCGGCTAGCCGCTTCCCTGTTGCGGGGAGGTGCAAACGTACACGTTTTCGGCCGAAAACGCGTTTTCCGGCGAAAACGCACACCACGGCTCTTTCTGAGAAAAAGCAAGCACGGAGGACGAGAATCGCTTTTGCCCTGCGTAGCGTTCCGGGCAGCGGGTAGAACCAGGCAGAGAATTCCCGGCTAGCAGCTTCCCTGTGGCGGGGAAGTGCAAACGTACACGTTTTCGGCCTAAAACGCGTTTTCCGGGGAAAACGCACACCACGGCTCTTTCTGAGAAAAAGCAAGCACGGAGGACGAGAATCGCTTTTGCCCTGCGTAGCGTTCCGGGCAGCGGGTAGAACCAGGCAGAGAATTCCCGGCTAGCAGCTTCCCTGTGGCGGGGAAGTGCAAACGTACACGTTTTCGGCCGAAAACGCGTTTTCCGGCGAAAACGCACACCACGGCTCTTTCTGAGAAAAAGCAAGCACGGAGGACGAGAACCGCTTTTGCCCTGCGTAGCGTTCCGGGCAGCGGGTAGAACCAGGCAGAGAATTCCCGGCTAGCAGCTTCCCTGTGGCGGGGAAGTGCAAACGTACACGTTTTCGGCCGAAAACGCGTTTTCCGGCGAAAACGCACACCACGGCTCTTTCTGAGAAAAAGCAAGCACGGAGGACGAGAATCGCTTTTGCCCTGCGTAGCGTTCCGGGCAGCGGGTAGAACCAGGCAGAGAATTCCCGGCTAGCAGCTTTCCTGTGGCTGGGAAGTGCAAACGTACACGTTTTCGGCCAAAAACGCGTTTTCGGCGAAAAAGCACACAACGGCTCTTTCTGAGAAAAAGCAAGCACGGAGGACGAGAATCGCTTTTGCCCTGCGTAGCGTTCCGGGCAGCGGGTAGAACCAGGCAGAGAATTCCCGGCTAGCAGCTTCCCTGTGGCGGGGAAGTGCAAACGTACACGTTTTCGGCCGAAAACGCATTTTCCGGCGAAAACGCACACCACGGCTCTTTCTGAGAAAAAGCAAGCACGGAGGACGAGAATCGCTTTTGCCCTGCGTAGCGTTCCGGGCAGCGGGTAGAACCAGGCAGAGAATTCCCGGCTAGCCGCTTCCCTGTGGCGGGGAAGTGCAAACGTACACGTTTTCGGCCGAAAACGCATTTTCCGGCGAAAACGCACACCACGGCTCTTTCTGAGAAAAAGCAAGCACGGAGGACGAGAACAGCTTTTGCCCTGCGTAGCGTTCCGGGCAGCGGGTAGAACCAGGCAGAGAATTCCCGGCTAGCAGCTTCCCTGTGGCTCTGAAGTGCTAACGTACACGTTTTCGGCCAAAAACGCGTTTTCCGGCAAAAACGCACACTACGGCTCTTTCTGAGAAAAAGCAAGCACGGAGGACGAGAATCGCTTTTGCCCTGCGTAGCGTTCCGGGCAGCGGGTAGAACCAGGCAGAGAATTCCCGGCTAGCAGCTTCCCTGTGGCGGGGAAGTGCAAACGTACACGTTTTCGGCCG
Organism: Athene noctua; assembly: GCF_965140245.1. NCBI lineage: Eukaryota > Metazoa > Chordata > Aves > Strigiformes > Strigidae > Athene > Athene noctua. The sequence continues at coordinate 210,531 of NW_027437604.1, read as the reverse complement.
AAAACGCTTTTTCCGGCGAAAACGCACACCACGGCTCTTTCTGAGAAAAAGCAAGCACGGAGGACGAGAATCGCTTTTGCCCTGCCTAGCGTTCCGGGCAGCGGGTAGAACCAGGCAGAGAATTCCCGGCTAGCAGCTTTCCTGTGGCTGGGAAGTGCAAACGTACACGTTTTCGGCCAAAAACGCGTTTTCGGCGAAAAAGCACACAACGGCTCTTTCTGAGAAAAAGCAAGCACGGAGGACGAGAATCGCTTTTGCCCTGCGTAGCGTTCCGGGCAGCGGGTAGAACCAGGCAGAGAATTCCCGGCTAGCCGCTTCCCTGTGGCGGGGAAGTGCAAACGTACACGTTTTCGGCCGAAAACGCGTTTTCCGGCGAAAACGCACACCACGGCTCTTTCTGAGAAAAAGCAAGCACGGAGGACGAGAATCGCTTTTGCCCTGCCTAGCGTTCCGGGCAGCGGGTAGAACCAGGCAGAGAATTCCCGGCTAGCAGCTTTCCTGTGGCTGGGAAGTGCAAACGTACACGTTTTCGGCCAAAAACGCGTTTTCGGCGAAAAAGCACACAACGGCTCTTTCTGAGAAAAAGCAAGCACGGAGGACGAGAATCGCTTTTGCCCTGCGTAGCGTTCCGGGCAGCGGGTAGAACCAGGCAGAGAATTCCCGGCTAGCAGCTTCCCTGTGGCGGGGAAGTGCAAACGTACAGGTTTTCTGCCAAAAACGCGTTTTCCGGCGAAAACGCACACCACGGCTCTTTCTGAGAAAAAGCAAGCACGGAGGACGAGAATCGCTTTTGCCCTGCGTAGCGTTCCGGGCAGCGGGTAGAACCAGGCAGAGAATTCCCGGCTAGCAGCTTCCCTGTGGCGGGGAAGTGCAAACGTACACGTTTTCGGCCGAAAACGCATTTTCCGGCGAAAACGCACACCACGGCTCTTTCTGAGAAAAAGCAAGCACGGAGGACGAGTACCGCTTTTGCCCTGCGTAGCGTTCCGGGCAGCGGGTAGAACCAGGCAGAGAATTCCCGGCTAGCAGCTTCCCTGTGGCGGGGAAGTGCAAACGTACACGTTTTCAGCCGAAAACGCGTTTTCCGGCGAAAACGCACACCACGGCTCTTTCTGAGAAAAAGCAAGCACGGAGGACGAGAATCGCTTTTGCCCTGCCTAGCGTTCCGGGCAGCGGGTAGAACCAGGCAGAGAATTCCCGGCTAGCAGCTTCCCTGTGGCTGGGAAGTGCAAACGTACACGTTTTCTGCCAAAAACGCGTTTTCGGCGAAAACGCACACCACGGCTCTTTCTGAGAAAAAGCAAGCACGGAGGACGAGAATCGCTTTTGCCCTGCGTAGCGTTCCGGGCAGCGGGTAGAACCAGGCAGAGAATTCCCGGCTAGCAGCTTCCCTGTGGCTGGGAAGTGCAAACGTACACGTTTTCTGCCAAAAACGCGTTTTCGGCGAAAACGCACACCACGGCTCTTTCTGAGAAAAAGCAAGCACGGAGGACGAGAATCGCTTTTGCCCTGCGTAGCGTTCCGGGCAGCGGGTAGAACCAGGCAGAGAATTCCCGGCTAGCCGCTTCCCTGTTGCGGGGAGGTGCAAACGTACACGTTTTCGGCCGAAAACGCGTTTTCCGGCGAAAACGCACACCACGGCTCTTTCTGAGAAAAAGCAAGCACGGAGGACGAGAATCGCTTTTGCCCTGCGTAGCGTTCCGGGCAGCGGGTAGAACCAGGCAGAGAATTCCCGGCTAGCAGCTTCCCTGTGGCGGGGAAGTGCAAACGTACACGTTTTCGGCCGAAAACGCGTTTTCCGGGGAAAACGCACACCACGGCTCTTTCTGAGAAAAAGCAAGCACGGAGGACGAGAATCGCTTTTGCCCTGCGTAGCGTTCCGGGCAGCGGGTAGAACCAGGCAGAGAATTCCCGGCTAGCAGCTTCCCTGTGGCTGGGAAGTGCAAACGTACACGTTTTCGGCCGAAAACGCGTTTTCCGGCGAAAACGCACACCACGGCTCTTTCTGAGAAAAAGCAAGCACGGAGGACGAGAACCGCTTTTGCCCTGCGTAGCGTTCCGGGCAGCGGGTAGAACCAGGCAGAGAATTCCCGGCTAGCAGCTTCCCTGTGGCGGGGAAGTGCAAACGTACACGTTTTCGGCCGAAAACGCGTTTTCCGGCGAAAACGCACACCACGGCTCTTTCTGAGAAAAAGCAAGCACGGAGGACGAGAATCGCTTTTGCCCTGCGTAGCGTTCCGGGCAGCGGGTAGAACCAGGCAGAGAATTCCCGGCTAGCAGCTTTCCTGTGGCTGGGAAGTGCAAACGTACACGTTTTCGGCCAAAAACGCGTTTTCGGCGAAAAAGCACACCACGGCTCTTTCTGAGAAAAAGCAAGCACGGAGGACGAGAATCGCTTTTGCCCTGCGTAGCGTTCCGGGCAGCGGGTAGAACCAGGCAGAGAATTCCCGGCTAGCAGCTTCCCTGTGGCGGGGAAGTGCAAACGTACACGTTTTCGGCCAAAAACGCGTTTTCCGGCGAAAACGCACCCCACGGCTCTTTCTGAGAAAAAGCAAGCACGGAGGACGAGAATCGCTTTTGCCCTGCGTAGCGTTCCGGGCAGCGGGTAGAACCAGGCAGAGAATTCCCGGCTAGCCGCTTCCCTGTGGCGGGGAAGTGCAAACGTACACGTTTTCGGCCGAAAACGCATTTTCCGGCGAAAACGCACACCACGGCTCTTTCTGAGAAAAAGCAAGCACGGAGGACGAGAACCGCTTTTGCCCTGCGTAGCGTTCCGGGCAGCGGGTAGAACCAGGCAGAGAATTCCCGGCTAGCAGCTTCCCTGTGGCGGGGAAGTGCAAATGTACACGTTTTCGTCCGAAAACGCATTTTCCGGCGAAAACGCACACCACGGCTCTTTCTGAGAAAAAGCAAGCACGGAGGACGAGAACCGCTTTTGCCCTCCGTAGCGTTCCGGGCAGCGGGTAGAACCAGGCAGAGAATTCCCGGCTAGCAGCTTCCCTGTGGCGGGGAAGTGCTAACGTACACGTTTTCGGCCAAAAACGCGTTTTCCGGCAAAAACGCACACTACGGCTCTTTCTGAGAAAAAGCAAGCACGGAGGACGAGAATCGCTTTTGCCCTGCGTAGCGTTCCGGGCAGCGGGTAGAACCAGGCAGAGAATTCCCGGCTAGCAGCTTCCCTGTGGCGGGGAAGTGCAAACGTACACGTTTTCGGCCGAAAACGCTTTTTCCGGCGAAAACGCACACCACGGCTCTTTCTGAGAAAAAGCAAGCACGGAGGACGAGAATCGCTTTTGCCCTGCCTAGCGTTCCGGGCAGCGGGTAGAACCAGGCAGAGAATTCCCGGCTAGCAGCTTTCCTGTGGCTGGGAAGTGCAAACGTACACGTTTTCGGCCAAAAACGCGTTTTCGGCGAAAAAGCACACAACGGCTCTTTCTGAGAAAAAGCAAGCACGGAGGACGAGAATCGCTTTTGCCCTGCGTAGCGTTCCGGGCAGCGGGTAGAACCAGGCAGAGAATTCCCGGCTAGCCGCTTCCCTGTGGCGGGGAAGTGCAAACGTACACGTTTTCGGCCGAAAACGCGTTTTCCGGCGAAAACGCACACCACGGCTCTTTCTGAGAAAAAGCAAGCACGGAGGACGAGAATCGCTTTTGCCCTGCGTAGCGTTCCGGGCAGCGGGTAGAACCAGGCAGAGAATTCCCGGCTAGCAGCTTCCCTGTGGCGGGGAAGTGCAAACGTACAGGTTTTCTGCCAAAAACGCGTTTTCCGGCGAAAACGCACACCACGGCTCTTTCTGAGAAAAAGCAAGCACGGAGGACGAGAATCGCTTTTGCCCTGCGTAGCGTTCCGGGCAGCGGGTAGAACCAGGCAGAGAATTTCCGGCTAGCCGCTTCCCTGTGGCGGGGAAGTGCAAACGTACACGTTTTCGGCCGAAAACGCATTTTCCGGCGAAAACGCACACCACGGCTCTTTCTGAGAAAAAGCAAGCACGGAGGACGAGTACCGCTTTTGCCCTGCGTAGCGTTCCGGGCAGCGGGTAGAACCAGGCAGAGAATTCCCGGCTAGCAGCTTCCCTGTGGCGGGGAAGTGCAAACGTACACGTTTTCAGCCGAAAACGCGTTTTCCGGCGAAAACGCACACCACGGCTCTTTCTGAGAAAAAGCAAGCACGGAGGACGAGAATCGCTTTTGCCCTGCCTAGCGTTCCGGGCAGCGGGTAGAACCAGGCAGAGAATTCCCGGCTAGCAGCTTCCCTGTGGCTGGGAAGTGCAAACGTACACGTTTTCTGCCAAAAACGCGTTTTCGGCGAAAACGCACACCACGGCTCTTTCTGAGAAAAAGCAAGCACGGAGGACGAGAATCGCTTTTGCCCTGCGTAGCGTTCCGGGCAGCGGGTAGAACCAGGCAGAGAATTCCCGGCTAGCAGCTTCCCTGTGGCTGGGAAGTGCAAACGTACACGTTTTCTGCCAAAAACGCGTTTTCGGCGAAAACGCACACCACGGCTCTTTCTGAGAAAAAGCAAGCACGGAGGACGAGAATCGCTTTTGCCCTGCGTAGCGTTCCGGGCAGCGGGTAGAACCAGGCAGAGAATTCCCGGCTAGCCGCTTCCCTGTTGCGGGGAGGTGCAAACGTACACGTTTTCGGCCGAAAACGCGTTTTCCGGCGAAAACGCACACCACGGCTCTTTCTGAGAAAAAGCAAGCACGGAGGACGAGAATCGCTTTTGCCCTGCGTAGCGTTCCGGGCAGCGGGTAGAACCAGGCAGAGAATTCCCGGCTAGCAGCTTCCCTGTGGCGGGGAAGTGCAAACGTACACGTTTTCGGCCTAAAACGCGTTTTCCGGGGAAAACGCACACCACGGCTCTTTCTGAGAAAAAGCAAGCACGGAGGACGAGAATCGCTTTTGCCCTGCGTAGCGTTCCGGGCAGCGGGTAGAACCAGGCAGAGAATTCCCGGCTAGCAGCTTCCCTGTGGCGGGGAAGTGCAAACGTACACGTTTTCGGCCGAAAACGCGTTTTCCGGCGAAAACGCACACCACGGCTCTTTCTGAGAAAAAGCAAGCACGGAGGACGAGAACCGCTTTTGCCCTGCGTAGCGTTCCGGGCAGCGGGTAGAACCAGGCAGAGAATTCCCGGCTAGCAGCTTCCCTGTGGCGGGGAAGTGCAAACGTACACGTTTTCGGCCGAAAACGCGTTTTCCGGCGAAAACGCACACCACGGCTCTTTCTGAGAAAAAGCAAGCACGGAGGACGAGAATCGCTTTTGCCCTGCGTAGCGTTCCGGGCAGCGGGTAGAACCAGGCAGAGAATTCCCGGCTAGCAGCTTTCCTGTGGCTGGGAAGTGCAAACGTACACGTTTTCGGCCAAAAACGCGTTTTCGGCGAAAAAGCACACCACGGCTCTTTCTGAGAAAAAGCAAGCACGGAGGACGAGTACCGCTTTTGCCCTGCGTAGCGTTCCGGGCAGCGGGTAGAACCAGGCAGAGAATTCCCGGCTAGCAGCTTCCCTGTGGCGGGGAAGTGCAAACGTACACGTTTTCGGCCAAAAACGCGTTTTCCGGCGAAAACGCACACCACGGCTCTTTCTGAGAAAAAGCAAGCACGGAGGACGAGAATCGCTTTTGCCCTGCGTAGCGTTCCGGGCAGCGGGTAGAACCAGGCAGAGAATTCCCGGCTAGCCGCTTCCCTGTGGCGGGGAAGTGCAAACGTACACGTTTTCGGCCGAAAACGCATTTTCCGGCGAAAACGCAAACCACGGCTCTTTCTGAGAAAAAGCAAGCACGGAGGACGAGAACCGCTTTTGCCCTGCGTAGCGTTCCGGGCAGCGGGTAGAACCAGGCAGAGAATTCCCGGCTAGCAGCTTCCCTGTGGCGGGGAAGTGCAAATGTACACGTTTTCGTCCGAAAACGCATTTTCCGGCGAAAACGCACACCACGGCTCTTTCTGAGAAAAAGCAAGCACGGAGGACGAGAACCGCTTTTGCCCTGCGTAGCGTTCCGGGCAGCGGGTAGAACCAGGCAGAGAATTCCCGGCTAGCAGCTTCCCTGTGGCGGGGAAGTGCAAACGTACACGTTTTCGGCCGAAAACGCTTTTTCCGGCGAAAACGCACACCACGGCTCTTTCTGAGAAAAAGCAAGCACGGAGGACGAGAATCGCTGTTGCCCTGCCTAGCGTTCCGGGCAGCGGGTAGAACCAGGCAGAGAATTCCCGGCTAGCAGCTTTCCTGTGGCTGGGAAGTGCAAACGTACACGTTTTCGGCCAAAAACGCGTTTTCGGCAAAAAAGCACACAACGGCTCTTTCTGAGAAAAAGCAAGCACGGAGGACGAGAATCGCTTTTGCCCTGCGTAGCGTTCCGGGCAGCGGGTAGAACCAGGCAGAGAATTCCCGGCTAGCCGCTTCCCTGTGGCGGGGAAGTGCAAACGTACACGTTTTCGGCCGAAAACGCGTTTTCCGGCGAAAACGCACACCACGGCTCTTTCTGAGAAAAAGCAAGCACGGAGGACGAGAATCGCTTTTGCCCTGCGTAGCGTTCCGGGCAGCGGGTAGAACCAGGCAGAGAATTCCCGGCTAGCAGCTTCCCTGTGGCCGGGAAGTGCAAACGTACACGTTTTCGGCCGAAAACGCGTTTTCCGGGGAAAACGCACACCACGGCTCTTTCTGAGAAAAAGCAAGCACGGAGGACGAGAATCGCTTTTGCCCTGCGTAGCGTTCCGGGCAGCGGGTAGAACCAGGCAGAGAATTCCCGGCTAGCAGCTTCCCTGTGGCTGGGAAGTGCAAACGTACACGTTTTCGGCCGAAAACGCGTTTTCCGGCGAAAACGCACACCACGGCTCTTTCTGAGAAAAAGCAAGCACGGAGGACGAGAACCGCTTTTGCCCTGCGTAGCGTTCCGGGCAGCGGGTAGAACCAGGCAGAGAATTCCCGGCTAGCAGCTTCCCTGTGGCGGGGAAGTGCAAACGTACACGTTTTCGGCCGAAAACGCGTTTTCCGGCGAAAACGCACACCACGGCTCTTTCTGAGAAAAAGCAAGCACGGAGGACGAGAATCGCTTTTGCCCTGCGTAGCGTTCCGGGCAGCGGGTAGAACCAGGCAGAGAATTCCCGGCTAGCAGCTTTCCTGTGGCTGGGAAGTGCAAACGTACACGTTTTCGGCCAAAAACGCGTTTTCGGCGAAAAAGCACACAACGGCTCTTTCTGAGAAAAAGCAAGCACGGAGGACGAGAATCGCTTTTGCCCTGCGTAGCGTTCCGGGCAGCGGGTAGAACCAGGCAGAGAATTCCCGGCTAGCAGCTTCCCTGTGGCGGGGAAGTGCAAACGTACACGTTTTCGGCCGAAAACGCTTTTTCCGGCGAAAACGCACACCACGGCTCTTTCTGAGAAAAAGCAAGCACGGAGGACGAGAATCGCTTTTGCCCTGCCTAGCGTTCCGGGCAGCGGGTAGAACCAGGCAGAGAATTCCCGGCTAGCAGCTTTCCTGTGGCTGGGAAGTGCAAACGTACACGTTTTCGGCCAAAAACGCGTTTTCGGCGAAAAAGCACACAACGGCTCTTTCTGAGAAAAAGCAAGCACGGAGGACGAGAATCGCTTTTGCCCTGCGTAGCGTTCCGGGCAGCGGGTAGAACCAGGCAGAGAATTCCCGGCTAGCAGCTTCCCTGTGGCGGGGAAGTGCAAACGTACACGTTTTCGGCCGAAAACGCGTTTTCCGGTGAAAACGCACACCACGGCTCTTTCTGAGAAAAAGCAAGCACGGAGGACGAGAATCGCTTTTGCCCTGCGTAGCGTAACGGGCAGCGGGTAGAACCAGGCAGAGAATTCCCGGCTAGCAGCTTCCCTGTGGCTGGGAAGTGCAAACGTACACGTTTTCGGCCGAAAACGCGTTTTCGGCGAAAACGCACACCACGGCTCTTTCTGAGAAAAAGCAAGCACGGAGGACGAGAATCGCTTTTGCCCTGCGTAGCGTTCCGGGCAGCGGGTAGAACCAGGCAGAGAATTCCCGGCTAGCAGCTTTCCTGTGGCTGGGAAGTGCAAACGTACACGTTTTCGGCCAAAAACGCGTTTTCGGCGAAAAAGCACACAACGGCTCTTTCTGAGAAAAAGCAAGCACGGAGGACGAGAATCGCTTTTGCCCTGCGTAGCGTTCCGGGCAGCGGGTAGAACCAGGCAGAGAATTCCCGGCTAGCAGCTTCCCTGTGGCGGGGAAGTGCAAACGTACACGTTTTCGGCCGAAAACGCGTTTTCCGGGGAAAACGCACACCACGGCTCTTTCTGAGAAAAAGCAAGCACGGAGGACGAGAATCGCTTTTGCCCTGCGTAGCGTTCCGGGCAGCGGGTAGAACCAGGCAGAGAATTCCCGGCTAGCAGCTTCCCTGTGGCTGGGAAGTGCAAACGTACACGTTTTCGGCCAAAAAACGCTTTTTCGGTGAAAACGCACACCACGGCTCTTTCTGAGAAAAAGCAAGCACGGAGGACGAGAATCGCTTTTGCCCTGCCTAGCGTTCCGGGCAGCGGGTAGAACCAGGCAGAGAATTCCCGGCTAGCAGCTTCCCTGTGGCGGGGAAGTGCAAACGTACACGTTTTCGGCCGAAAACGCGTTTTCCGGGGAAAACGCACACCACGGCTCTTTCTGAGAAAAAGCAAGCACGGAGGACGAGAATCGCTTTTGCCCTGCGTAGCGTTCCGGGCAGCGGGTAGAACCAGGCAGAGAATTCCCGGCTAGCAGCTTCCCTGTGGCGGGGAAGTGCAAACGTACACGTTTTCGGCCGAAAACGCGTTTTCCGGCGAAAACGCACACCACGGCTCTTTCTGAGAAAAAGCAAGCACGGAGGACGAGAACCGCTTTTGCCCTGCGTAGCGTAACGGGCAGCGGGTAGAACCAGGCAGAGAATTCCCGGCTAGCAGCTTCCCTGTGGCGGGGAAGTGCAAACGTACACGTTTTCGGCCGAAAACGCGTTTTCCGGCGAAAACGCACACCACGGCTCTTTCTGAGAAAAAGCAAGCACGGAGGACGAGAATCGCTTTTGCCCTGCGTAGCGTTCCGGGCAGCGGGTAGAACCAGGCAGAGAATTCCCGGCTAGCCGCTTCCCTGTGGCTGGGAAGTGCTAACGTACACGTTTTCGGCCAAAAACGCGTTTTCCGGCGAAAACGCACACTACGGCTCTTTCTGAGAAAAAGCAAGCACGGAGGACGAGAATCGCTTTTGCCCTGCGTAGCGTTCCGGGCAGCGGGTAGAACCAGGCAGAGAATTCCCGGCTAGCAGCTTCCCTGTGGCGGGGAAGTGCAAACGTACACGTTTTCGGCCGAAAACGCTTTTTCCGGCGAAAACGCACACCACGGCTCTTTCTGAGAAAAAGCAAGCACGGAGGACGAGAATCGCTTTTGCCCTGCCTAGCGTTCCGGGCAGCGGGTAGAACCAGGCAGAGAATTCCCGGCTAGCAGCTTTCCTGTGGCTGGGAAGTGCAAACGTACACGTTTTCGGCCAAAAACGCGTTTTCGGCGAAAAAGCACACAACGGCTCTTTCTGAGAAAAAGCAAGCACGGAGGACGAGAATCGCTTTTGCCCTGCGTAGCGTTCCGGGCAGCGGGTAGAACCAGGCAGAGAATTCCCGGCTAGCAGCTTCCCTGTGGCGGGGAAGTGCAAACGTACACGTTTTCGGCCGAAAACGCGTTTTCCGGTGAAAACGCACACCACGGCTCTTTCTGAGAAAAAGCAAGCACGGAGGACGAGAATCGCTTTTGCCCTGCGTAGCGTTCCGGGCAGCGGGTAGAACCAGGCAGAGAATTCCCGGCTAGCAGCTTCCCTGTGGCGGGGAAGTGCAAACGTACACGTTTTCGGCCAAAAACGCGTTTTCGGCGAAAACGCACACCACGGCTCTTTCTGAGAAAAAGCAAGCACGGAGGACGAGAATCGCTTTTGCCCTGCGTAGCGTTCCGGGCAGCGGGTAGAACCAGGCAGAGAATTCCCGGCTAGCCGCTTCCCTGTGGCTGGGAAGTGCTAACGTACACGTTTTCGGCCGAAAACGCGTTTTCCGGCGAAAACGCACACTACGGCTCTTTCTGAGAAAAAGCAAGCACGGAGGACGAGAATCGCTTTTGCCCTGCGTAGCGTTCCGGGCAGCGGGTAGAACCAGGCAGAGAATTCCCGGCTAGCAGCTTCCCTGTGGCGGGGAAGTGCAAACGTACACGTTTTCGGCCGAAAACGCTTTTTCCGGCGAAAACGCACACCACGGCTCTTTCTGAGAAAAAGCAAGCACGGAGGACGAGAATCGCTTTTGCCCTGCCTAGCGTTCCGGGCAGCGGGTAGAACCAGGCAGAGAATTCCCGGCTAGCAGCTTTCCTGTGGCTGGGAAGTGCAAACGTACACGTTTTCGGCCAAAAACGCGTTTTCGGCGAAAAAGCACACAACGGCTCTTTCTGAGAAAAAGCAAGCACGGAGGACGAGAATCGCTTTTGCCCTGCGTAGCGTTCCGGGCAGCGGGTAGAACCAGGCAGAGAATTCCCGGCTAGCAGCTTCCCTGTGGCGGGGAAGTGCAAACGTACACGTTTTCGGCCGAAAACGCTTTTTCCGGCGAAAACGCACACCACAGCTCTTTCTGAGAAAAAGCAAGCACGGAGGACGAGAATCGCTTTTGCCCTGCCTAGCGTTCCGGGCAGCGGGTAGAACCAGGCAGAGAATTCCCGGCTAGCAGCTTTCCTGTGGCTGGGAAGTGCAAACGTACACGTTTTCGGCCAAAAACGCGTTTTCGGCGAAAAAGCACACAACGGCTCTTTCTGAGAAAAAGCAAGCACGGAGGACGAGAATCGCTTTTGCCCTGCGTAGCGTTCCGGGCAGCGGGTAGAACCAGGCAGAGAATTCCCGGCTAGCAGCTTCCCTGTGGCGGGGAAGTGCAAACGTACACGTTTTCGGCCGAAAACGCGTTTTCCGGTGAAAACGCACACCACGGCTCTTTCTGAGAAAAAGCAAGCACGGAGGACGAGAATCGCTTTTGCCCTGCGTAGCGTTCCGGGCAGCGGGTAGAACCAGGCAGAGAATTCCCGGCTAGCAGCTTCCCTGTGGCGGGGAAGTGCAAACGTACACGTTTTCGGCCAAAAACGCGTTTTCGGCGAAAACGCACACCACGGCTCTTTCTGAGAAAAAGCAAGCACGGAGGACGAGAATCGCTTTTGCCCTGCGTAGCGTTCCGGGCAGCGGGTAGAACCAGGCAGAGAATTCCCGGCTAGCCGCTTCCCTGTGGCTGGGAAGTGCTAACGTACACGTTTTCGGCCGAAAACGCGTTTTCCGGCGAAAACGCACACTACGGCTCTTTCTGAGAAAAAGCAAGCACGGAGGACGAGAATCGCTTTTGCCCTGCGTAGCGTTCCGGGCAGCGGGTAGAACCAGGCAGAGAATTCCCGGCTAGCAGCTTCCCTGTGGCGGGGAAGTGCAAACGTACACGTTTTCGGCCGAAAACGCTTTTTCCGGCGAAAACGCACACCACGGCTCTTTCTGAGAAAAAGCAAGCACGGAGGACGAGAATCGCTTTTGCCCTGCCTAGCGTTCCGGGCAGCGGGTAGAACCAGGCAGAGAATTCCCGGCTAGCAGCTTTCCTGTGGCTGGGAAGTGCAAACGTACACGTTTTCGGCCAAAAACGCGTTTTCGGCGAAAAAGCACACAACGGCTCTTTCTGAGAAAAAGCAAGCACGGAGGACGAGAATCGCTTTTGCCCTGCGTAGCGTTCCGGGCAGCGGGTAGAACCAGGCAGAGAATTCCCGGCTAGCAGCTTCCCTGTGGCGGGGAAGTGCAAACGTACACGTTTTCGGCCGAAAACGCGTTTTCCGGTGAAAACGCACACCACGGCTCTTTCTGAGAAAAAGCAAGCACGGAGGACGAGAATCGCTTTTGCCCTGCCTAGCGTTCCGGGCAGCGGGTAGAACCAGGCAGAGAATTCCCGGCTAGCAGCTTCCCTGTGGCGGGGAAGTGCAAACGTACACGTTTTCGGCCGAAAACGCGTTTTCCGGGGAAAACGCACACCACGGCTCTTTCTGAGAAAAAGCAAGCACGGAGGATGAGAATCGCTTTTGCCCTGCGTAGCGTTCCGGGCAGCGGGTAGAACCAGGCAGAGAATTCCAGGCTAGCAGCTTCCCTGTGGCGGGGAAGTGCAAACGTACACGTTTTCGGCCGAAAACGCGTTTTCCGGCGAAAACGCACACCACGGCTCTTTCTGAGAAAAAGCAAGCACGGAGGACGAGAACCGCTTTTGCCCTGCGTAGCGTAACGGGCAGCGGGTAGAACCAGGCAGAGAATTCCCGGCTAGCAGCTTCCCTGTGGCGGGGAAGTGCAAACGTACACGTTTTCGGCCGAAAACGCGTTTTCCGGCGAAAACGCACACCACGGCTCTTTCTGAGAAAAAGCAAGCACGGAGGACGAGAATCGCTTTTGCCCTGCCTAGCGTTCCGGGCAGCGGGTAGAACCAGGCAGAGAATTCCCGGCTAGCAGCTTTCCTGTGGCTGGGAAGTGCAAACGTACACGTTTTCGGCCAAAAACGCGTTTTCGGCGAAAAAGCACACAACGGCTCTTTCTGAGAAAAAGCAAGCACGGAGGACGAGAATCGCTTTTGCCCTGCATAGCGTTCCGGGCAGCGGGTAGAACCAGGCAGATAATTCCCGGCTAGCAGCTTCCCTGTGGCGGGGAAGTGCAAACGTACACGTTTTCTGCCAAAAACGCGTTTTCTGGCGAAAACGCACACCACGGCTCTTTCTGAGAAAAAGCAAGCACGGAGGACGAGAATCGCTTTTGCCCTGCGTAGCGTTCCGGGCAGCGGGTAGAACCAGGCAGAGAATTCCCGGCTAGCAGCTTCCCTGTGGCTGGGAAGTGCTAACGTACACGTTTTCGGCCAAAAACGCGTTTTCCGGCGAAAACGCACACCACGGCTCTTTCTGAGAAAAAGCAAGCACGGAGGACGAGAATCGCTTTTGCCCTGCGTAGCGTTCCGGGCAGCGGGTAGAACCAGGCAGAGAATTCCCGGCTAGCAGCTTCGCTGTGGCGGGGAAGTGCAAACGTACACGTTTTCGGCCGAAAACGCGTTTTCCGGGGAAAACACACACCACGGCTCTTTCTGAGAAAAAGCAAGCACGGAGGACGAGAATCGCTTTTGCCCTGCGTAGCGTTCCGGGCAGCGGGTAGAACCAGGCAGAGAATTCCCGGCTAGCAGCTTTCCTGTGGCTGGGAAGTGCAAACGTACACGTTTTCGGCCAAAAACGCGTTTTCGGCGAAAAAGCACACAACGGCTCTTTCTGAGAAAAAGCAAGCACGGAGGACGAGAATCGCTTTTGCCCTGCGTAGCGTTCCGGGCAGCGGGTAGAACCAGGCAGAGAATTCCCGGCTAGCAGCTTTCCTGTGGCTGGGAAGTGCAAACGTACACGTTTTCGGCCAAAAACGCGTTTTCGGCGAAAAAGCACACAACGGCTCTTTCTGAGAAAAAGCAAGCACGGAGGACGAGAACCGCTTTTGCCCTGCGTAGCGTTCCGGGCAGCGGGTAGAACCAGGCAGAGAATTCCCGGCTAGCAGCTTCCCTGTGGCGGGGAAGTGCAAATGTACACGTTTTCGTCCGAAAACGCATTTTCCGGCGAAAACGCACACCACGGCTCTTTCTGAGAAAAAGCAAGCACGGAGGACGAGAACCGCTTTTGCCCTGCGTAGCGTTCCGGGCAGCGGGTAGAACCAGGCAGAGAATTCCCGGCTAGCAGCTTCCCTGTGGCTCTGAAGTGCTAACGTACACGTTTTCGGCCAAAAACGCGTTTTCCGGCAAAAACGCACACTACGGCTCTTTCTGAGAAAAAGCAAGCACGGAGGACGAGAATCGCTTTTGCCCTGCGTAGCGTTCCGGGCAGCGGGTAGAACCAGGCAGAGAATTCCCGGCTAGCAGCTTCCCTGTGGCGGGGAAGTGCAAACGTACACGTTTTCGGCCGTAAACGCTTTTTCCGGCGAAAACGCACACCACGGCTCTTTCTGAGAAAAAGCAAGCACGGAGGACGAGAATCGCTTTTGCCCTGCCTAGCGTTCCGGGCAGCGGGTAGAACCAGGCAGAGAATTCCCGGCTAGCAGCTTTCCTGTGGCTGGGAAGTGCAAACGTACACGTTTTCGGCCAAAAACGCGTTTTCGGCGAAAAAGCACACAACGGCTCTTTCTGAGAAAAAGCAAGCACGGAGGACGAGAATCGCTTTTGCCCTGCGTAGCGTTCCGGGCAGCGGGTAGAACCAGGCAGAGAATTCCCGGCTAGCAGCTTCCCTGTGGCGGGGAAGTGCAAACGTACACGTTTTCGGCCGAAAACGCGTTTTCCGGCGAAAACGCACACCACGGCTCTTTCTGAGAAAAAGCAAGCACGGAGGACGAGAATCGCTTTTGCCCTGCCTAGCGTTCCGGGCAGCGGGTAGAACCAGGCAGAGAATTCCCGGCTAGCAGCTTTCCTGTGGCTGGGAAGTGCAAACGTACACGTTTTCGGCCAAAAACGCGTTTTCGGCGAAAAAGCACACAACGGCTCTTTCTGAGAAAAAGCAAGCACGGAGGACGAGAATCGCTTTTGCCCTGCGTAGCGTTCCGGGCAGCGGGTAGAACCAGGCAGAGAATTCCCGGCTAGCAGCTTCCCTGTGGCGGGGAAGTGCAAACGTACAGGTTTTCTGCCAAAAACGCGTTTTCCGGCGAAAACGCACACCACGGCTCTTTCTGAGAAAAAGCAAGCACGGAGGACGAGAATCGCTTTTGCCCTGCGTAGCGTTCCGGGCAGCGGGTAGAACCAGGCAGAGAATTCCCGGCTAGCAGCTTCCCTGTGGCGGGGAAGTGCAAACGTACACGTTTTCGGCCGAAAACGCATTTTCCGGCGAAAACGCACACCACGGCTCTTTCTGAGAAAAAGCAAGCACGGAGGACGAGTACCGCTTTTGCCCTGCGTAGCGTTCCGGGCAGCGGGTAGAACCAGGCAGAGAATTCCCGGCTAGCAGCTTCCCTGTGGCGGGGAAGTGCAAACGTACACGTTTTCAGCCGAAAACGCGTTTTCCGGCGAAAACGCACACCACGGCTCTTTCTGAGAAAAAGCAAGCACGGAGGACGAGAATCGCTTTTGCCCTGCCTAGCGTTCCGGGCAGCGGGTAGAACCAGGCAGAGAATTCCCGGCTAGCAGCTTCCCTGTGGCTGGGAAGTGCAAACGTACACGTTTTCTGCCAAAAACGCGTTTTCGGCGAAAACGCACACCACGGCTCTTTCTGAGAAAAAGCAAGCACGGAGGACGAGAATCGCTTTTGCCCTGCGTAGCGTTCCGGGCAGCGGGTAGAACCAGGCAGAGAATTCCCGGCTAGCAGCTTCCCTGTGGCTGGGAAGTGCAAACGTACACGTTTTCTGCCGAAAACGCGTTTTCGGCGAAAACGCACACCACGGCTCTTTCTGAGAAAAAGCAAGCACGGAGGACGAGAATCGCTTTTGCCCTGCGTAGCGTTCCGGGCAGCGGGTAGAACCAGGCAGAGAATTCCCGGCTAGCCGCTTCCCTGTTGCGGGGAGGTGCAAACGTACACGTTTTCGGCCGAAAACGCGTTTTCCGGCGAAAACGCACACCACGGCTCTTTCTGAGAAAAAGCAAGCACGGAGGACGAGAATCGCTTTTGCCCTGCGTAGCGTTCCGGGCAGCGGGTAGAACCAGGCAGAGAATTCCCGGCTAGCAGCTTCCCTGTGGCGGGGAAGTGCAAACGTACACGTTTTCGGCCGAAAACGCGTTTTCCGGGGAAAACGCACACCACGGCTCTTTCTGAGAAAAAGCAAGCACGGAGGACGAGAATCGCTTTTGCCCTGCGTAGCGTTCCGGGCAGCGGGTAGAACCAGGCAGAGAATTCCCGGCTAGCAGCTTCCCTGTGGCTGGGAAGTGCAAACGTACACGTTTTCGGCCGAAAACGCGTTTTCCGGCGAAAACGCACACCACGGCTCTTTCTGAGAAAAAGCAAGCACGGAGGACGAGAACCGCTTTTGCCCTGCGTAGCGTTCCGGGCAGCGGGTAGAACCAGGCAGAGAATTCCCGGCTAGCAGCTTCCCTGTGGCGGGGAAGTGCAAACGTACACGTTTTCGGCCGAAAACGCGTTTTCCGGCGAAAACGCACACCACGGCTCTTTCTGAGAAAAAGCAAGCACGGAGGACGAGAATCGCTTTTGCCCTGCGTAGCGTTCCGGGCAGCGGGTAGAACCAGGCAGAGAATTCCCGGCTAGCAGCTTTCCTGTGGCTGGGAAGTGCAAACGTACACGTTTTCGGCCAAAAACGCGTTTT
Source organism: Athene noctua (assembly GCF_965140245.1). Taxonomy (NCBI): domain Eukaryota; kingdom Metazoa; phylum Chordata; class Aves; order Strigiformes; family Strigidae; genus Athene; species Athene noctua. The sequence goes on along the minus strand of NW_027437604.1, from coordinate 194,257 downwards.
CGGCGAAAAAGCACACCACGGCTCTTTCTGAGAAAAAGCAAGCACGGAGGACGAGAATCGCTTTTGCCCTGCGTAGCGTTCCGGGCAGCGGGTAGAACCAGGCAGAGAATTCCCGGCTAGCAGCTTCCCTGTGGCGGGGAAGTGCAAACGTACACGTTTTCGGCCAAAAACGCGTTTTCCGGCGAAAACGCACACCACGGCTCTTTCTGAGAAAAAGCAAGCACGGAGGACGAGAATCGCTTTTGCCCTGCGTAGCGTTCCGGGCAGCGGGTAGAACCAGGCAGAGAATTCCCGGCTAGCCGCTTCCCTGTGGCGGGGAAGTGCAAACGTACACGTTTTCGGCCGAAAACGCATTTTCCGGCGAAAACGCACACCACGGCTCTTTCTGAGAAAAAGCAAGCACGGAGGACGAGAACCGCTTTTGCCCTGCGTAGCGTTCCGGGCAGCGGGTAGAACCAGGCAGAGAATTCCCGGCTAGCAGCTTCCCTGTGGCGGGGAAGTGCAAATGTACACGTTTTCGTCCGAAAACGCATTTTCCGGCGAAAACGCACACCACGGCTCTTTCTGAGAAAAAGCAAGCACGGAGGACGAGAACCGCTTTTGCCCTGCGTAGCGTTCCGGGCAGCGGGTAGAACCAGGCAGAGAATTCCCGGCTAGCAGCTTCCCTGTGGCTGGGAAGTGCTAACGTAAACGTTTTCGGCCAAAAACGCGTTTTCCGGCAAAAACGCACACTACGGCTCTTTCTGAGAAAAAGCAAGCACGGAGGACGAGAATCGCTTTTGCCCTGCGTAGCGTTCCGGGCAGCGGGTAGAACCAGGCAGAGAATTCCCGGCTAGCAGCTTCCCTGTGGCGGGGAAGTGCAAACGTACACGTTTTCGGCCGAAAACGCTTTTTCCGGCGAAAACGCACACCACGGCTCTTTCTGAGAAAAAGCAAGCACGGAGGACGAGAATCGCTTTTGCCCTGCCTAGCGTTCCGGGCAGCGGGTAGAACCAGGCAGAGAATTCCCGGCTAGCAGCTTTCCTGTGGCTGGGAAGTGCAAACGTACACGTTTTCGGCCAAAAACGCGTTTTCGGCGAAAAAGCACACAACGGCTCTTTCTGAGAAAAAGCAAGCACGGAGGACGAGAATCGCTTTTGCCCTGCGTAGCGTTCCGGGCAGCGGGTAGAACCAGGCAGAGAATTCCCGGCTAGCAGCTTCCCTGTGGCTGGGAAGTGCAAACGTACACGTTTTCGGCCGAAAACGCGTTTTCCGGCGAAAACGCACACCACGGCTCTTTCTGAGAAAAAGCAAGCACGGAGGACGAGAACCGCTTTTGCCCTGCGTAGCGTTCCGGGCAGCGGGTAGAACCAGGCAGAGAATTCCCGGCTAGCAGCTTCCCTGTGGCGGGGAAGTGCAAACGTACACGTTTTCGGCCAAAAACGCGTTTTCGGCGAAAAAGCACAAAACGGCTCTTTCTGAGAAAAAGCAAGCACGGAGGACGAGAATCGCTTTTGCCCTGCGTAGCGTTCCGGGCAGCGGGTAGAACCAGGCAGAGAATTCCCGGCTAGCAGCTTCCCTGTGGCGGGGAAGTGCAAACGTACACGTTTTCGGCCGAAAACGCGTTTTCCGGGGAAAACGCACACCACGGCTCTTTCTGAGAAAAAGCAAGCACGGAGGACGAGAATCGCTTTTGCCCTGCGTAGCGTTCCGGGCAGCGGGTAGAACCAGGCAGAGAATTCCCGGCTAGCAGCTTCCCTGTGGCGGGGAAGTGCAAACGTACACGTTTTCGGCCGAAAACGCGTTTTCCGGCGAAAACGCACACCACGGCTCTTTCTGAGAAAAAGCAAGCACGGAGGACGAGAACCGCTTTTGCCCTGCGTAGCGTAACGGGCAGCGGGTAGAACCAGGCAGAGAATTCCCGGCTAGCAGCTTCCCTGTGGCGGGGAAGTGCAAACGTACACGTTTTCGGCCGAAAACGCGTTTTCCGGCGAAAACGCACACCACGGCTCTTTCTGAGAAAAAGCAAGCACGGAGGACGAGAATCGCTTTTGCCCTGCCTAGCGTTCCGGGCAGCGGGTAGAACCAGGCAGAGAATTCCCGGCTAGCAGCTTTCCTGTGGCTGGGAAGTGCAAACGTACACGTTTTCGGCCAAAAACGCGTTTTCGGCGAAAAAGCACACAACGGCTCTTTCTGAGAAAAAGCAAGCACGGAGGACGAGAATCGCTTTTGCCCTGCATAGCGTTCCGGGCAGCGGGTAGAACCAGGCAGATAATTCCCGGCTAGCAGCTTCCCTGTGGCGGGGAAGTGCAAACGTACACGTTTTCTGCCAAAAACGCGTTTTCTGGCGAAAACGCACACCACGGCTCTTTCTGAGAAAAAGCAAGCACGGAGGACGAGAATCGCTTTTGCCCTGCGTAGCGTTCCGGGCAGCGGGTAGAACCAGGCAGAGAATTCCCGGCTAGCAGCTTCCCTGTGGCGGGGAAGTGCAAACGTACACGTTTTCGGCCGAAAACGCATTTTCCGGCGAAAACGCACACCACGGCTCTTTCTGAGAAAAAGCAAGCACGGAGGACGAGAACCGCTTTTGCCCTGCGTAGCGTTCCGGGCAGCGGGTAGAACCAGGCAGAGAATTCCCGGCTAGCAGCTTCCCTGTGGCTGGGAAGTGCTAACGTACACGTTTTCGGCCAAAAACGCGTTTTCCGGCGAAAACGCACACCACGGCTCTTTCTGAGAAAAAGCAAGCACGGAGGACGAGAATCGCTTTTGCCCTGCGTAGCGTTCCGGGCAGCGGGTAGAACCAGGCAGAGAATTCCCGGCTAGCAGCTTCGCTGTGGCGGGGAAGTGCAAACGTACACGTTTTCGGCCGAAAACGCGTTTTCCGGGGAAAACGCACACCACGGCTCTTTCTGAGAAAAAGCAAGCACGGAGGACGAGAATCGCTTTTGCCCTGCGTAGCGTTCCGGGCAGCGGGTAGAACCAGGCAGAGAATTCCCGGCTAGCAGCTTTCCTGTGGCTGGGAAGTGCAAACGTACACGTTTTCGGCCAAAAACGCGTTTTCGGCGAAAAAGCACACAACGGCTCTTTCTGAGAAAAAGCAAGCACGGAGGACGAGAATCGCTTTTGCCCTGCGTAGCGTTCCGGGCAGCGGGTAGAACCAGGCAGAGAATTCCCGGCTAGCAGCTTCCCTGTGGCTGGGAAGTGCAAACGTACACGTTTTCGGCCAAAAACTCGTTTTCGGCGAAAACGCACACCACGGCTCTTTCTGAGAAAAAGCAAGCACGGAGGACGAGAATCGCTTTTACCCTGCGTAGCGTTCCGGGCAGCGGGTAGAACCAGGCAGAGAATTCCCGGCTAGCAGCTTCCCTGTGGCCGGGAAGTGCAAACGTACACGTTTTCGGCCGAAAACTCGTTTTCCGGGGAAAACGCACACCACGGCTCTTTCTGAGAAAAAGCAAGCACGGAGGACGAGAATCGCTTTTGCCCTGCGTAGCGTTTCGGGCAGCGGGTAGAACCAGGCAGAGAATTCCCGGCTAGCACCTTCCTTGTGGCGGGGAAGTGCAAACGTACACGTTTTCGGCCGAAAACGCGTTTTCCGGCGAAAACGCACACCACGGCTCTTTCTGAGAAAAAGCAAGCACGGAGGACGAGAACCGCTTTTGCCCTGCGTAGCGTTCCGGGCAGCGGGTAGAACCAGGCAGAGAATTCCCGGCTAGCAGCTTCCCTGTGGCGGGGAAGTGCAAACGTACACGTTTTCGGCCGAAAACGCGTTTTCCGGGGAAAACGCACACCACGGCTCTTTCTGAGAAAAAGCAAGCACGGAGGACGAGAATCGCTTTTGCCCTGCCTAGCGTTCCGGGCAGCGGGTAGAACCAGGCAGAGAATTCCCGGCTAGCAGCTTTCCTGTGGCTGGGAAGTGCAAACGTACACGTTTTCGGCCAAAAACGCGTTTTCGGCGAAAAAGCACACAACGGCTCTTTCTGAGAAAAAGCAAGCACGGAGGACGAGAATCGCTTTTGCCCTGCATAGCGTTCCGGGCAGCGGGTAGAACCAGGCAGAGAATTCCCGGCTAGCAGCTTCCCTGTGGCGGGGAAGTGCAAACGTACACGTTTTCTGCCAAAAACGCGTTTTCCGGCGAAAACGCACACCACGGCTCTTTCTGAGAAAAAGCAAGCACGGAGGACGAGAATCGCTTTTGCCCTGCGTAGCGTTCCGGGCAGCGGGTAGAACCAGGCAGAGAATTCCCGGCTAGCAGCTTCCCTGTGGCGGGGAAGTGCAAACGTACACGTTTTCGGCCGAAAACGCATTTTCCGGCGAAAACGCACACCACGGCTCTTTCTGAGAAAAAGCAAGCACGGAGGACGAGAATCGCTTTTGCCCTGCATAGCGTTCCGGGCAGCGGGTAGAACCAGGCAGAGAATTCCCGGCTAGCAGCTTCCCTGTGGCGGGGAAGTGCAAACGTACACGTTTTCGGCCGAAAACGCGTTTTCTGGCGAAAACGCACACCACGGCTCTTTCTGAGAAAAAGCAAGCACGGAGGACGAGAATCGCTTTTGCCCTGCGTAGCGTTCCGGGCAGCGGGTAGAACCAGGCAGAGAATTCCCGGCTAGCAGCTTCCCTGTGGCGGGGAAGTGCAAACGTACACGTTTTCGGCCGAAAACGCATTTTCCGGCGAAAACGCACACCACGGCTCTTTCTGAGAAAAAGCAAGCACGGAGGACGAGAACCGCTTTTGCCCTGCGTAGCGTTCCGGGCAGCGGTTAGAACCAGGCAGAGAATTCCCGGCTAGCAGCTTCCCTGTGGCTGGGAAGTGCTAACGTACACGTTTTCGGCCAAAAACGCGTTTTCCGGCGAAAACGCACACCACGGCTCTTTCTGAGAAAAAGCAAGCACGGAGGACGAGAATCGCTTTTGCCCTGCTTAGCGTTCCGGGCAGCGGGTAGAACCAGGCAGAGAATTCCCGGCTAGCAGCTTTCCTGTGGCTGGGAAGTGCAAACGTAGACGTTTTCGGCCAAAAACGCGTTTTCCGGCGAAAAAGCACACAACGGCTCTTTCTGAGAAAAAGCAAGCACGGAGGACGAGAATCGCTTTTGCCCTGCGTAGCGTTCCGGGCAGCGGGTAGAACCAGGCAGAGAATTCCCGGCTAGCAGCTTCCCTGTGGCTGGGAAGTGCAAACGTACACGTTTTCGGCCAAAAACTCGTTTTCGGCGAAAACGCACACCACGGCTCTTTCTGAGAAAAAGCAAGCACGGAGAACGAGAATCGCTTTTGCCCTGCGTAGCGTTCCGGGCAGCGGGTAGAACCAGGCAGAGAATTCCCGGCTAGCAGCTTCCCTGTGGCGGGGAAGTGCAAACGTACACGTTTTCGGCCGAAAACGCATTTTCCGGCGAAAACGCACACCACGGCTCTTTCTGAGAAAAAGCAAGCACGGAGGACGAGAACCGCTTTTGCCCTGCGTAGCGTTCCGGGCAGCGGGTAGAACCAGGCAGAGAATTCCCGGCTAGCAGCTTCCCTGTGGCTGGGAAGTGCTAACGTACACGTTTTCGGCCAAAAACGCGTTTTCCGGCGAAAACGCACACCACGGCTCTTTCTGAGAAAAAGCAAGCACGGAGGACGAGAATCGCTTTTGCCCTGCGTAGCGTTCCGGGCAGCGGGTAGAACCAGGCAGAGAATTCCCGGCTAGCAGCTTCGCTGTGGCGGGGAAGTGCAAACGTACACGTTTTCGGCCGAAAACGCGTTTTCCGGGGAAAACGCACACCACGGCTCTTTCTGAGAAAAAGCAAGCACGGAGGACGAGAATCGCTTTTGCCCTGCGTAGCGTTCCGGGCAGCGGGTAGAACCAGGCAGAGAATTCCCGGCTAGCAGCTTTCCTGTGGCTGGGAAGTGCAAACGTACACGTTTTCGGCCAAAAACGCGTTTTCGGCGAAAAAGCACACAACGGCTCTTTCTGAGAAAAAGCAAGCACGGAGGACGAGAATCGCTTTTGCCCTGCGTAGCGTTCCGGGCAGCGGGTAGAACCAGGCAGAGAATTCCCGGCTAGCAGCTTCCCTGTGGCTGGGAAGTGCAAACGTACACGTTTTCGGCCAAAAACTCGTTTTCGGCGAAAACGCACACCACGGCTCTTTCTGAGAAAAAGCAAGCACGGAGGACGAGAATCGCTTTTACCCTGCGTAGCGTTCCGGGCAGCGGGTAGAACCAGGCAGAGAATTCCCGGCTAGCAGCTTCCCTGTGGCCGGGAAGTGCAAACGTACACGTTTTCGGCCGAAAACTCGTTTTCCGGGGAAAACGCACACCACGGCTCTTTCTGAGAAAAAGCAAGCACGGAGGACGAGAATCGCTTTTGCCCTGCGTAGCGTTTCGGGCAGCGGGTAGAACCAGGCAGAGAATTCCCGGCTAGCACCTTCCTTGTGGCGGGGAAGTGCAAACGTACACGTTTTCGGCCGAAAACGCGTTTTCCGGCGAAAACGCACACCACGGCTCTTTCTGAGAAAAAGCAAGCACGGAGGACGAGAACCGCTTTTGCCCTGCGTAGCGTTCCGGGCAGCGGGTAGAACCAGGCAGAGAATTCCCGGCTAGCAGCTTCCCTGTGGCGGGGAAGTGCAAACGTACACGTTTTCGGCCGAAAACGCGTTTTCCGGGGAAAACGCACACCACGGCTCTTTCTGAGAAAAAGCAAGCACGGAGGACGAGAATCGCTTTTGCCCTGCCTAGCGTTCCGGGCAGCGGGTAGAACCAGGCAGAGAATTCCCGGCTAGCAGCTTTCCTGTGGCTGGGAAGTGCAAACGTACACGTTTTCTGCCAAAAACGCGTTTTCCGGCGAAAACGCACACCACGGCTCTTTCTGAGAAAAAGCAAGCACGGAGGACGAGAATCGCTTTTGCCCTGCGTAGCGTTCCGGGCAGCGGGTAGAACCAGGCAGAGAATTCCCGGCTAGCAGCTTCCCTGTGGCGGGGAAGTGCAAACGTACACGTTTTCGGCCGAAAACGCATTTTCCGGCGAAAACGCACACCACGGCTCTTTCTGAGAAAAAGCAAGCACGGAGGACGAGAATCGCTTTTGCCCTGCATAGCGTTCCGGGCAGCGGGTAGAACCAGGCAGAGAATTCCCGGCTAGCAGCTTCCCTGTGGCGGGGAAGTGCAAACGTACACGTTTTCGGCCGAAAACGCGTTTTCTGGCGAAAACGCACACCACGGCTCTTTCTGAGAAAAAGCAAGCACGGAGGACGAGAATCGCTTTTGCCCTGCGTAGCGTTCCGGGCAGCGGGTAGAACCAGGCAGAGAATTCCCGGCTAGCAGCTTCCCTGTGGCGGGGAAGTGCAAACGTACACGTTTTCGGCCGAAAACGCATTTTCCGGCGAAAACGCACACCACGGCTCTTTCTGAGAAAAAGCAAGCACGGAGGACGAGAACCGCTTTTGCCCTGCGTAGCGTTCCGGGCAGCGGTTAGAACCAGGCAGAGAATTCCCGGCTAGCAGCTTCCCTGTGGCTGGGAAGTGCTAACGTACACGTTTTCGGCCAAAAACGCGTTTTCCGGCGAAAACGCACACCACGGCTCTTTCTGAGAAAAAGCAAGCACGGAGGACGAGAATCGCTTTTGCCCTGCTTAGCGTTCCGGGCAGCGGGTAGAACCAGGCAGAGAATTCCCGGCTAGCAGCTTTCCTGTGGCTGGGAAGTGCAAACGTAGACGTTTTCGGCCAAAAACGCGTTTTCCGGCGAAAAAGCACACAACGGCTCTTTCTGAGAAAAAGCAAGCACGGAGGACGAGAATCGCTTTTGCCCTGCGTAGCGTTCCGGGCAGCGGGTAGAACCAGGCAGAGAATTCCCGGCTAGCAGCTTCCCTGTGGCTGGGAAGTGCAAACGTACACGTTTTCGGCCAAAAACTCGTTTTCGGCGAAAACGCACACCACGGCTCTTTCTGAGAAAAAGCAAGCACGGAGAACGAGAATCGCTTTTGCCCTGCGTAGCGTTCCGGGCAGCGGGTAGAACCAGGCAGAGAATTCCCGGCTAGCAGCTTCCTTGTGGCGGGGAAGTGCAAACGTACACGTTTTCGGCCGAAAACGCGTTTTCCGGCGAAAACGCACACCACGGCTCTTTCTGAGAAAAAGCAAGCACGGAGGACGAGAACCGCTTTTGCCCTGCGTAGCGTTCCGGGCAGCGGGTAGAACCAGGCAGAGAATTCCCGGCTAGCAGCTTCCCTGTGGCGGGGAAGTGCAAACGTACACGTTTTCGGCCGAAAACGCGTTTTCCGGCGAAAACGCACACCACGGCTCTTTCTGAGAAAAAGCAAGCACGGAGGACGAGAATCGCTTTTGCCCTGCCTAGCGTTCCGGGCAGCGGGTAGAACCAGGCAGAGATTTCCCGGCTAGCAGCTTTCCTGTGGCTGGGAAGTGCAAACGTACACGTTTTCGGCCAAAAACGCGTTTTCGGCGAAAAAGCACACAACGGCTCTTTCTGAGAAAAAGCAAGCACGAAGGACGAGAATCGCTTTTGCCCTGCATAGCGTTCCGGGCAGCGGGTAGAACCAGGCAGAGAATTCCCGGCTAGCAGCTTCCCTGTGGCGGGGAAGTGCAAACGTACACGTTTTCTGCCAAAAACGCGTTTTCCGGCGAAAACGCACACCACGGCTCTTTCTGAGAAAAAGCAAGCACGGAGGACGAGAATCGCTTTTGCCCTGCGTAGCGTTCCGGGCAGCGGGTAGAACCAGGCAGAGAATTCCCGGCTAGCAGCTTCCCTGTGGCTTGGAAGTGCTAACGTACACGTTTTCGGCCGAAAACGCGTTTTCCGGCGAAAACGCACACTACGGCTCTTTCTGAGAAAAAGCAAGCACGGAGGACGAGAATCGCTTTTGCCCTGCGTAGCGTTCCGGGCAGCGGGTAGAACCAGGCAGAGAATTCCCGGCTAGCAGCTTTCCTGTGGCTGGGAAGTGCAAACGTACACGTTTTCGGCCAAAAACGCGTTTTCGGCGAAAAAGCACACAACGCCTCTTTCTGAGAAAAAGCAAGCACGGAGGACGAGAATCGCTTTTGCCCTGCGTAGCGTTCCGGGCAGCGGGTAGAACCAGGCAGAGAATTCCCGGCTAGCAGCTTCCCTGTGGCTGGGAAGTGCAAACGTACACGTTTTCGGCCAAAAACTCGTTTTCGGCGAAAACGCACACCATGGCTCTTTCTGAGAAAAAGCAAGCACGGAGGACGAGAATCGCTTTTGCCCTGCGTAGCGTTCCGGGCAGCGGGTAGAACCAGGCAGAGAATTCCCGGCTAGCAGCTTCCCTGAGGCGGGGAAGTGCAAACGTACACGTTTTCGGCCGAAAACGCGTTTTCCGGCGAAAACGCACACCACGGCTCTTTCTGAGAAAAAGCAAGCACGGAGGACGAGAATCGCTTTTGCCCTGCGTAGCGTTCCGGGCAGCGGGTAGAACCAGGCAGAGAATTCCCGGCTAGCAGCTTCCCTGAGGCGGGGAAGTGCAAACGTACACGTTTTCGGCAAAAACGCGTTTTCGGCGAAAAAGCACACCACGGCTCTTTCTGAGAAAAAACAAGCACGGAGGACGAGAATCGCTTTTGCCCTGCGTAGCGTTCCGGGCAGCGGGTAGAACCAGGCAGAGAATTCCCGGCTAGCAGCTTCCCTGAGGCGGGGAAGTGCAAACGTACACGTTTTCGGCAAAAACGCGTTTTCGGCGAAAACGCACACCACGGCTCTTTCTGAGAAAAAGCAAGCACGGAGGACGAGAATCGCTTTTGCCCTGCGTAGCGTTCCGGGCAGCGGGTAGAACCAGGCAGAGAATTCCCGGCTAGCAGCTTCCCTGTGGCGGGGAAGTGCAAACGTACACGTTTTCGGCCGAAAACGCATTTTCGGCGAAAACGCACACCACGGCTCTTTCTGAGAAAAAGCAAGCACGGAGGACGAGAATCGCTTTTGCCCTGCCTAGCGTTCCGGGCAGCGGGTAGAACCAGGCAGAGAATTCCCGGCTAGCAGCTTCCCTGTGGCGGGGAAGTGCAAACGTACACGTTTTCGGCCAAAAACGCGTTTTCCGGCGAAAACGCACACCACGGCTCTATCTGAGAAAAAGCAAGCACGGAGGACGAGAATCGCTTTTGCCCTGCATAGCGTTCCGGGCAGCGGGTAGAACCAGGCAGAGAATTCCCGGCTAGCAGCTTCCCTGTGGCGGGGAAGTGCAAACGTACACGTTTTCGGCCGAAAACGCGTTTTCCGGGGAAAACGCACACCACGGCTCTTTCTGAGAAAAAGCAAGCACGGAGGACGAGAATCGCTTTTGCCCTGCCTAGCGTTCCGGGCAGCGGGTAGAACCAGGCAGAGAATTCCCGGCTAGCAGCTTCCCTGTGGCGGGGAAGTGCAAACGTACACGTTTTCGGCCGAAAACGCGTTTTCCGGGGAAAACGCACACCACGGCTCTTTCTGAGAAAAAGCAAGCACGGAGGACGAGAATCGCTTTTGCCCTGCCTAGCGTTCCGGGCAGCGGGTAGAACCAGGCAGAGAATTCCCGGCTAGCAGCTTCCCTGTGGCGGGGAAGTGCAAACGTACACGTTTTCGGTCGAAAACGCGTTTTCCGGCGAAAAAGCACACCACGGCTCTTTCTGAGAAAAAGCAAGCACGGAGGACGAGAATCGCTTTTGCCCTGCGTAGCGTTCCGGGCAGCGGGTAGAACCAGGCAGAGAATTCCCGGCTAGCAGCTTCCCTGTGGCGGGGAAGTGCAAACGTACACGTTTTCGGCCGAAAACGCGTTTTCCGGCGAAAACGCACACCACGGCTCTTTCTGAGAAAAAGCAAGCACGGAGGACAAGAATCGCTTTTGCCCTGCGTAGCGTTCCGGGCAGCGGGTAGAACCAGGCAGAGAATTCCCGGCTAGCAGCTTCCCTGTGGCGGGGAAGTGCAAACGTACACGTTTTCGGCCGAAAACGCGTTTTCCGGCGAAAACGCACACCACGGCTCTTTCTGAGAAAAAGCAAGCACGGAGGACGAGAATCGCTTTTGCCCTGCGTAGCGTTCCGGGCAGCGGGTAGAACCAGGCAGAGAATTCCCGGCTAGCAGCTTCCCTGTGGCGGGGAAGTGCAAACGTACACGTTTTCGGCCAAAAACGCGTTTTCGGCGAAAAAGCACACAACGGCTCTTTCTGAGAAAAAGCAAGCACGGAGGACGAGAATCGCTTTTGCCCTGCGTAGCGTTCCGGGCAGCGGGTAGAACCAGGCAGAGAATTCCCGGCTAGCAGCTTCCCTGTGGCGGGGAAGTGCAAACGTACACGTTTTCGGCCGAAAACGCGTTTTCGGCGAAAACGCACACCACGGCTCTTTCTGAGAAAAAGCAAGCACGGAGGACGAGAATCGCTTTTGCCCTGCGTAGCGTTCCGGGCAGCGGGTAGAACCAGGCAGAGAATTCCCGGCTAGCAGCTTCCCTGTGGCCGGGAAGTGCAAACGTACACGTTTTCGGCCGAAAGCGCGTTTTCCGGCGAAAACGCACACCACGGCTCTTTCTGAGAAAAAGCAAGCACGGAGGACGAGAATCGCTTTTGCCCTGCGTAGCGTTCCGGGCAGCGGGTAGAACCAGGCAGAGAATTCCCGGCTAGCAGCTTCCCTGTGGCGGGGAAGTGCAAACGTACACGTTTTCGGCCGAAAACGCGTTTTCCGGCGAAAACGCACACCACGGCTCTTTCTGAGAAAAAGCAAGCACGGAGGACGAGAATCGCTTTTGCCCTGCGTAGCGTTCCGGGCAGCGGGTAGAACCAGGCAGAGAATTCCCGGCTAGCAGCTTCCCTGTGGCGGGGAAGTGCAAACGTACACGTTTTCGGCCGAAAACGCGTTTTCCGGCGAAAACGCACACCACGGCTCTTTCTGAGAAAAAGCAAGCACGGAGGACGAGAATCGCTTTTGCCCTGCGTAGCGTTCCGGGCAGCGGGTAGAACCAGGCAGAGAATTCCCGGCTAGCAGCTTCCCTGTGGCTGGGAAGTGCAAACGTACACGTTTTCGGCCAAAAACGCGTTTTCCGGCGAAAAAGCACACAACGGCTCTTTCTGAGAAAAAGCAAGCACGGAGGACGAGAATCGCTTTTGCCCTGCGTAGCGTTCCGGGCAGCGGGTAGAACCAGGCAGAGAATTCCCGGCTAGCAGCTTCCCTGTGGCGGGGAAGTGCAAACGTACACGTTTTCTGCCAAAAACTCGTTTTCGGCGAAAACGCACACCACGGCTCTTTCTGAGAAAAAGCAAGCACGGAGGACGAGAATCGCTTTTGCCCTGCGTAGCGTTCCGGGCAGCGGGTAGAACCAGGCAGAGAATTCCCGGCTAGCAGCTTCCCTGTGGCGGGGAAGTGCAAACGTACACGTTTTCGGCCGAAAACTCGTTTTCCGGCGAAAACGCACACCACGGCTCTTTCTGAGAAAAAGCAAGCACGGAGGACGAGAATCGCTTTTGCCCTGCGTAGCGTTCCGGGCAGCGGGTAGAACCAGGCAGAGAATTCCCGGCTAGCAGCTTCCCTGTGGTGGGGAAGTGCAAACGTACACGTTTTCGGCCGAAAACGCGTTTTCCGGCGAAAACGCACACCACGGCTCTTTCTGAGAAAAAGCAAGCACGGAGGACGAGAATCGCTTTTGCCCTGCGTAGCGTTCCGGGCAGCGGGTAGAACCAGGCAGAGAATTCCCGGCTAGCAGCTTCCCTGTGGCGGGGAAGTGCAAACGTACACGTTTTCGGCCGAAAACGCGTTTTCCGGCGAAAACGCACACCACGGCTCTTTCTGAGAAAAAGCAAGCACGGAGGACGAGAATCGCTTTTGCCCTGCGTAGCGTTCCGGGCAGCGGGTAGAACCAGGCAGAGAATTCCCGGCTAGCAGCTTCCCTGTGGCTTGGAAGTGCTAACGTACACGTTTTCGGCCGAAAACGCGTTTTCCGGCGAAAACGCACACTACGGCTCTTTCTGAGAAAAAGCAAGCACGGAGGACGAGAATCGCTTTTGCCCTGCGTAGCGTTCCGGGCAGCGGGTAGAACCAGGCAGAGAATTCCCGGCTAGCAGCTTTCCTGTGGCTGGGAAGTGCAAACGTACACGTTTTCGGCCAAAAACGCGTTTTCGGCGAAAAAGCACACAACGGCTCTTTCTGAGAAAAAGCAAGCACGGAGGACGAGAATCGCTTTTGCCCTGCGTAGCGTTCCGGGCAGCGGGTAGAACCAGGCAGAGAATTCCCGGCTAGCAGCTTCCCTGTGGCTGGGAAGTGCAAACGTACACGTTTTCGGCCAAAAACTCGTTTTCGGCGAAAACGCACACCATGGCTCTTTCTGAGAAAAAGCAAGCACGGAGGACGAGAATCGCTTTTGCCCTGCGTAGCGTTCCGGGCAGCGGGTAGAACCAGGCAGAGAATTCCCGGCTAGCAGCTTCCCTGAGGCGGGGAAGTGCAAACGTACACGTTTTCGGCCGAAAACTCGTTTTCCGGCGAAAACGCACACCACGGCTCTTTCTGAGAAAAAGCAAGCACGGAGGACGAGAATCGCTTTTGCCCTGCGTAGCGTTCCGGGCAGCGGGTAGAACCAGGCAGAGAATTCCCGGCTAGCAGCTTCCCTGAGGCGGGGAAGTGCAAACGTACACGTTTTCGGCAAAAACGCGTTTTCGGCGAAAAAGCACACCACGGCTCTTTCTGAGAAAAAACAAGCACGGAGGACGAGAATCGCTTTTGCCCTGCGTAGCGTTCCGGGCAGCGGGTAGAACCAGGCAGAGAATTCCCGGCTAGCAGCTTCCCTGAGGCGGGGAAGTGCAAACGTACACGTTTTCGGCAAAAACGCGTTTTCGGCGAAAACGCACACCACGGCTCTTTCTGAGAAAAAGCAAGCACGGAGGACGAGAATCGCTTTTGCCCTGCGTAGCGTTCCGGGCAGCGGGTAGAACCAGGCAGAGAATTCCCGGCTAGCAGCTTCCCTGTGGCCGGGAAGTGCAAACGTACACGTTTTCGGCCGAAAACGCGTTTTCGGCGAAAACGCACACCACGGCTCTTTCTGAGAAAAAGCAAGCACGGAGGACGAGAATCGCTTTTGCCCTGCGTAGCGTTCCGGGCAGCGGGTAGAACCAGGCAGAGAATTCCCGGCTAGCAGCTTCCCTGTGGCTGGGAAGTGCAAACGTACACGTTTTCGGCCAAAAACGCGTTTTCCGGCGAAAACGCACACCACGGCTCTATCTGAGAAAAAGCAAGCACGGAGGACGAGAATCGCTTTTGCCCTGCATAGCGTTCCGGGCAGCGGGTAGAACCAGGCAGAGAATTCCCGGCTAGCAGCTTCCCTGTGGCGGGGAAGTGCAAACGTACACGTTTTCGGCCGAAAACGCGTTTTCCGGCGAAAACGCACACCACGGCTCTTTCTGAGAAAAAGCAAGCACGGAGGACGAGAATCGCTTTTGCCCTGCGTAGCGTTCCGGGCAGCGGGTAGAACCAGGCAGAGAATTCCCGGCTAGCAGCTTCCCTGAGGCGGGGAAGTGCAAACGTACACGTTTTCGGCCGAAAACGCGTTTTCGGCGAAAAAGCACACCACGGCTCTTTCTGAGAAAAAGCAAGCACGGAGGACGAGAATCGCTTTTGCCCTGCGTAGCGTTCCGGGCAGCGGGTAGAACCAGGCAGAGAATTCCCGGCTAGCAGCTTCCCTGTGGCGGGGAAGTGCAAACGTACACGTTTTCGGCCAAAAACGCGTTTTCCGGCGAAAACGCACACCACGGCTCTATCTGAGAAAAAGCAAGCACGGAGGACGAGAATCGCTTTTGCCCTGCATAGCGTTCCGGGCAGCGGGTAGAACCAGGCAGAGAATTCCCGGCTAGCAGCTTCCCTGTGGCGGGGAAGTGCAAACGTACACGTTTTCGGCCGAAAACGCGTTTTCCGGGGAAAACGCACACCACGGCTCTTTCTGAGAAAAAGCAAGCACGGAGGACGAGAATCGCTTTTGCCCTGCCTAGCGTTCCGGGCAGCGGGTAGAACCAGGCAGAGAATTCCCGGCTAGCAGCTTCCCTGTGGCGGGGAAGTGCAAACGTACACGTTTTCGGCCGAAAACGCGTTTTCCAGGGAAAACGCACACCACGGCTCTTTCTGAGAAAAAGCAAGCACGGAGGACGAGAATCGCTTTTGCCCTGCCTAGCGTTCCGGGCAGCGGGTAGAACCAGGCAGAGAATTCCCGGCTAGCAGCTTCCCTGTGGCGGGGAAGTGCAAACGTACATGTTTTCGGTCGAAAACGCGTTTCCGGCGAAAAAGCACACCACGGCTCTTTCTGAGAAAAAGCAAGCACGGAGGACGAGAATCGCTTTTGCCCTGCGTAGCGTTCCGGGCAGCGGGTAGAACCAGGCAGAGAATTCCCGGCTAGCAGCTTCCCTGTGGCGGGGAAGTGCAAACGTACACGTTTTCGGCCGAAAACGCGTTTTCCGGCGAAAACGCACACCACGGCTCTTTCTGAGAAAAAGCAAGCACGGAGGACAAGAATCGCTTTTGCCCTGCGTAGCGTTCCGGGCAGCGGGTAGAACCAGGCAGAGAATTCCCGGCTAGCAGCTTCCCTGTGGCGGGGAAGTGCAAACGTACACGTTTTCGGCCGAAAACGCGTTTTCCGGCGAAAACGCACACCACGGCTCTTTCTGAGAAAAAGCAAGCACGGAGGACGAGAATCGCTTTTGCCCTGCGTAGCGTTCCGGGCAGCGGGTAGAACCAGGCAGAGAATTCCCGGCTAGCAGCTTCCCTGTGGCGGGGAAGTGCAAACGTACACGTTTTCGGCCAAAAACGCGTTTTCGGCGAAAAAGCACACAACGGCTCTTTCTGAGAAAAAGCAAGCACGGAGGACGAGAATCGCTTTTGCCCTGCGTAGCGTTCCGGGCAGCGGGTAGAACCAGGCAGAGAATTCCCGGCTAGCAGCTTCCCTGTGGCGGGGAAGTGCAAACGTACACGTTTTCGGCCGAAAACGCGTTTTCGGCGAAAACGCACACCACGGCTCTTTCTGAGAAAAAGCAAGCACGGAGGACGAGAATCGCTTTTGCCCTGCGTAGCGTTCCGGGCAGCGGGTAGAACCAGGCAGAGAATTCCCGGCTAGCAGCTTCCCTGTGGCCGGGAAGTGCAAACGTACACGTTTTCGGCCGAAAGCGCGTTTTCCGGCGAAAACGCACACCACGGCTCTTTCTGAGAAAAAGCAAGCACGGAGGACGAGAATCGCTTTTGCCCTGCGTAGCGTTCCGGGCAGCGGGTAGAACCAGGCAGAGAATTCCCGGCTAGCAGCTTCCCTGTGGCGGGGAAGTGCAAACGTACACGTTTTCGGCCGAAAACGCGTTTTCCGGCGAAAACGCACACCACGGCTCTTTCTGAGAAAAAGCAAGCACGGAGGACGAGAATCGCTTTTGCCCTGCGTAGCGTTCCGGGCAGCGGGTAGAACCAGGCAGAGAATTCCCGGCTAGCAGCTTCCCTGTGGCGGGGAAGTGCAAACGTACACGTTTTCGGCCGAAAACGCGTTTTCCGGCGAAAACGCACACCACGGCTCTTTCTGAGAAAAAGCAAGCACGGAGGACGAGAATCGCTTTTGCCCTGCGTAGCGTTCCGGGCAGCGGGTAGAACCAGGCAGAGAATTCCCGGCTAGCAGCTTCCCTGTGGCTGGGAAGTGCAAACGTACACGTTTTCGGCCAAAAACGCGTTTTCGGCGAAAAAGCACACAACGGCTCTTTCTGAGAAAAAGCAAGCACGGAGGACGAGAATCGCTTTTGCCCTGCGTAGCGTTCCGGGCAGCGGGTAGAACCAGGCAGAGAATTCCCGGCTAGCAGCTTCCCTGTGGCGGGGAAGTGCAAACGTACACGTTTTCTGCCAAAAACTCGTTTTCGGCGAAAACGCACACCACGGCTCTTTCTGAGAAAAAGCAAGCACGGAGGACGAGAATCGCTTTTGCCCTGCGTAGCGTTCCGGGCAGCGGGTAGAACCAGGCAGAGAATTCCCGGCTAGCAGCTTCCCTGTGGCGGGGAAGTGCAAACGTACACGTTTTCGGCCGAAAACTCGTTTTCCGGCGAAAACGCACACCACGGCTCTTTCTGAGAAAAAGCAAGCACGGAGGACGAGAATCGCTTTTGCCCTGCGTAGCGTTCCGGGCAGCGGGTAGAACCAGGCAGAGAATTCCCGGCTAGCAGCTTCCCTGTGGTGGGGAAGTGCAAACGTACACGTTTTCGGCCGAAAACGCGTTTTCCGGCGAAAACGCACACCACGGCTCTTTCTGAGAAAAAGCAAGCACGGAGGACGAGAATCGCTTTTGCCCTGCGTAGCGTTCCGGGCAGCGGGTAGAACCAGGCAGAGAATTCCCGGCTAGCAGCTTCCCTGTGGCGGGGAAGTGCAAACGTACACGTTTTCGGCCGAAAACGCGTTTTCCGGCGAAAACGCACACCACGGCTCTTTCTGAGAAAAAGCAAGCACGGAGGACGAGAATCGCTTTTGCCCTGCGTAGCGTAACGGGCAGCGGGTAGAACCAGGCAGAGAATTCCCGGCTAGCAGCTTTCCTGTGGCTGGGAAGTGCAAACGTACACGTTTTCGGCCAAAAACGCGTTTTCGGCGAAAAAGCACACAACGGCTCTTTCTGAGAAAAAGCAAGCACGGAGGACGAGAATCGCTTTTGCCCTGCGTAGCGTTCCGGGCAGCGGGTAGAACCAGGCAGATAATTCCCGGCTAGCAGCTTCCCTGTGGCTGGGAAGTGCAAACGTACACGTTTTCTGCCAAAAACGCGTTTTCGGCAAAAACGCACACCACGGCTCTTTCTGAGAAAAAGCAAGCACGGAGGACGAGAATCGCTTTTGCCCTGCGTAGCGTTCCGGGCAGCGGGTAGAACCAGGCAGAGAATTCCCGGCTAGCAGCTTCCCTGTGGCGGGGAAGTGCAAACGTACACGTTTTCGGCCGAAAACGCGTTTTCCGGCGAAAACGCACACCACGGCTCTTTCTGAGAAAAAGCAAGCACGGAGGACGAGAACCGCTTTTGCCCTGCGTAGCGTTCCGGGCAGCGGGTAGAACCAGGCAGAGAATTCCCGGCTAGCAGCTTCCCTGTGGCGGGGAAGTGCAAACGTACACGTTTTCGGCCGAAAACTCGTTTTCCGGGGAAAACGCACACCACGGTTCTTTCTGAGAAAAAGCAAGCACGGAGGACGAGAATCGCTTTTGCCCTGCCTAGCGTTCCGTGCAGCGGGTAGAACCAGGCAGAGAATTCCCGGCTAGCAGCTTTCCTGTGGCTGGGAAGTGCAAACGTACACGTTTTCGGCCAAAAACGCGTTTTCGGCGAAACAGCACACAACGGCTCTTTCTGAGAAAAAGCAAGCACGGAGGACGAGAATCGCTTTTGCCCTGCGTAGCGTTCCGGGCAGCGGGTAGAACCAGGCAGAGAATTCCCGGCTAGCAGCTTCCCTGTGGCTGGGAAGTGCAAACGTACACGTTTTCTGCCAAAAACGCGTTTTCGGCGAAAACGCACACCACGGCTCTTTCTGAGAAAAAGCAAGCACGGAGGACGAGAATCGCTTTTGCCCTGCGTAGCGTTCCGGGCAGCGGGTAGAACCAGGCAGAGAATTCCCGGCTAGCAGCTTCCCTGTGGCGGGGAAGTGCAAACGTACACGTTTTCGGCCGAAAACGCGTTTTCCGGCGAAAACGCACACCACGGCTCTTTCTGAGAAAAAGCAAGCACGGAGGACGAGAATCGCTTTTGCCCTGCGTAGCGTTCCGGGCAGCGGGTAGAACCAGGCAGAGAATTCCCGGCTAGCAGCTTCCCTGTGGCGGGGAAGTGCAAACGTACACGTTTTCGGCCGAAAACGCGTTTTCCGGGGAAAACGCACACCACGGCTCTTTCTGAGAATAAGCAAGCACGGAGGACGAGAATCGCTTTTGCCCTGCGTAGCGTTCCGGGCAGCGGGTAGAACCAGGCAGAGAATTCCCGGCTAGCAGCTTCCCTGTGGCTGGGAAGTGCAAACGTACACGTTTTCGGCTGAAAACGCGTTTTCGGCGAAAACGCACACCACGGCTCTTTCTGAGAAAAAGCAAGCACGGAGGACGAGAATCGCTTTTGCCCTGCGTAGCGTTCCGGGCAGCGGGTAGAACCAGGCAGAGAATTCCCGGCTAGCAGCTTCCCTGTGGCTGGGAAGTGCAAACGTACACGTTTTCTGCCAAAAACGCGTTTTCGGCGAAAACGCACACCACGGCTCTTTCTGAGAAAAAGCAAGCACGGAGGACGAGAATCGCTTTTGCCCTGCGTAGCGTTCCGGGCAGCGGTTAGAACCAGGCAGAGAATTCCCGGCTAGCCGCTTCCCTGTGGCGGGGAGGTGCAAACGTAAACGTTTTCAGCCGAAAACGCGTTTTCCGGCGAAAACGCACACCACGGCTCTTTCTGAGAAAAAGCAAGCACGGAGGACGAGAATCGCTTTTGCCCTGCGTAGCGTTCCGGGCAGCGGGTAGAACCAGGCAGAGAATTCCCGGCTAGCAGCTTCCCTGTGGCGGGGAAGTGCAAACGTACACGTTTTCGGCCGAAAACGCGTTTTCGGCGAAAACGCACACCACGGCTCTTTCTGAGAAAAAGCAAGCACGGAGGACGAGAATCGCTTTTGCCCTGCGTAGCGTTCCGGGCAGCGGGTAGAACCAGGCAGAGAATTCCCGGCTAGCAGCTTCCCTGTGGCGGGGAAGTGCAAACGTACACGTTTTCGGCCGAAAACGCGTTTTCCGGCGAAAACGCACACCACGGCTCTTTCTGAGAAAAAGCAAGCACGGAGGACGAGAATCGCTTTTGCCCTGCGTAGCGTTCCGGGCAGCGGGTAGAACCAGGCAGAGAATTCCCGGCTAGCAGCTTCCCTGTGGCGGGGAAGTGCAAACGTACACGTTTTCGGCCGAAAACGCGTTTTCCGGCGAAAACGCACACCACGGCTCTTTCTGAGAAAAAGCAAGCACGGAGGACGAGAATCGCTTTTGCCCTGCGTAGCGTTCCGGGCAGCGGGTAGAACCAGGCAGAGAATTCCGGGCTAGCAGCTTCCCTGTGGCGGGGAAGTGCAAACGTACACGTTTTCGGCCGAAAACGCGTTTTCCGGCGAAAACGCACACCACGGCTCTTTCTGAGAAAAAGCAAGCACGGAGGACGAGAATCGCTTTTGCCCTGCGTAGCGTAACGGGCAGCGGGTAGAACCAGGCAGAGAATTCCCGGCTAGCAGCTTTCCTGTGGCTGGGAAGTGCAAACGTACACGTTTTCGGCCAAAAACGCGTTTTCGGCGAAAAAGCACACAACGGCTCTTTCTGAGAAAAAGCAAGCACGGAGGACGAGAATCGCTTTTGCCCTGCGTAGCGTTCCGGGCAGCGGGTAGAACCAGGCAGATAATTCCCGGCTAGCAGCTTCCCTGTGGCTGGGAAGTGCAAACGTACACGTTTTCTGCCAAAAACGCGTTTTCGGCAAAAACGCACACCACGGCTCTTTCTGAGAAAAAGCAAGCACGGAGGACGAGAATCGCTTTTGCCCTGCGTAGCGTTCCGGGCAGCGGGTAGAACCAGGCAGAGAATTCACGGCTAGCAGCTTCCCTGTGGCGGGGAAGTGCAAACGTACACGTTTTCGGCCGAAAACACGTTTTCCGGCGAAAACGCACACCACGGCTCTTTCTGAGAAAAAGCAAGCACGGAGGACGAGAACCGCTTTTGCCCTGCGTAGCGTTCCGGGCAGCGGGTAGAACCAGGCAGAGAATTCCCGGCTAGCAGCTTCCCTGTGGCGGGGAAGTGCAAACGTACACGTTTTCGGCCGAAAACTCGTTTTCCGGGGAAAACGCACACCACGGCTCTTTCTGAGAAAAAGCAAGCACGGAGGACGAGAATCGCTTTTGCCCTGCCTAGCGTTCCGTGCAGCGGGTAGAACCAGGCAGAGAATTCCCGGCTAGCAGCTTTCCTGTGGCTGGGAAGTGCAAACGTACACGTTTTCGGCCAAAAACGCGTTTTCGGCGAAAAAGCACACAACGGCTCTTTCTGAGAAAAAGCAAGCACGGAGGACGAGAATCGCTTTTGCCCTGCGTGGCGTTCCGGGCAGCGGGTAGAACCAGGCAGAGAATTCCCGGCTAGCAGCTTCCCTGTGGCTGGGAAGTGCAAACGTACACGTTTTCTGCCAAAAACGCGTTTTCGGCGAAAACGCACACCACGGCTCTTTCTGAGAAAAAGCAAGCACGGAGGACGAGAATCGCTTTTGCCCTGCGTAGCGTTCCGGGCAGCGGGTAGAACCAGGCAGAGAATTCCCGGCTAGCAGCTTCCCTGTGGCGGGGAAGTGCAAACGTACACGTTTTCGGCCGAAAACGCGTTTTCCGGCGAAAACGCACACCACGGCTCTTTCTGAGAAAAAGCAAGCACGGAGGACGAGAATCGCTTTTGCCCTGCGTAGCGTTCCGGGCAGCGGGTAAAACCAGGCAGAGAATTCCCGGCTAGCAGCTTCCCTGTGGCGGGGAAGTGCAAACGTACACGTTTTCGGCCGAAAACGCGTTTTCCGGGGAAAACGCACACCACGGCTCTTTCTGAGAATAAGCAAGCACGGAGGACGAGAATCGCTTTTGCCCTGCGTAGCGTTCCGGGCAGCGGGTAGAACCAGGCAGAGAATTCCCGGCTAGCAGCTTCCCTGTGGCTGGGAAGTGCAAACGTACACGTTTTCTGCCAAAAACGCGTTTTCGGCGAAAACGCACACCACGGCTCTTTCTGAGAAAAAGCAAGCACGGAGGACGAGAATCGCTTTTGCCCTGCGTAGCGTTCCGGGCAGCGGGTAGAACCAGGCAGAGAATTCCCGGCTAGCAGCTTCCCTGTGGCTGGGAAGTGCAAACGTACACGTTTTCGGCCAAAAACGCGTTTTCGGCGAAAACGCACACCACGGCTCTTTCTGAGAAAAAGCAAGCACGGAGGACGAGAATCGCTTTTGCCCTGCGTAGCGTTCCGGGCAGCGGTTAGAACCAGGCAGAGAATTCCCGGCTAGCCGCTTCCCTGTGGCGGGGAGGTGCAAACGTAAACGTTTTCGGCCGAAAACGCGTTTTCCGGCGAAAACGCACACCACGGCTCTTTCTGAGAAAAAGCAAGCACGGAGGACGAGAATCGCTTTTGCCCTGCGTAGCGTTCCGGGCAGCGGGTAGAACCAGGCAGAGAATTCCCGGCTAGCAGCTTCCCTGTGGCGGGGAAGTGCAAACGTACACGTTTTCGGCCGAAAACGCGTTTTCCGGGGAAAACGCACACCACGGCTCTTTCTGAGAAAAAGCAAGCACGGAGGACGAGAATCGCTTTTGCCCTGCGTAGCGTAACGGGCAGCGGGTAGAACCAGGCAGAGAATTCCCGGCTAGCAGCTTCCCTGTGGCGGGGAAGTGCAAACGTACACGTTTTCGGCCGAAAACGCGTTTTCGGCGAAAACGCACACCACGGCTCTTTCTGAGAAAAAGCAAGCACGGAGGACGAGAATCGCTTTTGCCCTGCGTAGCGTTCCGGGCAGCGGGTAGAACCAGGCAGAGAATTCCCGGCTAGCAGCTTCCCTGTGGCGGGGAAGTGCAAACGTACACGTTTTCGGCCGAAAACGCGTTTTCCGGCGAAAACGCACACCACGGCTCTTTCTGAGAAAAAGCAAGCACGGAGGACGAGAATCGCTTTTGCCCTGCGTAGCGTTCCGGGCAGCGGGTAGAACGAGGCAGAGAATTCCCGGCTAGCAGCTTCCCTGTGGCGGGGAAGTGCAAACGTACACGTTTTCGGCCGAAAACGCGTTTTCCGGCGAAAACGCACACCACGGCTCTTTCTG
Source organism: Athene noctua (assembly GCF_965140245.1). Taxonomy (NCBI): domain Eukaryota; kingdom Metazoa; phylum Chordata; class Aves; order Strigiformes; family Strigidae; genus Athene; species Athene noctua. Next base: position 171,542 of record NW_027437604.1, on the reverse strand, counting down.
AGAAAAAGCAAGCACGGAGGACGAGAATCGCTTTTGCCCTGCCTAGCGTTCCGGGCAGCGGGTAGAACCAGGCAGAGAATTCCCGGCTAGCAGCTTCCCTGTGGCGGGGAAGTGCAAACGTACACGTTTTCGGCCAAAAACGCGTTTTCGGCGAAAAAGCACACAACGGCTCTTTCTGAGAAAAAGCAAGCACGGAGGACGAGAACCGCTTTTGCCCTGCGTAGCGTTGCGGGCAGCGGGTAGAACGAGGCAGAGAATTCCCGGCTACCAGCTTCCCTGTGGCAGGGAAGTGCAAATGTACACGTTTTCGGCCGAAAACGCATTTTCCGGCGAAAACGCACACCACGGCTCTTTCTGAGTAAAAGCAAGCACGGAGGACGAGAACCGCTTTTGCCCTGCGTAGCGTTCCGGGCAGCGGGTAGAACCAGGCAGAGAATTCCCGGCTAGCAGCTTCCCTGTGGCTGGGAAGTGCAAACGTACACGTTTTCGGCCGAAAACGCGTTTTCCGGGGAAAACGCACACCACGGCTCTTTCTGAGAAAAAGCAAGCAGGGAGGACGAGAATCGCTTTTGCCCTGCGTAGCGTAACGGGCAGCGGGTAGAACCAGGCAGAGAATTCCTGGCTAGCAGCTTTCCTGTGGCTGGGAAGTGCAAACGTACACGTTTTCGGCCAAAAACGCGTTTTCGGCGAAAAAGCACACAACGGCTCTTTCTGAGAAAAAGCAAGCACGGAGGACGAGAATCGCTTTTGCCCTGCGTAGCGTTCCGGGCAGCGGGTAGAACCAGGCAGAGAATTCCCGGCTAGCAGCTTCCCTGTGGCTGGGAAGTGCAAACGTACACGTTTTCTGCCAAAAAAGCGTTTTCGGCGAAAACGCACACCACGGCTCTTTCTGAGAAAAAGCAAGCACGGAGGACGAGAATCGCTTTTGCCCTGCGTAGCGTTCCGGGCAGCGGGTAGAACCAGGCAGAGAATTCACGGCTAGCAGCTTCCCTGTGGCGGGGAAGTGCAAACGTACACGTTTTCTGCCAAAAACGCGTTTTCGGCAAAAACGCACACCACGGCTCTTTCTGAGAAAAAGCAAGCACGGAGGACGAGAATCGCTTTTGCCCTGCGTAGCGTTCCGGGCAGCGGTTAGAACCAGGCAGAGAATTCCCGGCTAGCCGCTTCCCTGTGGCGGGGAGGTGCAAACGTACACGTTTTCGGCCGAAAACGCGTTTTCCGGCGAAAACGCACACCACGGCTCTTTCTGAGAAAAAGCAAGCACGGAGGACGAGAATCGCTTTTGCCCTGCGTAGCGTTCCGGGCAGCGGGTAGAACCAGGCAGAGAATTCCCGGCTAGCAGCTTCCCTGTGGCGGGGAAGTGCAAACGTACACGTTTTCGGCCGAAAACGCGTTTTCCGGGGAAAACGCACACCACGGCTCTTTCTGAGAAAAAGCAAGCACGGAGGACGAGAATCGCTTTTGCCCTGCGTAGCGTAACGGGCAGCGGGTAGAACCAGGCAGAGAATTCCCGGCTAGCAGCTTCCCTGTGGCTGGGAAGTGCAAACGTACACGTTTTCTGCCAAAAACGCGTTTTCGGCGAAAACGCACACCACGGCTCTTTCTGAGAAAAAGCAAGCACGGAGGACGAGAATCGCTTTTGCCCTGCGTAGCGTTCCGGGCAGCGGTTAGAACCAGGCAGAGAATTCCCGGCTAGCCGCTTCCCTGTGGCGGGGAGGTGCAAACGTAAACGTTTTCGGCCGAAAACGCGTTTTCCGGCGAAAACGCACACCACGGCTCTTTCTGAGAAAAAGCAAGCACGGAGGACGAGAATAGCTTTTGCCCTGCGTAGCGTTCCGGGCAGCGGGTAGAACCAGGCAGAGAATTCCCGGCTAGCAGCTTCCCTGTGGCGGGGAAGTGCAAACGTACACGTTTTCGGCCGAAAACGCGTTTTCCGGGGAAAACGCACACCACGGCTCTTTCTGAGAAAAAGCAAGCACGGAGGACGAGAATCGCTTTTGCCCTGCGTAGCGTAACGGGCAGCGGGTAGAACCAGGCAGAGAATTCCCGGCTAGCAGCTTCCCTGTGGCGGGGAAGTGCAAACGTACACGTTTTCGGCCGAAAACGCGTTTTCGGCGAAAACGCACACCACGGCTCTTTCTGAGAAAAAGCAAGCACGGAGGACGAGAATCGCTTTTGCCCTGCGTAGCGTTCCGGGCAGCGGGTAGAACCAGGCAGAGAATTCCCGGCTAGCAGCTTCCCTGTGGCCGGGAAGTGCAAACGTACACGTTTTCGGCCGAAAACGCGTTTTCGGCGAAAACGCACACCACGGCTCTTTCTGAGAAAAAGCAAGCACGGAGGACGAGAATCGCTTTTGCCCTGCGTAGCGTTCCGGGCAGCGGGTAGAACCAGGCAGAGAATTCCCGGCTAGCAGCTTCCCTGTGGCCGGGAAGTGCAAACGTACACGTTTTCGGCCGAAAACGCGTTTTCCGGCGAAAACGCACACCACGGCTCTTTCTGAGAAAAAGCAAGCACGGAGGACGAGAATCGCTTTTGCCCTGCGTAGCGTTCCGGGCAGCGGGTAGAACCAGGCAGAGAATTCCCGGCTAGCAGCTTCCCTGTGGCGGGGAAGTGCAAACGTACACGTTTTCGGCCGAAAACGCGTTTTCCGGCGAAAACGCACACCACGGCTCTTTCTGAGAAAAAGCAAGCACGGAGGACGAGAATCGCTTTTGCCCTGCGTAGCGTTCCGGGCAGCGGGTAGAACCAGGCAGAGAATTCCCGGCTAGCAGCTTCCCTGTGGCTGGGAAGTGCAAACGTACACGTTTTCTGCCAAAAACGCGTTTTCGGCGAAAATGCACACCACGGCTCATTCTGAGAAAAAGCAAGCACGGAGGACGAGAATCGCTTTTGCCCTGCGTAGCGTTCCGGGCAGCGGGTAGAACCAGGCAGAGAATTCCCGGCTAGCAGCTTCCCTGTGGCGGGGAAGTGCAAACGTACACGTTTTCGGCCGAAAACGCGTTTTCCGGCGAAAACGCACACCACGGCTCTTTCTGAGAAAAAGCAAGCACGGAGGACGAGAATCGCTTTTGCCCTGCGTAGCGTTCCGGGCAGCGGGTAGAACCAGGCAGAGAATTCCCGGCTAGCAGCTTCCCTGTGGCAGGGAACTGCAAACGTACACGTTTTCGGCCAAAAACGCGTTTTCCGACGAAAACGCACACCACGGCTCTTTCTGAGAAAAAGCAAGCACGGAGGACGAAAATCGCTTTTGCCCTGCGTAGCGTTCCGGGCAGCGGGTAGAACCAGGCAGAGAATTCCCGGCTAGCAGCTTTCCTGTGGCTGGGAAGTGCAAACGTACACGTTTTCGGCCAAAAACGCGTTTTCGGCGAAAAAGCACACCACGGCTCTTTCTGAGAAAAAGCAAGCACGGAGGACGAGAATCGCTTTTGCCCTGCGTAGCGTTCCGGGCAGCGGGTAGAACCAGGCAGAGAATTCCCGGCTAGCAGCTTCCCTGTGGCTGGGAAGTGCAAACGTACACGTTTTCTGCCAAAAACGCGTTTTCGGCGAAAACGCACACCACGGCTCTTTCTGAGAAAAAGCAAGCACGGAGGACGAGAATCGCTTTTGCCCTGCGTAGCGTTCCGGGCAGCGGGTAGAACCAGGCAGAGAATTCCCGGCTAGCAGCTTCCCTGTGGCGGGGAAGTGCAAACGTACACGTTTTCGGCCGAAAACGCGTTTTCCGGCGAAAACGCACACCACGGCTCTTTCTGAGAAAAAGCAAGCACGGAGGACGAGAACCGCTTTTGCCCTGCGTAGCGTTCCGGGCAGCGGGTAGAACCAGGCAGAGAATTCCCGGCTAGCAGCTTCCCTGTGGCGGGGAAGTGCAAACGTACACGTTTTCGGCCGAAAACGCGTTTTCCGGCGAAAACGCACACCACGGCTCTTTCTGAGAAAAAGCAAGCACGGAGGACGAGAATCGCTTTTGCCCTGCGTAGCGTTCCGGGCAGCGGGTAGAACCAGGCAGAGAATTCCCGGCTAGCAGCTTCCCTGTGGCCGGGAAGTGCAAACGTACACGTTTTCGGCCGAAAACGCGTTTTCCGGCGAAAACGCACACCACGGCTCTTTCTGAGAAAAAGCAAGCACGGAGGACGAGAATCGCTTTTGCCCTGCGTAGCGTTCCGGGCAGCGGGTAGAACCAGGCAGAGAATTCCCGGCTAGCAGCTTCCCTGTGGCGGGGAAGTGCAAACGTACACGTTTTCGGCCGAAAACGCGTTTTCCGGCGAAAACGCACACCACGGCTCTTTCTGAGAAAAAGCAAGCACGGAGGACGAGAATCGCTTTTGCCCTGCGTAGCGTAACGGGCAGCGGGTAGAACCAGGCAGAGAATTCCCGGCTAGCAGCTTTCCTGTGGCTGGGAAGTGCAAACGTACACGTTTTCGGCCAAAAACGCGTTTTCGGCGAAAAAGCACACAACGGCTCTTTCTGAGAAAAAGCAAGCACGGAGGACGAGAATCGCTTTTGCCCTGCGTAGCGTTCCGGGCAGCGGGTAGAACCAGGCAGATAATTCCCGGCTAGCAGCTTCCCTGTGGCTGGGAAGTGCAAACGTACACGTTTTCTGCCAAAAACGCGTTTTCGGCAAAAACGCACACCACGGCTCTTTCTGAGAAAAAGCAAGCACGGAGGACGAGAATCGCTTTTGCCCTGCGTAGCGTTCCGGGCAGCGGGTAGAACCAGGCAGAGAATTCACGGCTAGCAGCTTCCCTGTGGCGGGGAAGTGCAAACGTACACGTTTTCGGCCGAAAACGCGTTTTCCGGCGAAAACGCACACCACGGCTCTTTCTGAGAAAAAGCAAGCACGGAGGACGAGAACCGCTTTTGCCCTGCGTAGCGTTCCGGGCAGCGGGTAGAACCAGGCAGAGAATTCCCGGCTAGCAGCTTCCCTGTGGCGGGGAAGTGCAAACGTACACGTTTTCGGCCGAAAACTCGTTTTCCGGGGAAAACGCACACCACGGTTCTTTCTGAGAAAAAGCAAGCACGGAGGACGAGAATCGCTTTTGCCCTGCCTAGCGTTCCGTGCAGCGGGTAGAACCAGGCAGAGAATTCCCGGCTAGCAGCTTTCCTGTGGCTGGGAAGTGCAAACGTACACGTTTTCGGCCAAAAACGCGTTTTCGGCGAAACAGCACACAACGGCTCTTTCTGAGAAAAAGCAAGCACGGAGGACGAGAATCGCTTTTGCCCTGCGTAGCGTTCCGGGCAGCGGGTAGAACCAGGCAGAGAATTCCCGGCTAGCAGCTTCCCTGTGGCTGGGAAGTGCAAACGTACACGTTTTCTGCCAAAAACGCGTTTTCGGCGAAAACGCACACCACGGCTCTTTCTGAGAAAAAGCAAGCACGGAGGACGAGAATCGCTTTTGCCCTGCGTAGCGTTCCGGGCAGCGGGTAGAACCAGGCAGAGAATTCCCGGCTAGCAGCTTCCCTGTGGCGGGGAAGTGCAAACGTACACGTTTTCGGCCGAAAACGCGTTTTCCGGCGAAAACGCACACCACGGCTCTTTCTGAGAAAAAGCAAGCACGGAGGACGAGAATCGCTTTTGCCCTGCGTAGCGTTCCGGGCAGCGGGTAAAACCAGGCAGAGAATTCCCGGCTAGCAGCTTCCCTGTGGCGGGGAAGTGCAAACGTACACGTTTTCGGCCGAAAACGCGTTTTCCGGGGAAAACGCACACCACGGCTCTTTCTGAGAATAAGCAAGCACGGAGGACGAGAATCGCTTTTGCCCTGCGTAGCGTTCCGGGCAGCGGGTAGAACCAGGCAGAGAATTCCCGGCTAGCAGCTTCCCTGTGGCTGGGAAGTGCAAACGTACACGTTTTCTGCCAAAAACGCGTTTTCGGCGAAAACGCACACCACGGCTCTTTCTGAGAAAAAGCAAGCACGGAGGACGAGAATCGCTTTTGCCCTGCGTAGCGTTCCGGGCAGCGGGTAGAACCAGGCAGAGAATTCCCGGCTAGCAGCTTCCCTGTGGCTGGGAAGTGCAAACGTACACGTTTTCTGCCAAAAACGCGTTTTCAGCGAAAACGCACACCACGGCTCTTTCTGAGAAAAAGCAAGCACGGAGGACGAGAATCGCTTTTGCCCTGCGTAGCGTTCCGGGCAGCGGTTAGAACCAGGCAGAGAATTCCCGGCTAGCCGCTTCCCTGTGGCGGGGAGGTGCAAACGTAAACGTTTTCGGCCGAAAACGCGTTTTCCGGCGAAAACGCACACCACGGCTCTTTCTGAGAAAAAGCAAGCACGGAGGACGAGAATCGCTTTTGCCCTGCGTAGCGTTCCGGGCAGCGGGTAGAACCAGGCAGAGAATTCCCGGCTAGCAGCTTCCCTGTGGCGGGGAAGTGCAAACGTACACGTTTTCGGCCGAAAACGCGTTTTCCGGGGAAAACGCACACCACGGCTCTTTCTGAGAAAAAGCAAGCACGGAGGACGAGAATCGCTTTTGCCCTGCGTAGCGTAACGGGCAGCGGGTAGAACCAGGCAGAGAATTCCCGGCTAGCAGCTTCCCTGTGGCGGGGAAGTGCAAACGTACACGTTTTCGGCCGAAAACGCGTTTTCGGCGAAAACGCACACCACGGCTCTTTCTGAGAAAAAGCAAGCACGGAGGACGAGAATCGCTTTTGCCCTGCGTAGCGTTCCGGGCAGCGGGTAGAACCAGGCAGAGAATTCCCGGCTAGCAGCTTCCCTGTGGCGGGGAAGTGCAAACGTACACGTTTTCGGCCGAAAACGCGTTTTCCGGCGAAAACGCACACCACGGCTCTTTCTGAGAAAAAGCAAGCACGGAGGACGAGAATCGCTTTTGCCCTGCGTAGCGTTCCGGGCAGCGGGTAGAACCAGGCAGAGAATTCCCGGCTAGCAGCTTCCCTGTGGCGGGGAAGTGCAAACGTACACGTTTTCGGCCGAAAACGCGTTTTCCGGCGAAAACGCACACCACGGCTCTTTCTGAGAAAAAGCAAGCACGGAGGACGAGAATCGCTTTTGCCCTGCGTAGCGTAACGGGCAGCGGGTAGAACCAGGCAGAGAATTCCCGGCTAGCAGCTTTCCTGTGGCTGGGAAGTGCAAACGTACACGTTTTCGGCCAAAAACGCGTTTTCGGCGAAAAAGCACACAACGGCTCTTTCTGAGAAAAAGCAAGCACGGAGGACGAGAATCGCTTTTGCCCTGCGTAGCGTTCCGGGCAGCGGGTAGAACCAGGCAGATAATTCCCGGCTAGCAGCTTCCCTGTGGCTGGGAAGTGCAAACGTACACGTTTTCTGCCAAAAACGCGTTTTCGGCAAAAACGCACACCACGGCTCTTTCTGAGAAAAAGCAAGCACGGAGGACGAGAATCGCTTTTGCCCTGCGTAGCGTTCCGGGCAGCGGGTAGAACCAGGCAGAGAATTCACGGCTAGCAGCTTCCCTGTGGCGGGGAAGTGCAAACGTACACGTTTTCGGCCGAAAACGCGTTTTCCGGCGAAAACGCACACCACGGCTCTTTCTGAGAAAAAGCAAGCACGGAGGACGAGAACCGCTTTTGCCCTGCGTAGCGTTCCGGGCAGCGGGTAGAACCAGGCAGAGAATTCCCGGCTAGCAGCTTCCCTGTGGCGGGGAAGTGCAAACGTACACGTTTTCGGCCGAAAACTCGTTTTCCGGGGAAAACGCACACCACGGTTCTTTCTGAGAAAAAGCAAGCACGGAGGACGAGAATCGCTTTTGCCCTGCCTAGCGTTCCGTGTAGCGGGTAGAACCAGGCAGAGAATTCCCGGCTAGCAGCTTTCCTGTGGCTGGGAAGTGCAAACGTACACGTTTTCGGCCAAAAACGCGTTTTCGGCGAAACAGCACACAACGGCTCTTTCTGAGAAAAAGCAAGCACGGAGGACGAGAATCGCTTTTGCCCTGCGTAGCGTTCCGGGCAGCGGGTAGAACCAGGCAGAGAATTCCCGGCTAGCAGCTTCCCTGTGGCTGGGAAGTGCAAACGTACACGTTTTCTGCCAAAAACGCGTTTTCGGCGAAAACGCACACCACGGCTCTTTCTGAGAAAAAGCAAGCACGGAGGACGAGAATCGCTTTTGCCCTGCGTAGCGTTCCGGGCAGCGGGTAGAACCAGGCAGAGAATTCCCGGCTAGCAGCTTCCCTGTGGCGGGGAAGTGCAAACGTACACGTTTTCGGCCGAAAACGCGTTTTCCGGCGAAAACGCACACCACGGCTCTTTCTGAGAAAAAGCAAGCACGGAGGACGAGAATCGCTTTTGCCCTGCGTAGCGTTCCGGGCAGCGGGTAAAACCAGGCAGAGAATTCCCGGCTAGCAGCTTCCCTGTGGCGGGGAAGTGCAAACGTACACGTTTTCGGCCGAAAACGCGTTTTCCGGGGAAAACGCACACCACGGCTCTTTCTGAGAATAAGCAAGCACGGAGGACGAGAATCGCTTTTGCCCTGCGTAGCGTTCCGGGCAGCGGGTAGAACCAGGCAGAGAATTCCCGGCTAGCAGCTTCCCTGTGGCTGGGAAGTGCAAACGTACACGTTTTCTGCCAAAAACGCGTTTTCGGCGAAAACGCACACCACGGCTCTTTCTGAGAAAAAGCAAGCACGGAGGACGAGAATCGCTTTTGCCCTGCGTAGCGTTCCGGGCAGCGGGTAGAACCAGGCAGAGAATTCCCGGCTAGCAGCTTCCCTGTGGCTGGGAAGTGCAAACGTACACGTTTTCTGCCAAAAACGCGTTTTCAGCGAAAACGCACACCACGGCTCTTTCTGAGAAAAAGCAAGCACGGAGGACGAGAATCGCTTTTGCCCTGCGTAGCGTTCCGGGCAGCGGGTAGAACGAGGCAGAGAATTCCCGGCTAGCAGCTTCCCTGTGGCGGGGAAGTGCAAACGTACACGTTTTCGGCCGAAAACGCGTTTTCCGGCGAAAACGCACACCACGGCTCTTTCTGAGAAAAAGCAAGCACGGAGGACGAGAATCGCTTTTGCCCTGCCTAGCGTTCCGGGCAGCGGGTAGAACCAGGCAGAGAATTCCCGGCTAGCAGCTTCCCTGTGGCGGGGAAGTGCAAACGTACACGTTTTCGGCCAAAAACGCGTTTTCGGCGAAAAAGCACACAACGGCTCTTTCTGAGAAAAAGCAAGCACGGAGGACGAGAACCGCTTTTGCCCTGCGTAGCGTTGCGGGCAGCGGGTAGAACGAGGCAGAGAATTCCCGGCTACCAGCTTCCCTGTGGCAGGGAAGTGCAAATGTACACGTTTTCGGCCGAAAACGCATTTTCCGGCGAAAACGCACACCACGGCTCTTTCTGAGTAAAAGCAAGCACGGAGGACGAGAACCGCTTTTGCCCTGCGTAGCGTTCCGGGCAGCGGGTAGAACCAGGCAGAGAATTCCCGGCTAGCAGCTTCCCTGTGGCTGGGAAGTGCAAACGTACACGTTTTCGGCCGAAAACGCGTTTTCCGGGGAAAACGCACACCACGGCTCTTTCTGAGAAAAAGCAAGCAGGGAGGACGAGAATCGCTTTTGCCCTGCGTAGCGTTCCGGGCAGCGGGTAGAACCAGGCAGAGAATTCCTGGCTAGCAGCTTTCCTGTGGCTGGGAAGTGCAAACGTACACGTTTTCGGCCAAAAACGCGTTTTCGGCGAAAAAGCACACAACGGCTCTTTCTGAGAAAAAGCAAGCACGGAGGACGAGAATCGCTTTTGCCCTGCGTAGCGTTCCGGGCAGCGGGTAGAACCAGGCAGAGAATTCCCGGCTAGCAGCTTCCCTGTGGCTGGGAAGTGCAAACGTACACGTTTTCTGCCAAAAAAGCGTTTTCGGCGAAAACGCACACCACGGCTCTTTCTGAGAAAAAGCAAGCACGGAGGACGAGAATCGCTTTTGCCCTGCGTAGCGTTCCGGGCAGCGGGTAGAACCAGGCAGAGAATTCACGGCTAGCAGCTTCCCTGTGGCGGGGAAGTGCAAACGTACACGTTTTCTGCCAAAAACGCGTTTTCGGCAAAAACGCACACCACGGCTCTTTCTGAGAAAAAGCAAGCACGGAGGACGAGAATCGCTTTTGCCCTGCGTAGCGTTCCGGGCAGCGGGTAGAACCAGGCAGAGAATTCCCGGCTAGCAGCTTCCCTGTGGCGGGGAAGTGCAAACGTACACGTTTTCGGCCGAAAACGCGTTTTCCGGGGAAAACGCACACCACGGCTCTTTCTGAGAAAAAGCAAGCACGGAGGACGAGAATCGCTTTTGCCCTGCGTAGCGTTCCGGGCAGCGGGTAGAACCAGGCAGAGAATTCCCGGCTAGCAGCTTCCCTGTGGCGGGGAAGTGCAAACGTACACGTTTTCGGCCGAAAACGCGTTTTCCGGCGAAAACGCACACCACGGCTCTTTCTGAGAAAAAGCAAGCACGGAGGACGAGAATCGCTTTTGCCCTGCGTAGCGTAACGGGCAGCGGGTAGAACCAGGCAGAGAATTCCCGGCTAGCAGCTTCCCTGTGGCTGGGAAGTGCAAACGTACACGTTTTCTGCCAAAAACGCGTTTTCGGCGAAAACGCACACCACGGCTCTTTCTGAGAAAAAGCAAGCACGGAGGACGAGAATCGCTTTTGCCCTGCGTAGCGTTCCGGGCAGCGGGTAGAACCAGGCAGAGAATTCCCGGCTAGCAGCTTCCCTGTGGCTGGGAAGTGCAAACGTACACGTTTTCTGCCAAAAACGCGTTTTCGGCGAAAACGCACACCACGGCTCTTTCTGAGAAAAAGCAAGCACGGAGGACGAGAATCGCTTTTGCCCTGCGTAGCGTTCCGGGCAGCGGTTAGAACCAGGCAGAGAATTCCCGGCTAGCCGCTTCCCTGTGGCGGGGAGGTGCAAACGTAAACGTTTTCGGCCGAAAACGCGTTTTCCGGCGAAAACGCACACCACGGCTCTTTCTGAGAAAAAGCAAGCACGGAGGACGAGAATAGCTTTTGCCCTGCGTAGCGTTCCGGGCAGCGGGTAGAACCAGGCAGAGAATTCCCGGCTAGCAGCTTCCCTGTGGCGGGGAAGTGCAAACGTACACGTTTTCGGCCGAAAACGCGTTTTCCGGGGAAAACGCACACCACGGCTCTTTCTGAGAAAAAGCAAGCACGGAGGACGAGAATCGCTTTTGCCCTGCGTAGCGTAACGGGCAGCGGGTAGAACCAGGCAGAGAATTCCCGGCTAGCAGCTTCCCTGTGGCGGGGAAGTGCAAACGTACACGTTTTCGGCCGAAAACGCGTTTTCGGCGAAAACGCACACCACGGCTCTTTCTGAGAAAAAGCAAGCACGGAGGACGAGAATCGCTTTTGCCCTGCGTAGCGTTCCGGGCAGCGGGTAGAACCAGGCAGAGAATTCCCGGCTAGCAGCTTCCCTGTGGCGGGGAAGTGCAAACGTACACGTTTTCGGCCGAAAACGCGTTTTCCGGCGAAAACGCACACCACGGCTCTTTCTGAGAAAAAGCAAGCACGGAGGACGAGAATCGCTTTTGCCCTGCGTAGCGTTCCGGGCAGCGGGTAGAACGAGGCAGAGAATTCCCGGCTAGCAGCTTCCCTGTGGCGGGGAAGTGCAAACGTACACGTTTTCGGCCGAAAACGCGTTTTCCGGCGAAAACGCACACCACGGCTCTTTCTGAGAAAAAGCAAGCACGGAGGACGAGAATCGCTTTTGCCCTGCCTAGCGTTCCGGGCAGCGGGTAGAACCAGGCAGAGAATTCCCGGCTAGCAGCTTCCCTGTGGCGGGGAAGTGCAAACGTACACGTTTTCGGCCAAAAACGATTTTTCGGCGAAAAAGCACACAACGGCTCTTACTGAGAAAAAGCAAGCACGGAGGACGAGAATCGCTTTTGCCCTGCGTAGCGTTCCGGGCAGCGGGTAGAACCAGGCAGAGAATTCCCGGCTAGCAGCTTCCCTGTGGCGGGGAAGTGCAAACGTACACGTTTTCTGCCAAAAACGCGTTTTCCGGCGAAAACGCACACCACGGCTCTTTCTGAGAAAAAGCAAGCACGGAGGACGAGAATCGCTTTTGCCCTGCGTAGCGTTCCGGGCAGCGGGTAGAACCAGGCAGAGAATTCCCGGCTAGCAGCTTCCCTGTGGCGGGGAAGTGCAAACGTACACTTTTTCGGCCGAAAACGCATTTTCCGGCGAAAACGCACACCACGGCTCTTTCTGAGAAAAAGCAAGCACGGAGGACGAGAACCGCTTTTGCCCTGCGTAGCGTTGCGGGCAGCGGGTAGAACGAGGCAGAGAATTCCCGGCTAGCAGCTTCCCTGTGGCAGGGAAGTGCAAACGTACACGTTTTCGGCCGAAAACGCATTTTCCGGCGAAAACGCACACCACGGCTCTTTCTGAGTAAAAGCAAGCACGGAGGACGAGAACCGCTTTTGCCCTGCGTAGCGTTCCGGGCAGCGGGTAGAACCAGGCAGAGAATTCCCGGCTAGCAGCTTCCCTGTGGCTGGGAAGTGCAAACGTACACGTTTTCGGCCGAAAACGCGTTTTCCGGGGAAAACGCACACCACGGCTCTTTCTGAGAAAAAGCAAGCACGGAGGACGAGAATCGCTTTTGCCCTGCGTAGCGTTCCGGGCAGCGGGTAGAACCAGGCAGAGAATTCACGGCTAGCAGCTTCCCTGTGGCGGGGAAGTGCAAACGTACACGTTTTCGGCCAAAAACGCGTTTTCGGCGAAAAAGCACACAACGGCTCTTTCTGAGAAAAAGCAAGCACGGAGGACGAGAATCGCTTTTGCCCTGCGTAGCGTTCCGGGCAGCGGGTAGAACCAGGCAGAGAATTCACGGCTATCACCTTCCCTGTGGCGGGGAAGTGCAAACGTACACGTTTTCGGCCGAAAACGCATTTTCCGGCGAAAACGCACACCACGGCTCTTTCTGAGAAAAAGCAAGCACGGAGGACGAGAACCGCTTTTGCCCTGCGTAGCGTTGCGGGCAGCGGGTAGAACCAGGCAGAGAATTCCCGGCTAGCAGCTTCCCTGTGGCGGGGAAGTGCAAATGTACACGTTTTCGTCCGAAAACGCATTTTCCGGCGAAAACGCACACCACGGCTCTTTCTGAGAAAAAGCAAGCACGGAGGACGAGAACCGCTTTTGCCCTGCGTAGCGTTCCGGGCAGCGGGTAGAACCAGGCAGAGAATTCCCGGCTAGCAGCTTCCCTGTGGCTGGGAAGTGCAAACGTACACGTTTTCGGCCAAAAACGCGTTTTCGGCGAAAACGCACACCACGGCTCTTTCTGAGAAAAAGCAAGCACGGAGGACGAGAATCGCTTTTGCCCTGCGTAGCGTTCCGGGCAGCGGGTAGAACCAGGCAGAGAATTCCCGGCTAGCAGCTTCCCTGTGGCTGGGAAGTGCAAACGTACACGTTTTCGGCCGAAAACGCGTTTTCCGGCGAAAACGCACACCACGGCTCTTTCTGAGAAAAAGCAAGCACGGAGGACGAGAATCGCTTTTGCCCTGCCTAGCGTTCCGGGCAGCGGGTAGAACCAGGCAGAGAATTCCCGGCTAGCAGCTTCCCTGTGGCTGGGAAGTGCAAACGTACACGTTTTCGGCCAAAAACGCGTTTTCGGCGAAAAAGCACACAACGGCTCTTTCTGAGAAAAAGCAAGCACGGAGGACGAGAATCGCTTTTGCCCTGCGTAGCGTTCCGGGCAGCGGGTAGAACCAGGCAGAGAATTCCCGGCTAGCAGCTTCCCTGTGGCGGGGAAGTGCAAACGTACACGTTTTCGGCCGAAAACGCGTTTTCCGGGGAAAACGCACATCATGGCTCTTTCTGAGAAAAAGCAAGCACGGAGGACGAGAATCGCTTTTGCCCTGCGTAGCGTTCCGGGCAGCGGGTAGAACCAGGCAGAGAATTCCCGGCTAGCAGCTTCCCTGTGGCTGGGAAGTGCAAACGTACACGTTTTCGGCCGAAAACGCGTTTTCCGGGGAAAACGCACACCACGGCTCTTTCTGAGAAAAAGCAAGCACGGAGGACGAGAATCGCTTTTGCCCTGCGTAGCGTTCCGGGCAGCGGGTAGAACCAGGCAGAGAATTCCCGGCTAGCAGCTTCCCTGTGGCGGGGAAGTGCAAACGTACACGTTTTCTGCCAAAAACGCGTTTTCGGCGAAAACGCACAACACGGCTCTTTCTGAGAAAAAGCAAGCACGGAGGACGAGAATCGCTTTTGCCCTGCGTAGCGTTCCGGGCAGCGGGTAGAACCAGGCAGAGAATTCCCGGCTAGCAGCTTCCCTGTGGCCGGGAAGTGCAAACGTACACGTTTTCGGCCGAAAACGCGTTTTCCGGCGAAAACGCACACCACGGCTCTTTCTGAGAAAAAGCAAGCACGGAGGACGAGAATCGCTTTTGCCCTGCGTAGCGTTCCGGGCAGCGGGTAGAACCAGGCAGAGAATTCCCGGCTAGCAGCTTCCCTGTGGCGGGGAAGTGCAAACGTACACGTTTTCGGCCGAAAACGCGTTTTCCGGGGAAAACGCACACCACGGCTCTTTCTGAGAAAAAGCAAGCACGGAGGACGAGAATCGCTTTTGCCCTGCGTAGCGTAACGGGCAGCGGGTAGAACCAGGCAGAGAATTCCCGGCTAGCAGCTTCCCTGTGGCTGGGAAGTGCAAACGTACACGTTTTCGGCCGAAAACGCGTTTCCGGCGAAAACGCACACCACGGCTCTTTCTGAGAAAAAGCAAGCACGGAGGACGAGAATCGCTTTTGCCCTGCGTAGCGTTCCGGGCAGCGGGTAGAACCAGGCAGAGAATTCCCGGCTAACAGCTTCCCTGTGGCGGGGAAGTGCAAACGTACACGTTTTCGGCCAAAAAACGCGTTTTCGGCGAAAACGCACACCACGGCTCTTTCTGAGAAAAAGCAAGCACGGAGGACGAGAATCGCTTTTGCCCTGCGTAGCGTTCCGGGCAGCGGGTAGAACCAGGCAGAGAATTCCCGGCTAGCAGCTTCCCTGTGGCTGGGAAGTGCAAACGTACACTTTTTCGGCCGAAAACGCATTTTCCGGCGAAAACGCACACCACGGCTCTTTCTGAGAAAAAGCAAGCACGGAGGACGAGAATCGCTTTTGCCCTGCGTAGCGTTCCGGGCAGCGGGTAGAACCAGGTAGAGAATTCCCGGCTAGCAGCTTCCCTGTGGCCGGGAAGTGCAAACGTACACGTTTTCGGCCGAAAACGCGTTTTCCGGCGAAAACGCACACCACGGCTCTTTCTGAGAAAAAGCAAGCACGGAGGACGAGAATCGCTTTTGCCCTGCGTAGCGTTCCGGGCAGCGGGTAGAACCAGGCAGAGAATTCCCGGCTAGCAGCTTCCCTGTGGCGGGGAAGTGCAAACGTACACGTTTTCGGCCGAAAACGCGTTTTCCGGCGAAAACGCACACCACGGCTCTTTCTGAGAAAAAGCAAGCACGGAGGACGAGAATCGCTTTTGCCCTGCGTAGCGTTCCGGGCAGCGGGTAGAACCAGGCAGAGAATTCCCGGCTAGCAGCTTCCCTGTGGCGGGGAAGTGCAAACGTACACGTTTTCGGCCGAAAACGCGTTTTCCGGGGAAAACGCACACCACGGCTCTTTCTGAGAAAAAGCAAGCACGGAGGACGAGAATCGCTTTTGCCCTGCCTAGCGTTCCGGGCAGCGGGTAGAACCAGGCAGAGAATTCCCGGCTAGCAGCTTCCCTGTGGCGGGGAAGTGCAAACGTACACGTTTTCGGCCGAAAACGCGTTTTCCGGGGAAAACGCACACCACGGCTCTTTCTGAGAAAAAGCAAGCACGGAGGACGAGAATCGCTTTTGCCCTGCCTAGCGTTCCGGGCAGCGGGTAGAACCAGGCAGAGAATTCCCGGCTAGCAGCTTCCCTGTGGCGGGGAAGTGCAAACGTACACGTTTTCGGCCAAAAACGCGTTTTCGGCGAAAAAGCACACCACGGCTCTTTCTGAGAAAAAGCAAGCACGGAGGACGAGAATCGCTTTTGCCCTGCGTAGCGTTCCGGGCAGCGGGTAGAACCAGGCAGAGAATTCCCGGCTACCAGCTTCCCTGTGGCCGGGAAGTGCAAACGTACACGTTTTCGGCCGAAAACGCGTTTTCGGCGAAAACGCACACCACGGCTCTTTCTGAGAAAAAGCAAGCACGGAGGACGAGAATCGCTTTTGCCCTGCGTAGCGTTCCGGGCAGCGGGTAGAACCAGGCAGAGAATTCCCGGCTAGCAGCTTCCCTGTGGCGGGGAAGTGCAAACGTACACGTTTTCGGACAAAAAACGCGTTTTCGGCGAAAACGCACACCACGGCTCTTTCTGAGAAAAAGCAAGCACGGAGGACGAGAATCGCTTTTGCCCTGCGTAGCGTTCCGGGCAGCGGGTAGAACCAGGCAGAGAATTCCCGGCTAGCAGCTTCCCTGTGGCTGGGAAGTGCAAACGTACACGTTTTCGGCCGAAAACGCATTTTCCGGCGAAAACGCACACCACGGCTCTTTCTGAGAAAAAGCAAGCACGGAGGACGAGAATCGCTTTTGCCCTGCGTAGCGTTCCGGGCAGCGGGTAGAACCAGGTAGAGAATTCCCGGCTAGCAGCTTCCCTGTGGCCGGGAAGTGCAAACGTACACGTTTTCGGCCGAAAACGCGTTTTCCGGCGAAAACGCACACCACGGCTCTTTCTGAGAAAAAGCAAGCACGGAGGACGAGAATCGCTTTTGCCCTGCGTAGCGTTCCGGGCAGCGGGTAGAACCAGGCAGAGAATTCCCGGCTAGCAGCTTCCCTGTGGCGGGGAAGTGCAAACGTACACGTTTTCGGTCGAAAACGCGTTTTCCGGCGAAAACGCACACCACGGCTCTTTCTGAGAAAAAGCAAGCACGGAGGACGAGAATCGCTTTTGCCCTGCGTAGCGTTCCGGGCAGCGGGTAGAACCAGGCAGAGAATTCCCGGCTAGCAGCTTCCCTGTGGCGGGGAAGTGCAAACGTACACGTTTTCGGCCGAAAACGCGTTTTCCGGCGAAAACGCACACCACGGCTCTTTCTGAGAAAAAGCAAGCACGGAGGACGAGAATCGCTTTTGCCCTGCCTAGCGTTCCGGGCAGCGGGTAGAACCAGGCAGAGAATTCCCGGCTAGCAGCTTCCCTGTGGCGGGGAAGTGCAAACGTACACGTTTTCGGCCGAAAACGCGTTTTCCGGCGAAAACGCACACCACGGCTCTTTCTGAGAAAAAGCAACCACGGAGGACGAGAATCGCTTTTGCCCTGCCTAGCGTTCCGGGCAGCGGGTAGAACCAGGCAGAGAATTCCCGGCTAGCAGCTTCCCTGTGGCCGGGAAGTGCAAACGTACACGTTTTCGGCCGAAAACGCGTTTTCCGGCGAAAAAGCACACCACGGCTCTTTCTGAGAAAAAGCAAGCACGGAGGACGAGAATCGCTTTTGCCCTGCGTAGCGTTCCGGGCAGCGGGTAGAACCAGGCAGAGAATTCCCGGCTAGCAGCTTCCCTGTGGCTGGGAAGTGCAAACGTACACGTTTTCGGCCAAAAACGCGTTTTCGGCGAAAAAGCACACCACGGCTCTTTCTGAGAAAAAGCAAGCACGGAGGACGAGAATCGCTTTTGCCCTGCGTAGCGTTCCGGGCAGCGGGTAGAACCAGGCAGAGAATTCCCGGCTACCAGCTTCCCTGTGGCCGGGAAGTGCAAACGTACACGTTTTCGGCCGAAAACGCGTTTTCGGCGAAAACGCACACCACGGCTCTTTCTGAGAAAAAGCAAGCACGGAGGACGAGAATCGCTTTTGCCCTGCGTAGCGTTCCGGGCAGCGGGTAGAACCAGGCAGAGAATTCCCGGCTAGCAGCTTCCCTGTGGCGGGGAAGTGCAAACGTACACGTTTTCGGCCGAAAACGCGTTTTCCGGCGAAAACGCACACCACGGCTCTTTCTGAGAAAAAGCAAGCACGGAGGACGAGAATCGCTTTTGCCCTGCCTAGCGTTCCGGGCAGCGGGTAGAACCAGGCAGAGAATTCCCGGCTAGCAGCTTCCCTGTGGCGGGGAAGTGCAAACGTACACGTTTTCGGCCGAAAACGCGTTTTCCGGCGAAAACGCACACCACGGCTCTTTCTGAGAAAAAGCAAGCACGGAGGACGAGAATCGCTTTTGCCCTGCGTAGCGTTCCGGGCAGCGGGTAGAACCAGGCAGAGAATTCCCGGTTAGCAGCTTTCCTGTGGCTGGGAAGTGTAAACGTACACGTTTTCGGCCAAAAACGCGTTTTCGGCGAAAAAGCACACAACGGCTCTTTCTGAGAAAAAGCAAGCACGGAGGACGAGAATCGCTTTTGCCCTGCGTAGCGTTCCGGGCAGCGGGTAGAACCAGGCAGAGAATTCCCGGCTAGCAGCTTCCCTGTGGCGGGGAAGTGCAAACGTACACGTTTTCGGCCGAAAACGCGTTTTCCGGGGAAAACGCACACCACGGCTCTTTCTGAGAAAAAGCAAGCACGGAGGACGAGAATCGCTTTTGCCCTGCCTAGCGTTCCGGGCAGCGGGTAGAACCAGGCAGAGAATTCCCGGCTAGCAGCTTCCCTGTGGCGGGGAAGTGCAAACGTACACGTTTTCGGCCGAAAACGCGTTTTCCGGCGAAAACGCACACCACGGCTCTTTCTGAGAAAAAGCAAGCACGGAGGACGAGAATCGCTTTTGCCCTGCGTAGCGTTCCGGGCAGCGGGTAGAACCAGGCAGAGAATTCCCGGCTAGCAGCTTCCCTGTGGCGGGGAAGTGCAAACGTACACGTTTTCGGCCGAAAACGCGTTTTCCGGGGAAAACGCACACCACGGCTCTTTCTGAGAAAAAGCAAGCACGGAGGACGAGAATCGCTTTTGCCCTGCCTAGCGTTCCGGGCAGCGGGTAGAACCAGGCAGAGAATTCCCGGCTAGCAGCTTCCCTGTGGCGGGGAAGTGCAAACGTACACGTTTTCGGCCAGAAAACGCGTTTTCCGGGGAAAACGCACACCACGGCTCTTTCTGAGAAAAAGCAAGCACGGAGGACGAGAATCGCTTTTGCCCTGCGTAGCGTTCCGGGCAGCGGGTAGAACCAGGCAGAGAATTCCCGGCTAGCAGCTTCCCTGTGGCGGGGAAGTGCAAACGTACACGTTTTCGGCCGAAAACGCGTTTTCCGGCGAAAAAGCACACCACGGCTCTTTCTGAGAAAAAGCAAGCACGGAGGACGAGAATCGCTTTTGCCCTGCGTAGCGTTCCGGGCAGCGGGTAGAACCAGGCAGAGAATTCCCGGCTAGCAGCTTCCCTGTGGCGGGGAAGTGCAAACGTACACGTTTTCGGCCGAAAACGCGTTTTCCGGCGAAAACGCACACCACGGCTCTTTCTGAGAAAAAGCAAGCACGGAGGACAAGAATCGCTTTTGCCCTGCGTAGCGTTCCGGGCAGCGGGTAGAACCAGGCAGAGAATTCCCGGCTAGCAGCTTCCCTGTGGCTGGGAAGTGCAAACGTACACGTTTTCGGCCAAAAAAGCGTTTTCGGCGAAAAAGCACACAACGGCTCTTTCTGAGAAAAAGCAAGCACGGAGGACGAGAATCGCTTTTGCCCTGCGTAGCGTTCCGGGCAGCGGGTAGAACCAGGCAGAGAATTCCCGGCTAGCAGCTTCCCTGTGGCCGGGAAGTGCAAACGTACACGTTTTCGGCCGAAAACGCGTTTTCCGGCGAAAACGCACACCACGGCTCTTTCTGAGAAAAAGCAAGCACGGAGGACGAGAATCGCTTTTGCCCTGCGTAGCGTTCCGGGCAGCGGGTAGAACCAGGCAGAGAATTCCCGGCTAGCAGCTTCCCTGTGGCGGGGAAGTGCAAACGTACACGTTTTCGGCCGAAAACGCGTTTTCCGGCGAAAACGCACACCACGGCTCTTTCTGAGAAAAAGCAAGCACGGAGGACGAGAATCGCTTTTGCCCTGCGTAGCGTTCCGGGCAGCGGGTAGAACCAGGCAGAGAATTCCCGGCTAGCAGCTTCCCTGTGGCGGGGAAGTGCAAACGTACACGTTTTCGGCCGAAAACGCGTTTTCCGGCGAAAAAGCACACCACGTCTCTTTCTGAGAAAAAGCAAGCACGGAGGACGAGAATCGCTTTTGCCCTGCGTAGCGTTCCGGGCAGCGGGTAGAACCAGGCAGAGAATTCCCGGCTAGCAGCTTCCCTGTGGCGGGGAAGTGCAAACGTACACGTTTTCGGCCGAAAACGCGTTTTCCGGCGAAAAAGCACACCACGGCTCTTTCTGAGAAAAAGCAAGCACGGAGGACGAGAATCGCTTTTGCCCTGCGTAGCGTTCCGGGCAGCGGGTAGAACCAGGCAGAGAATTCCCGGCTAGCAGCTTCCCTGTGGCGGGGAAGTGCAAACGTACACGTTTTCGGCCGAAAACGCGTTTTCCGGCGAAAACGCACACCACGGCTCTTTCTGAGAAAAAGCAAGCACGGAGGACGAGAATCGCTTTTGCCCTGCGTAGCGTTCCGGGCAGCGGGTAGAACCAGGCAGAGAATTCCCGGCTAGCAGCTTCCCTGTGGCTGGGAAGTGCAAACGTACACGTTTTCGGCCAAAAACGCGTTTTCGGCGAAAAAGCACACAACGGCTCTTTCTGAGAAAAAGCAAGCACGGAGGACGAGAATCGCTTTTGCCCTGCGTAGCGTTCCGGGCAGCGGGTAGAACCAGGCAGAGAATTCCCGGCTAGCAGCTTCCCTGTGGCGGGGAAGTGCAAACGTACACGTTTTCGGCCGAAAACGCGTTTTCGGCGAAAACGCACACCACGGCTCTTTCTGAGAAAAAGCAAGCACGGAGGACGAGAATCGCTTTTGCCCTGCGTAGCGTTCCGGGCAGCGGGTAGAACCAGGCAGAGAATTCCCGGCTAGCAGCTTCCCTGTGGCTGGGAAGTGCAAACGTACACGTTTTCGGCCAAAAACGCGTTTTCGGCGAAAAAGCACACCACGGCTCTTTCTGAGAAAAAGCAAGCACGGAGGACGAGAATCGCTTTTGCCCTGCGTAGCGTTCCGGGCAGCGGGTAGAACCAGGCAGAGAATTCCCGGCTAGCAGCTTCCCTGTGGCGGGGAAGTGCAAACGTACACGTTTTCGGCCGAAAACGCGTTTTCGGCGAAAACGCACACCACGGCTCTTTCTGAGAAAAAGCAAGCACGGAGGACGAGAATCGCTTTTGCCCTGCGTAGCGTTCCGGGCAGCGGGTAGAACCAGGCAGAGAATTCCCGGCTACCAGCTTCCCTGTGGCCGGGAAGTGCAAACGTACACGTTTTCGGCCGAAAACGCGTTTTCCGGCGAAAACGCACACCACGGCTCTTTCTGAGAAAAAGCAAGCACGGAGGACGAGAATCGCTTTTGCCCTGCGTAGCGTTCCGGGCAGCGGGTAGAACCAGGCAGAGAATTCCCGGCTAGCAGCTTCCCTGTGGCGGGGAAGTGCAAACGTACACGTTTTCGGCCGAAAACGCGTTTTCCGGCGAAAACGCACACCACGGCTTTTTCTGAGAAAAAGCAAGCACGGAGGACGAGAATCGCTTTTGCCCTGCCTAGCGTTCCGGGCAGCGGGTAGAACCAGGCAGAGAATTCCCGGCTAGCAGCTTTCCTGTGGCTGGGAAGTGTAAACGTACACGTTTTCGGCCAAAAACGCGTTTTCGGCGAAAAAGCACACAACGGCTCTTTCTGAGAAAAAGCAAGCACGGAGGACGAGAATCGCTTTTGCCCTGCGTAGCGTTCCGGGCAGCGGGTAGAACCAGGCAGAGAATTCCCGGCTAGCAACTTCCCTGTGGCGGGGAAGTGCAAACGTGCACGTTTTCGGCCGAAAACGCGTTTTCCGGGGAAAACGCACACCACGGCTCTTTCTGAGAAAAAGCAAGCACGGAGGACGAGAATCGCTTTTGCCCTGCCTAGCGTTCCGGGCAGCGGGTAGAACCAGGCAGAGAATTCCCGGCTAGCAGCTTCCCTGTGGCGGGGAAGTGCAAACGTACACGTTTTCGGCCGAAAACGCGTTTTCCGGGGAAAACGCACACCACGGCTCTTTCTGAGAAAAAGCAAGCACGGAGGACGAGAATCGCTTTTGCCCTGCCTAGCGTTCCGGGCAGCGGGTAGAACCAGGAAGAGAATTCCCGGCTAGCAGCTTCCCTGTGGCGGGGAAGTGCAAACGTACACGTTTTCGGCCGAAAACGCGTTTTCCGGCGAAAACGCACACCACGGCTCTTTCTGAGAAAAAGCAAGCACGGAGGACGAGAATCGCTTTTGCCCTGCGTAGCGTTCCGGGCAGCGGGTAGAACCAGGCAGAGAATTCCCGGCTAGCAGCTTCCCTGTGGCGGGGAAGTGCAAACGTACACGTTTTCGGCCGAAAACGCGTTTTCCGGCGAAAACGCACACCACGGCTCTTTCTGAGAAAAAGCAAGCACGGAGGACGAGAATCGCTTTTGCCCTGCGTAGCGTTCCGGGCAGCGGGTAGAACCAGGCAGAGAATTCCCGGCTAGCAGCTTTCCTGTGGCTGGGAAGTGCAAACGTACACGTTTTCGGCCAAAAACGCGTTTTCGGCGAAAAAGCACACAACGGCTCTTTCTGAGAAAAAGCAAGCACGGAGGACGAGAATCGCTTTTGCCCTGCGTAGCGTTCCGGGCAGCGGGTAGAACCAGGCAGAGAATTCCCGGCTAGCAGCTTCCCTGTGGCGGGGAAGTGCAAACGTACACGTTTTCGGCCGAAAACGCGTTTTCCGGCGAAAACGCACACCACGGCTCTTTCTGAGAAAAAGCAAGCACGGAGGACGAGAATCGCTTTTGCCCTGCGTAGCGTTCCGGGCAGCGGGTAGAACCAGGCAGAGAATTCCCGGCTAGCAGCTTCCCTGTGGCGGGGAAGTGCAAACGTACACGTTTTCGGCCGAAAACGCGTTTTCCGGCGAAAAAGCACACCACGGCTCTTTCTGAGAAAAAGCAAGCACGGAGGACGAGAATCGCTTTTGCCCTGCGTAGCGTTCCGGGCAGCGGGTAGAACCAGGCAGAGAATTCCCGGCTAGCATCTTCCCTGTGGCGGGGAAGTGCAAACGTACACGTTTTCGGCCGAAAACGCATTTTCCGGCGAAAACGCACACCACGGCTCTTTCTGAGAAAAAGCAAGCACGGAGGACGAGAACCGCTTTTGCCCTGCGTAGCGTTCCGGGCAGCGGGTAGAACCAGGCAGAGAATTCCCGGCTAGCAGCTTTCCTGTGGCTGGGAAGTGCAAACGTACACGTTTTCGGCCGAAAACGCGTTTTCCGGGGAAAACGCACACCACGGCTCTTTCTGAGAAAAAGCAAGCACGGAGGACGAGAATCGCTTTTGCCCTGCCTAGCGTTCCGGGCAGCGGGTAGAACCAGGCAGAGAATTCCCGGCTAGCAGCTTCCCTGTGGCTGGGAAGTGCAAACGTACACGTTTTCTGCCAAAAAACGCGTTTTCGGCGAAAACGCACACCACGGCTCTTTCTGAGAAAAAGCAAGCACGGAGGACGAGAATCGCTTTTGCCCTGCGTAGCGTTCCGGGCAGCGGGTAGAACCAGGCAGAGAATTCCCGGCTAGCAGCTTCCCTGTGGCGGGGAAGTGCAAACGTACACGTTTTCGGCCGAAAACGCGTTTTCCGGCGAAAACGCACACCACGGCTCTTTCTGAGAAAAAGCAAGCACGGAGGACGAGAATCGCTTTTGCCCTGCGTAGCGTTCCGGGCAGCGGGTAGAACCAGGCAGAGAATTCCTGGCTAGCAGCTTCCCTGTGGCGGGGAAGTGCAAACGTACACGTTTTCGGCCAAAAAACGCGTTTTCCGGCGAAAACGCACACCACGGCTCTTTCTGAGAAAAAGCAAGCACGGAGGACGAGAATCGCTTTTGCCCTGCGTAGCGTTCCGGGCAGCGGGTAGAACCAGGCAGAGAATTCCCGGCTAGCAGCTTCCCTGTGGCGGGGAAGTGCAAACGTACAAGTTTTCGGCCGAAAACGCATTTTCCGGCGAAAACGCACACCACGGCTCTTTCTGAGAAAAAGCAAGCACGGAGGACGAGAATCGCTTTTGCCCTGCGTAGCGTTCCGGGCAGCGGGTAGAACCAGGTAGAGAATTCCCGGCTAGCAGCTTCCCTGTGGCCGGGAAGTGCAAACGTACACGTTTTCGGCCGAAAACGCGTTTTCCGGCGAAAACGCACACCACGGCTCTTTCTGAGAAAAAGCAAGCACGGAGGACGAGAATCGCTTTTGCCCTGCCTAGCGTTCCGGGCAGCGGGTAGAACCAGGCAGAGAATTCCCGGCTAGCAGCTTCCCTGTGGCCGGGAAGTGCAAACGTACACGTTTTCGGCCGAAAACGCGTTTTCCGGCGAAAACGCACACCACGGCTCTTTCTGAGAAAAAGCAAGCACGGAGGACGAGAATCGCTTTTGCCCTGCCTAGCGTTCCGGGCAGCGGGTAGAACCAGGCAGAGAATTCCCGGCTAGCAGCTTCCCTGTGGCGGGGAAGTGCAAACGTACACGTTTTCGGCCGAAAACGCGTTTTCCGGGGAAAACGCACACCACGGCTCTTTCTGAGAAAAAGCAAGCACGGAGGACGAGAATCGCTTTTGCCCTGCGTAGCGTTCCGGGCAGCGGGTAGAACCAGGCAGAGAATTCCCGGCTAGCAGCTTCCCTGTGGCGGGAAAGTGCAAACGTACACGTTTTCGGCCGAAAACGCATTTTCCGGCGAAAACGCACACCACGGCTCTTTCTGAGAAAAAGCAAGCACGGAGGACGAGAATCGCTTTTGCCCTGCGTAGCGTTACGGGCAGCGGGTAGAACCAGGCAGAGAATTCCCGGCTAGCAGCTTCCCTGTGGCGGGGAAGTGCAAACGTACACGTTTTCGGCGGAGAACTCATTTTCCGGCGAAAACGCACACCACGGCTCTTTCTGAGAAAAAGCAAGCACGGAGGACGAGAACCGCTTTTGCCATGCGTAGCGTTCCGGGCAGCGGGTAGAACCAGGCAGAGAATTCACGGCTAGCAGCTTCCCTGTGGCGGGGAAGTGCAAACGTACACGTTTTCGGCCGAAAACGCGTTTTCCGGCGAAAACGCACACCACGGCTCTTTCTGAGAAAAAGCAAGCACGGAGGACGAGAATCGCTTTTGCCCTGCGTAGCGTTCCGGGCAGCGGGTAGAACCAGGCAGAGAATTCCCGGTTAGCAGCTTCCCTGTGGCTGGGAAGTGCAAACGTACACGTTTTCTGCCAAAAACGCGTTTTCGGCGAAAACGCACACCACGGCTCTTTCTGAGAAAAAGCAAGCACGGAGGACGAGAATCGCTTTTGCCCTGCGTAGCGTTCCGGGCAGCGGGTAGAACCAGGCAGAGAATTCCCGGCTAGCAGCTTCCCTGTGGCTGGGAAGTGCAAACGTACACGTTTTCGGCCGAAAACGCCTTTTCCGGCGAAAACGCACACCACGGCTCTTTCTGAGAAAAAGCAAGCACGGAGGACGAGAATCGCTTTTGCCCTGCGTAGCGTTCCGGGCAGCGGGTAGAACCAGGCAGAGAATTCCCGGCTAGCAGCTTCCCTGTGGCGGGGAAGTGCAAACGTACACGTTTTCGGCCGAAAACGCGTTTTCCGGCGAAAAAGCACACCACGGCTCTTTCTGAGAAAAAGCAAGCACGGAGGACGAGAATCGCTTTTGCCCTGCGTAGCGTTCCGGGCAGCGGGTAGAACCAGGCAGAGAATTCCCGGCTAGCAGCTTCCCTGTGGCGGGGAAGTGCAAACGTACACGTTTTCGGCCGAAAACGCGTTTTCCGGCGAAAACGCACACCACGGCTCTTTCTGAGAAAAAGCAAGCACGGAGGACAAGAATCGCTTTTGCCCTGCGTAGCGTTCCGGGCAGCGGGTAGAACCAGGCAGAGAATTCCCGGCTAGCAGCTTCCCTGTGGCCGGGAAGTGCAAACGTACACGTTTTCGGCCGAAAACGCGTTTTCGTCGAAAACGCACACCACGGCTCTTTCTGAGAAAAAGCAAGCACGGAGGACGAGAATCGCTTTTGCCCTGCGTAGCGTTCCGGGCAGCGGGTAGAACCAGGCAGAGAATTCCCGGCTAGCAGCTTCCCTGTGGCGGGGAAGTGCAAACGTACACGTTTTCGGCCGAAAACGCGTTTTCCGGCGAAAACGCACACCACGGCTCTTTCTGAGAAAAAGCAAGCACGGAGGACGAGAATCGCTTTTGCCCTGCGTAGCGTTCCGGGCAGCGGGTAGAACCAGGCAGAGAATTCCCGGCTAGCAGCTTCCCTGTGGCGGGGAAGTGCAAACGTACACGTTTTCGGCCGAAAACGCGTTTTCCGGGGAAAACGCACACCACGGCTCTTTCTGAGAAAAAGGAAGCACGGAGGACGAGAATCGCTTTTGCCCTGCCTAGCGTTCCGGGCAGCGGGTAGAACCAGGCAGAGAATTCCCGGCTAGCAGCTTTCCTGTGGCGGGGAAGTGCAAACGTACACGTTTTCTGCCAAAAACGCGTTTTCGGCGAAAACGCACACCACGGCTCTTTCTGAGAAAAAGCAAGCACGGAGGACGAGAATCGCTTTTGCCCTGCGTAGCGTAACGGGCAGCGGGTAGAACCAGGCAGAGAATTCCCGGCTAGCAGCTTCCCTGTGGCGGGGAAGTGCAAACGTACACGTTTTCGGCCGAAAACGCGTTTTCCGGCGAAAACGCACACCACGGCTCTTTCTGAGAAAAAGCAAGCACGGAGGACGAGAATCGCTTTCGCCCTGCGTAGCGTTCCGGGCAGCGGGTAGAACCAGGCAGAGAATTCCCGGCTAGCAGCTTCCCTGTGGCGGGGAAGTGCAAACGTACACGTTTTCGGCCGAAAACGCGTTTTCCGGCGAAAACGCACACCACGGCTCTTTCTGAGAAAAAGCAAGCACGGAGGACGAGAATCGCTTTTGCCCTGCCTAGCGTTCCGGGCAGCGGGTAGAACCAGGCAGAGAATTCCCGGCTAGCAGCTTCCCTGTGGCGGGGAAGTGCAAACGTACACGTTTTCGGCCGAAAACGCGTTTTCCGGCGAAAACGCACACCACGGCTCTTTCTGAGAAAAAGCAAGCACGGAGGACGAGAATCGCTTTTGCCCTGCGTAGCGTTCCGGGCAGCGGGTAGAACCAGGCAGAGAATTCCCGGCTAGCAGCTTCCCTGTGGCGGGGAAGTGCAAACGTACACGTTTTCGGCCGAAAACGCGTTTTCCGGCGAAAACGCACACCACGGCTCTTTCTGAGAAAAAGCAAGCACGGAGGACGAGAATCGCTTTTGCCCTGCGTAGCGTTCCGGGCAGCGGGTAGAACCAGGCAGAGAAGTCCCGGCTAGCAGCTTCCCTGTGGCCGGGAAGTGCAAACGTACACGTTTTCGGCCGAAAACGCGTTTTCCGGCGAAAACGCACACCACGGCTCTTTCTGAGAAAAAGCAAGCACGGAGGACGAGAATCGCTTTTGCCCTGCCTAGCGTTCCGGGCAGCGGGTAGAACCAGGCAGAGAATTCCCGGCTAGCAGCTTCCCTGTGGCTGGGAAGTGCAAACGTACACGTTTTCTGCCAAAAACGCGTTTTCGGCGAAAACGCACACCACGGCTCTTTCTGAGAAAAAGCAAGCACGGAGGACGAGAATCGCTTTTGCCCTGCGTAGCGTTCCGGGCAGCGGGTAGAACCAGGCAGAGAATTCCCGGCTAGCAGCTTCCCTGTGGCGGGGAAGTGCAAACGTACACGTTTTCGGCCGAAAACGCGTTTTCCGGGGAAAACGCACACCACGGCTCTTTCTGAGAAAAAGCAAGCACGGAGGACGAGAATCGCTTTTGCCCTGCGTAGCGTTCCGGGCAGCGGGTAGAACCAGGCAGAGAATTCCCGGCTAGCAGCTTCCCTGTGGCGGGGAAGTGCAAACGTACACGTTTTCGGCCGAAAACGCGTTTTCCGGCGAAAAAGCACACCACGGCTCTTTCTGAGAAAAAGCAAGCACGGAGGACGAGAATCGCTTTTGCCCTGCGTAGCGTTCCGGGCAGCGGGTAGAACCAGACAGAGAATTCCCGGCTAGCAGCTTCCCTGTGGCTGGGAAGTGCAAACGTACACGTTTTCGGCTAAAAAAGCGTTTTCGGCGAAAAAGCACACAACGGCTCTTTCTGAGAAAAAGCAAGCACGGAGGACGAGAATCGCTTTTGCCCTGCGTAGCGTAACGGGCAGCGGGTAGAACCAGGCAGAGAATTCCCGGCTAGCAGCTTCCCTGTGGCGGGGAAGTGCAAACGTACACGTTTTCGGCCGAAAACGCGTTTTCCGGCGAAAACGCACACCACGGCTCTTTCTGAGAAAAAGCAAGCACGGAGGACGAGAATCGCTTTTGCCCTGCGTAGCGTTCCGGGCAGCAGGTAGAACCAGGCAGAGAATTCCCGGCTAGCAGCTTCCCTGTGGCGGGGAAGTGCAAACGTACACGTTTTCGGCCGAAAACGCGTTTTCCGGCGAAAACGCACACCACGGCTCTTTCTGAGAAAAAGCAAGCACGGAGGACGAGAATCGCTTTTGCCCTGCCTAGCGTTCCGGGCAGCGGGTAGAACCAGGCAGAGAATTCCCGGCTAGCAGCTTCCCTGTGGCGGGGAAGTGCAAACGTACACGTTTTCGGCTAAAAAAGCGTATTCGGCGAAAAAGCACACAACGGCTCTTTCTGAGAAAAAGCAAGCACGGAGGACGAGAATCGCTTTTGCCCTGCGTAGCGTTCCGGGCAGCGGGTAGAACCAGGCAGAGAATTCCCGGCTAGCAGCTTCCCTGTGGCCGGGAAGTGCAAACGTACACGTTTTCGGCCGAAAACGCGTTTTCGTCGAAAACGCACACCACGGCTCTTTCTGAGAAAAAGCAAGCACGGAGGACGAGAATCGCTTTTGCCCTGCGTAGCGTTCCGGGCAGCGGGTAGAACCAGGCAGAGAAGTCCCGGCTAGCAGCTTCCCTGTGGCCGGGAAGTGCAAACGTACACGTTTTCGGCCGAAAACGCGTTTTCCGGCGAAAACGCACACCACGGCTCTTTCTGAGAAAAAGCAAGCACGGAGGACGAGAATCGCTTTTGCCCTGCGTAGCGTTCCGGGCAGCGGGTAGAACCAGGCAGAGAATTCCCGGCTAGCAGCTTCCCTGTGGCGGGGAAGTGCAAACGTACACGTTTTCGGCCGAAAACGCGTTTTCCGGGGAAAACGCACACCACGGCTCTTTCTGAGAAAAAGCAAGCACGGAGGACGAGAATCGCTTTTGCCCTGCCTAGCGTTCCGGGCAGCGGGTAGAACCAGGCAGAGAATTCCCGGCTAGCAGCTTTCCTGTGGCGGGGAAGTGCAAACGTACACGTTTTCTGCCAAAAACGCGTTTTCGGCGAAAACGCACACCACGGCTCTTTCTGAGAAAAAGCAAGCACGGAGGACGAGAATCGCTTTTGCCCTGCGTAGCGTAACGGGCAGCGGGTAGAACCAGGCAGAGAATTCCCGGCTAGCAGCTTCCCTGTGGCGGGGAAGTGCAAACGTACACGTTTTCGGCCGAAAACGCGTTTTCCGGCGAAAACGCACACCACGGCTCTTTCTGAGAAAAAGCAAGCACGGAGGACGAGAATCGCTTTTGCCCTGCCTAGCGTTCCGGGCAGCGGGTAGAACCAGGCAGAGAATTCCCGGCTAGCAGCTTCCCTGTGGCGGGGAAGTGCAAACGTACACGTTTTCGGCCGAAAACGCGTTTTCCGGCGAAAACGCACACCACGGCTCTTTCTGAGAAAAAGCAAGCACGGAGGACGAGAATCGCTTTTGCCCTGCGTAGCGTTCCGGGCAGCGGGTAGAACCAGGCAGAGAATTCCCGGCTAGCAGCTTCCCTGTGGCGGGGAAGTGCAAACGTACACGTTTTCGGCCGAAAACGCGTTTTCCGGCGAAAACGCACACCACGGCTCTTTCTGAGAAAAAGCAAGCACGGAGGACGAGAATCGCTTTTGCCCTGCGTAGCGTTCCGGGCAGCGGGTAGAACCAGGCAGAGAATTCCCGGCTAGCAGCTTCCCTGTGGCGGGGAAGTGCAAACGTACACGTTTTCGGCCGAAAACGCGTTTTCCGGCGAAAACGCACACCACGGCTCTTTCTGAGAAAAAGCAAGCACGGAGGACGAGAATCGCTTTTGCCCTGCGTAGCGTTCCGGGCAGCGGGTAGAACCAGGCAGAGAAGTCCCGGCTAGCAGCTTCCCTGTGGCCGGGAAGTGCAAACGTACACGTTTTCGGCCGAAAACGCGTTTTCCGGCGAAAACGCACACCACGGCTCTTTCTGAGAAAAAGCAAGCACGGAGGACGAGAATCGCTTTTGCCCTGCCTAGCGTTCCGGGCAGCGGGTAGAACCAGGCAGAGAATTCCCGGCTAGCAGCTTCCCTGTGGCTGGGAAGTGCAAACGTACACGTTTTCTGCCAAAAACGCGTTTTCGGCGAAAACGCACACCACGGCTCTTTCTGAGAAAAAGCAAGCACGGAGGACGAGAATCGCTTTTGCCCTGCGTAGCGTTCCGGGCAGCGGGTAGAACCAGGCAGAGAATTCCCGGCTAGCAGCTTCCCTGTGGCGGGGAAGTGCAAACGTACACGTTTTCGGCCGAAAACGCGTTTTCCGGCGAAAACGCACACCACGGCTCTTTCTGAGAAAAAGCAAGCACGGAGGACGAGAATCGCTTTTGCCCTGCGTAGCGTTCCGGGCAGCGGGTAGAACCAGGCAGAGAATTCCCGGCTAGCAGCTTCCCTGTGGCGGGGAAGTGCAAACGTACACGTTTTCGGCCGAAAACGCGTTTTCCGGCGAAAAAGCACACCACGGCTCTTTCTGAGAAAAAGCAAGCACGGAGGACGAGAATCGCTTTTGCCCTGCGTAGCGTTCCGGGCAGCGGGTAGAACCAGGCAGAGAATTCCCGGCTAGCAGCTTCCCTGTGGCGGGGAAGTGCAAACGTACACGTTTTCGGCCGAAAACGCGTTTTCCGGCGAAAACGCACACCACGGCTCTTTCTGAGAAAAAGCAAGCACGGAGGACAAGAATCGCTTTTGCCCTGCGTAGCGTTCCGGGCAGCGGGTAGAACCAGGCAGAGAATTCCCGGCTAGCAGCTTCCCTGTGGCTGGGAAGTGCAAACGTACACGTTTTCGGCTAAAAAAGCGTTTTCGGCGAAAAAGCACACAACGGCTCTTTCTGAGAAAAAGCAAGCACGGAGGACGAGAATCGCTTTTGCCCTGCGTAGCGTTCCGGGCAGCGGGTAGAACCAGGCAGAGAATTCCCGGCTAGCAGCTTCCCTGTGGCCGGGAAGTGCAAACGTACACGTTTTCGGCCGAAAACGCGTTTTCGTCGAAAACGCACACCACGGCTCTTTCTGAGAAAAAGCAAGCACGGAGGACGAGAATCGCTTTTGCCCTGCGTAGCGTTCCGGGCAGCGGGTAGAACCAGGCAGAGAATTCCCGGCTAGCAGCTTCCCTGTGGCCGGGAAGTGCAAACGTACACGTTTTCGGCCGAAAACGCGTTTTCCGGCGAAAACGCACACCACGGCTCTTTCTGAGAAAAAGCAAGCACGGAGGACGAGAATCGCTTTTGCCCTGCGTAGCGTTCCGGGCAGCGGGTAGAACCAGGCAGAGAATTCCCGGCTAGCAGCTTCCCTGTGGCGGGGAAGTGCAAACGTACACGTTTTCGGCCGAAAACGCGTTTTCCGGGGAAAACGCACACCACGGCTCTTTCTGAGAAAAAGGAAGCACGGAGGACGAGAATCGCTTTTGCCCTGCCTAGCGTTCCGGGCAGCGGGTAGAACCAGGCAGAGAATTCCCGGCTAGCAGCTTTCCTGTGGCGGGGAAGTGCAAACGTACACGTTTTCTGCCAAAAACGCGTTTTCGGCGAAAACGCACACCACGGCTCTTTCTGAGAAAAAGCAAGCACGGAGGACGAGAATCGCTTTTGCCCTGCGTAGCGTAACGGGCAGCGGGTAGAACCAGGCAGAGAATTCCCGGCTAGCAGCTTCCCTGTGGCGGGGAAGTGCAAACGTACACGTTTTCGGCCGAAAACGCGTTTTCCGGCGAAAACGCACACCACGGCTCTTTCTGAGAAAAAGCAAGCACGGAGGACGAGAATCGCTTTTGCCCTGCCTAGCGTTCCGGGCAGCGGGTAGAACCAGGCAGAGAATTCCCGGCTAGCAGCTTCCCTGTGGCGGGGAAGTGCAAACGTACACGTTTTCGGCCGAAAACGCGTTTTCCGGCGAAAACGCACACCACGGCTCTTTCTGAGAAAAAGCAAGCACGGAGGACGAGAATCGCTTTTGCCCTGCCTAGCGTTCCGGGCAGCGGGTAGAACCAGGCAGAGAATTCCCGGCTAGCAGCTTTCCTGTGGCTGGGAAGTGTAAACGTACACGTTTTCGGCCAAAAACGCGTTTTCGGCGAAAAAGCACACAACGGCTCTTTCTGAGAAAAAGCAAGCACGGAGGACGAGAATCGCTTTTGCCCTGCGTAGCGTTCCGGGCAGCGGGTAGAACCAGGCAGAGAATTCCCGGCTAGCAGCTTCCCTGTGGCGGGGAAGTGCAAACGTACACGTTTTCGGCCGAAAACGCGTTTTCCGGCGAAAACGCACACCACGGCTCTTTCTGAGAAAAAGCAAGCACGGAGGACGAGAATCGCTTTTGCCCTGCCTAGCGTTCCGGGCAGCGGGTAGAACCAGGCAGAGAATTCCCGGCTAGCAGCTTCCCTGTGGCCGGGAAGTGCAAACGTACACGTTTTCGGCCGAAAACGCGTTTTCGGCGAAAACGCACACCACGGCTCTTTCTGAGAAAAAGCAAGCACGGAGGACGAGAATCGCTTTTGCCCTGCGTAGCGTTCCGGGCAGCGGGTAGAACCAGGCAGAGAATTCCCGGCTAGCAGCTTCCCTGTGGCCGGGAAGTGCAAACGTACACGTTTTCGGCCGAAAACGCGTTTTCCGGGGAAAACGCACACCACGGCTCTTTCTGAGAAAAAGGAAGCACGGAGGACGAGAATCGCTTTTGCCCTGCCTAGCGTTCCGGGCAGCGGGTAGAACCAGGCAGAGAATTCCCGGCTAGCAGCTTTCCTGTGGCGGGGAAGTGCAAACGTACACGTTTTCTGCCAAAAACGCGTTTTCGGCGAAAACGCACACCACGGCTCTTTCTGAGAAAAAGCAAGCACGGAGGACGAGAATCGCTTTTGCCCTGCGTAGCGTAACGGGCAGCGGGTAGAACCAGGCAGAGAATTCCCGGCTAGCAGCTTCCCTGTGGCGGGGAAGTGCAAACGTACACGTTTTCGGCCGAAAACGCGTTTTCCGGCGAAAACGCACACCACGGCTCTTTCTGAGAAAAAGCAAGCACGGAGGACGAGAATCGCTTTTGCCCTGCCTAGCGTTCCGGGCAGCGGGTAGAACCAGGCAGAGAATTCCCGGCTAGCAGCTTCCCTGTGGCTGGGAAGTGCAAACGTACACGTTTTCGGCCGAAAACGCGTTTTCCGGCGAAAACGCACACCACGGCTCTTTCTGAGAAAAAGCAAGCACGGAGGACGAGAATCGCTTTTGCCCTGCCTAGCGTTCCGGGCAGCGGGTAGAACCAGGCAGAGAATTCCCGGCTAGCAGCTTTCCTGTGGCTGGGAAGTGTAAACGTACACGTTTTCGGCCAAAAACGCGTTTTCGGCGAAAAAGCACACAACGGCTCTTTCTGAGAAAAAGCAAGCACGGAGGACGAGAATCGCTTTTGCCCTGCGTAGCGTTCCGGGCAGCGGGTAGAACCAGGCAGAGAATTCCCGGCTAGCAGCTTCCCTGTGGCGGGGAAGTGCAAACGTACACGTTTTCGGCCGAAAACGCGTTTTCCGGCGAAAACGCACACCACGGCTCTTTCTGAGAAAAAGCAAGCACGGAGGACGAGAATCGCTTTTGCCCTGCCTAGCGTTCCGGGCAGCGGGTAGAACCAGGCAGAGAATTCCCGGCTAGCAGCTTCCCTGTGGCCGGGAAGTGCAAACGTACACGTTTTCGGCCGAAAACGCGTTTTCGGCGAAAACGCACACCACGGCTCTTTCTGAGAAAAAGCAAGCACGGAGGACGAGAATCGCTTTTGCCCTGCGTAGCGTTCCGGGCAGCGGGTAGAACCAGGCAGAGAATTCCCGGCTAGCAGCTTCCCTGTGGCCGGGAAGTGCAAACGTACACGTTTTCGGCCGAAAACGCGTTTTCCGGCGAAAACGCACACCACGGCTCTTTCTGAGAAAAAGCAAGCACGGAGGACGAGAATCGCTTTTGCCCTGCGTAGCGTTCCGGGCAGCGGGTAGAACCAGGCAGAGAATTCACGGCTAGCACCTTCCCTGTGGCGGGGAATTGCAAACGTACACGTTTTCGGCCGAAAACGCGTTTTCCAGCGAAAACGCACACCACGGCTCTTTCTGAGAAAAAGCAAGCACGGAGGACGAGAATCGCTTTTGCCCTGCGTAGCGTTCCGGGCAGCGGGTAGAACCAGGCAGAGAATTCCCGGCTAGCAGCTTCCCTGTGGCTGGGAAGTGCAAACGTACACGTTTTCGGCCAAAAAACGCGTTTTCGGCGAAAACGCACACCACGGCTCTTTCTGAGAAAAAGCAAGCACGGAGGACGAGAATCGCTTTTGCCCTGCGTAGCGTTCCGGGCAGCGGGTAGAACCAGGCAGAGAATTCCCGGCTAGCAGCTTCCCTGTGGCTGGGAAGTGCAAACGTACACGTTTTCGGCCGAAAACGCATTTTCCGGCGAAAACGCACACCACGGCTCTTTCTGAGAAAAAGCAAGCACGGAGGACGAGAATCGCTTTTGCCCTGCGTAGCGTTCCGGGCAGCGGGTAGAACCAGGTAGAGAATTCCCGGCTAGCAGCTTCCCTGTGGCCGGGAAGTGCAAACGTACACGTTTTCGGCCGAAAACGCGTTTTCCGGCGAAAACGCACACCACGGCTCTTTCTGAGAAAAAGCAAGCACGGAGGACGAGAATCGCTTTTGCCCTGCGTAGCGTTCCGGGCAGCGGGTAGAACCAGGCAGAGAATTCCCGGCTAGCAGCTTCCCTGTGGCGGGGAAGTGCAAACGTACACGTTTTCGGCCGAAAACGCGTTTTCCGGCGAAAACGCACACCACGGCTCTTTCTGAGAAAAAGCAAGCACGGAGGACGAGAATCGCTTTCGCCCTGCGTAGCGTTCCGGGCAGCGGGTAGAACCAGGCAGAGAATTCCCGGCTAGCAGCTTCCCTGTGGCCGGGAAGTGCAAACGTACACGTTTTCGGCCGAAAACGCGTTTTCCGGCGAAAACGCACACCACGGCTCTTTCTGAGAAAAAGCAAGCACGGAGGACGAGAATCGCTTTTGCCCTGCGTAGCGTTCCGGGCAGCGGGTAGAACCAGGCAGAGAATTCCCGGCTAGCAGCTTCCCTGTGGCCGGGAAGTGGAAACGTACACGTTTTCGGCCGAAAACGCGTTTTCCGAGGAAAACGCACACCACGGCTCTTTCTGAGAAAAAGCAAGCACGGAGGACGAGAATCGCTTTTGCCCTGCCTAGCGTTCCGGGCAGCGGGTAGAACCAGGCAGAGAATTCCCGGCTAGCAGCTTCCCTGTGGCGGGGAAGTGCAAACGTACACGTTTTCGGCCGAAAACGCGTTTTCCGGGGAAAACGCACACCACGGCTCTTTCTGAGAAAAAGCAAGCACGGAGGACGAGAATCGCTTTTGCCCTGCGTAGCGTTCCGGGCAGCGGGTAGAACCAGGCAGAGAATTCCCGGCTAGCAGCTTTCCTGTGGCTGGGAAGTGCAAACGTACATGTTTTCGGCCAAAAAATGCGTTTTCGGCGAAAAAGCACACAACGGCTCTTTCTGAGAAAAAGCAAGCACGGAGGACGAGAATCGCTTTTGCCCTGCGTAGCGTTCCGGGCAGCGGGTAGAACCAGGCAGAGAATTCCCGGCTAGCAGCTTCCCTGTGGCCGGGAAGTGCAAACGTACACGTTTTCGGCCGAAAACGCGTTTTCCGGCGAAAACGCACACCACGGCTCTTTCTGAGAAAAAGCAAGCACGGAGGACGAGAATCGCTTTTGCCCTGCGTAGCGTTCCGGGCAGCGGGTAGAACCAGGCAGAGAATTCACGGCTAGCACCTTCCCTGTGGCGGGGAATTGCAAACGTACACGTTTTCGGCCGAAAACGCGTTTTCCAGCGAAAACGCACACCACGGCTCTTTCTGAGAAAAAGCAAGCACGGAGGACGAGAATCGCTTTTGCCCTGCGTAGCGTTCCGGGCAGCGGGTAGAACCAGGCAGAGAATTCCCGGCTAGCAGCTTCCCTGTGGCTGGGAAGTGCAAACGTACACGTTTTCGGCCAAAAAACGCGTTTTCGGCGAAAACGCACACCACGGCTCTTTCTGAGAAAAAGCAAGCACGGAGGACGAGAATCGCTTTTGCCCTGCGTAGCGTTCCGGGCAGCGGGTAGAACCAGGCAGAGAATTCCCGGCTAGCAGCTTCCCTGTGGCTGGGAAGTGCAAACGTACACGTTTTCGGCCGAAAACGCATTTTCCGGCGAAAACGCACACCACGGCTCTTTCTGAGAAAAAGCAAGCACGGAGGACGAGAATCGCTTTTGCCCTGCGTAGCGTTCCGGGCAGCGGGTAGAACCAGGTAGAGAATTCCCGGCTAGCAGCTTCCCTGTGGCCGGGAAGTGCAAACGTACACGTTTTCGGCCGAAAACGCGTTTTCCGGCGAAAACGCACACCACGGCTCTTTCTGAGAAAAAGCAAGCACGGAGGACGAGAATCGCTTTTGCCCTGCGTAGCGTTCCGGGCAGCGGGTAGAACCAGGCAGAGAATTCCCGGCTAGCAGCTTCCCTGTGGCGGGGAAGTGCAAACGTACACGTTTTCGGCCGAAAACGCGTTTTCCGGCGAAAACGCACACCACGGCTCTTTCTGAGAAAAAGCAAGCACGGAGGACGAGAATCGCTTTCGCCCTGCGTAGCGTTCCGGGCAGCGGGTAGAACCAGGCAGAGAATTCCCGGCTAGCAGCTTCCCTGTGGCCGGGAAGTGCAAACGTACACGTTTTCGGCCGAAAACGCGTTTTCCGGCGAAAACGCACACCACGGCTCTTTCTGAGAAAAAGCAAGCACGGAGGACGAGAATCGCTTTTGCCCTGCGTAGCGTTCCGGGCAGCGGGTAGAACCAGGCAGAGAATTCCCGGCTAGCAGCTTCCCTGTGGCCGGGAAGTGGAAACGTACACGTTTTCGGCCGAAAACGCGTTTTCCGAGGAAAACGCACACCACGGCTCTTTCTGAGAAAAAGCAAGCACGGAGGACGAGAATCGCTTTTGCCCTGCCTAGCGTTCCGGGCAGCGGGTAGAACCAGGCAGAGAATTCCCGGCTAGGCTTTTGCCCCTAGGTTCCGGGCAGCGGTAGAACCAGGCAGAGAATTCCCGGCTAGCAGCTTCCCTGTGGCGGGGAAGTGCAAACGTACACGTTTTCGGCCGAAAACGCGTTTTCCGGGAAAACGCACACCACGGCGTTCCGGGCAGCGGGTAGAACCAGGCAGAGAATTCCCGGCTAGCAGCTTTCCTGTGGCTGGGAAGTGCAAACGTACATGTTTTCGGCCAAAAAATGCGTTTTCGGCGAAAAAGCACACAACGGCTCTTTCTGAGAAAAAGCAAGCACGGAGGACGAGAATCGCTTTTGCCCTGCGTAGCGTTCCGGGCAGCGGGTAGAACCAGGCAGAGAATTCCCGGCTAGCAGCTTCCCTGTGGCTGGGAAGTGCAAACGTACACGTTTTCTGCCAAAAACGCGTTTTCGGCGAAAACGCACACCACGGCTCTTTCTGAGAAAAAGCAAGCACGGAGGACGAGAATCGCTTTTGCCCTGCGTAGCGTTCCGGGCAGCGGGTAGAACCAGGCAGAGAATTCCCGGCTAGCAGCTTCCCTGTGGCGGGGAAGTGCAAACGTACACGTTTTCGGCCGAAAACGCGTTTTCCGGCGAAAACGCACACCACGGCTCTTTCTGAGAAAAAGCAAGCACGGAGGACGAGAATCGCTTTTGCCCTGCGTAGCGTTCCGGGCAGCGGGTAGAACCAGGCAGAGAATTCCCGGCTAGCAGCTTTCCTGTGGCTGGGAAGTGCAAACGTACACGTTTTCGGCCAAAAACGCGTTTTCGGCGAAAAAGCACACAACGGCTCTTTCTGAGAAAAAGCAAGCACGGAGGACGAGAATCGCTTTTGCCCTGCGTAGCGTTCCGGGCAGCGGGTAGAACCAGGCAGAGAATTCCCGGCTAGCAGCTTCCCTGTGGCGGGGAAGTGCAAACGTACACGTTTTCGGCCGAAAACGCGTTTTCCGGCGAAAACGCACACCACGGCTCTTTCTGAGAAAAAGCAAGCACGGAGGACGAGAATCGCTTTTGCCCTGCGTAGCGTTCCGGGCAGCGGGTAGAACCAGGCAGAGAATTCCCGGCTAGCAGCTTCCCTGTGGCTGGGAAGTGCAAACGTACACGTTTTCTGCCAAAAACGCGTTTTCGGCGAAAACGCACGCCACGGCTCTTTCTGAGAAAAAGCAAGCACGGAGGACGAGAATCGCTTTTGCCCTGCGTAGCGTTCCGGGCAGCGGGTAGAACCAGGCAGAGAATTCCCGGCTAGCAGCTTCCCTGTGGCGGGGAAGTGCAAACGTACACATTTTCGGCCGAAAACGCG
This sequence comes from Athene noctua, assembly GCF_965140245.1. NCBI lineage: Eukaryota > Metazoa > Chordata > Aves > Strigiformes > Strigidae > Athene > Athene noctua. The sequence continues at coordinate 132,979 of NW_027437604.1, read as the reverse complement.
TTTTCCGGGGAAAACGCACACCACGGCTCTTTCTGAGAAAAAGCAAGCACGGAGGACGAGAATCGCTTTTGCCCTGCCTAGCGTTCCGGGCAGCGGGTAGAACCAGGCAGAGAATTCCCGGATAGCAGCTTTCCTGTGGCTGGGAAGTGCAAACGTACACGTTTTCGGCCAAAAACGCGTTTTCGGCGAAAAAGCACACAACGGCTCTTTCTGAGAAAAAGCAAGCACGGAGGACGAGAATCGCTTTCGCCCTGCGTAGCGTTCCGGGCAGCGGGTAGAACCAGGCAGAGAATTCCCGGCTAGCAGCTTCCCTGTGGCTGGGAAGTGCAAACGAACACGTTTTCTGCCAAAAACGCGTTTTCAGCGAAAACGCACACCACGGCTCTTTCTGAGAAAAAGCAAGCACGGAGGACGAGAATCGCTTTTGCCCTGCGTAGCGTTCCGGGCAGCGGGTAGAACCAGGCAGAGAACTCACGGCTAGCAGCTTCCCTGTGGTGGGGAAGTGCAAACGTACACGTTTTCGGCCGAAAACGCGTTTTCCGGCGAAAACGCACACCACGGCTCTTTCTGAGAAAAAGCAAGCACGGAGGACGAGAATCGCTTTTGCCCTGCGTAGCGTTCCGGGCAGCGGGTAGAACCAGGCAGAGAATTCCCGGCTAGCAGCTTCCCTGTGGCGGGGAAGTGCAAACGTACACGTTTTCGGCCGAAAACGCATTTTCCGGCGAAAACGCACACCACGGCTCTTTCTGAGAAAAAGCAAGCACGGAGGACGAGAACCGCTTTTGCCGAGCGTAGCGTTCCGGGCAGCGGGTAGAACCAGGCAGAGAATTCCCGGCTAGCAGCTTCCCTGTGGCGGGGAAGTGCAAACGTACACGTTTTCGGCCGAAAACGCGTTTTCCGGGGAAAACGCACACCACGGCTCTTTCTGAGAAAAAGCAAGCACGGAGGACGAGAATCGCTTTTGCCCTGCGTAGCGTTCCGGGCAGCGGGTAGAACCAGGCAGAGAATTCCCGGCTAGCAGCTTCCCTGTGGCTGGGAAGTGCAAACGTACACGTTTTCGGCCAAAAAACGCGTTTTCGGCGAAAACGCACACCACGGCTCTTTCTGAGAAAAAGCAAGCACGGAGGACGAGAATCGCTTTTGCCCTGCGTAGCGTTCCGGGCAGCGGGTAGAACCAGGCAGAGAATTCCCGGCTAGCAGCTTCCCTGTGGCGGGGAAGTGCAAACGTACACGTTTTCGGCCGAAAACGCATTTTCCGGCGAAAACGCACACCACGGCTCTTTCTGAGAAAAAGCAAGCACGGAGGACGAGAATCGCTTTTGCTCTGCGTAGCGTTCCGGGCAGCGGGTAGAACCAGGCAGAGAATTCCCGGCTAGCAGCTTCCCTGTGGCGGGGAAGTGCAAACGTACACGTTTTCGGCCGAAAACGCGTTTTCCGGCGAAAACGCACACCACGGCTCTTTCTGAGAAAAAGCAAGCACGGAGGACGAGAATCGCTTTTGCCCTGCGTAGCGTTCCGGGCAGCGGGTAGAACCGGGCAGAGAATTCCCGGCTAGCAGCTTCCCTGTGGCCGGGAAGTGCAAACGTACACGTTTTCGGCCGAAAACGCGTTTTCAGCGAAAAAGCGCACCACGGCTCTTTCTGAGAAAAAGCAAGCACGGAGGACGAGAATCGCTTTTGCCCTGCGTAGCGTTCCGGGCAGCGGGTAGAACCAGGCAGAGAATTCCCGGCTAGCAGCTTCCCTGTGGCTGGGAAGTGCAAACGTACACGTTTTCTGCCAAAAACGCGTTTTCGGCGAAAACGCACACCACGGCTCTTTCTGAGAAAAAGCAAGCACGGAGGACGAGAATCGCTTTTGCCCTGCGTAGCGTTCCTGGCAGCGGGTAGAACCAGGCAGAGAATTCCCGGCTAGCAGCTTCCCTGTGGCGGGGAAGTGCAAACGTACACGTTTTCGGCCGAAAACGCGTTTTCCGGCGAAAACGCACACCACGGCTCTTTCTGAGAAAAAGCAAGCACGGAGGACGAGAATCGCTTTTGCCCTGCGTAGCTTTCCGGGCAGCGGGTAGAACCAGGCAGAGAATTCCCGGCTAGCAGCTTCCCTGTGGCGGGGAAGTGCAAACGTACACGTTTTCGGCCGAAAACGCGTTTTCCGGCGAAAACGCACACCACGGCTCTTTCTGAGAAAAAGCAAGCACGGAGGACGAGAATCGCTTTTGCCCTGCGTAGCGTTCCGGGCAGCGGGTAGAACCAGGCAGAGAATTCCCGGCTAGCAGCTTCCCTGTGGCGGGGAAGTGCAAACGTACACGTTTTCGGCCGAAAACGCGTTTTCCGGCGAAAACGCACACCACGGCTCTTTCTGAGAAAAAGCAAGCACGGAGGACGAGAATCTCTTTTGCCCTGCTTAGCGTTCCGGGCAGCGGGTAGAACCAGGCAGAGAATTCCCGGCTAGCACCTTCCCTGTGGCGGGGAAGTGCAAACGTACACGTTTTCGGCCAAAAACGCGTTTTCTGCGAAAACGCACACCACGGCTCTTTCTGAGAAAAAGCAAGAACGGAGGACGAGAATCGCTTTTGCCCTGCGTAGCGTTCCGGGCAGCGGGTAGAACCAGGCAGAGAATTCCCGGCTAGCAGCTTCCCTGTGGCGGGGAACTGCAAACGTACACGTTTTCGGCCGAAAACGCGTTTTCCGGCGAAAACGCACACCACGGCTCTTTCTGAGAAAAAGCAAGCACGGAGGACGAGAACCGCTTTTGCCCTGCGTAGCGTTCCGGGCAGCGGGTAGAACCAGGCAGAGAATTCCCGGCTAGCAGCTTCCCTGTGGCCGGGAAGTGCAAACGTACACGTTTTCGGCCGAAAACGCGTTTTCGGCGAAAACGCACACCACGGCTCTTTCTGAGAAAAAGCAAGCACGGAGGACGAGAATCGCTTTTGCCCTGCGTAGCGTTCCGGGCAGCGGGTAGAACCAGGCAGAGAATTCCCGGCTAGCAGCTTCCCTGTGTCTGGGAAGTGCAAACGTACACGTTTTCGGCCGAAAACGCATTTTCCGGCGAAAACGCACACCACGGCTCTTTCTGAGAAAAAGCAAGCACGGAGGACGAGAATCGCTTTTGCCCTGCGTAGCGTTCCGGGCAGCGGGTAGAACCAGGTAGAGAATTCCCGGCTAGCAGCTTCCCTGTGGCCGGGAAGTGCAAACGTACACGTTTTCGGCCGAAAACGCGTTTTCCGGCGAAAACGCACACCACGGCTCTTTCTGAGAAAAAGCAAGCACGGAGGACGAGAATCGCTTTTGCCCTGTGTAGCGTTCCGGGCAGCGGGTAGAACCAGGCAGAGAATTCCCGGCTAGCAGCTTCCCTGTGGCGGGGAAGTGCAAACGTACACGTTTTCGGCCGAAAACGCGTTTTCCGGCGAAAACGCACACCACGGCTCTTTCTGAGAAAAAGTAAGCACGGAGGACGAGAATCGCTTTCGCCCTGCGTAGCGTTCCGGGCAGCGGGTAGAACCAGGCAGAGAATTCCCGGCTAGCAGCTTCCCTGTGGCCGGGAAGTGCAAACGTACACGTTTTCGGCCGAAAACGCGTTTTCCGGCGAAAACGCACACCACGGCTCTTTCTGAGAAAAAGCAAGCACGGAGGACGAGAATCGCTTTTGCCCTGCGTAGCGTTCCGGGCAGCGGGTAGAACCAGGCAGAGAATTCCCGGCTAGCAGCTTCCCTGTGGCCGGGAAGTGGAAACGTACACGTTTTCGGCCGAAAACGCGTTTTCCGGCGAAAACGCACACCACGGCTCTTTCTGAGAAAAAGCAAGCACGGAGGACGAGAATCGCTTTTGCCCTGCGTAGCGTTCCGGGCAGCGGGTAGAACCAGGCAGAGAATTCCCGGATAGCAGCTTCCCTGTGGCGGGGAAGTGCAAACGTACACGTTTTCGGCCGAAAACGCGTTTTCCGGGGAAAACGCACACCACGGCTCTTTCTGAGAAAAAGCAAGCACGGAGGACGAGAATCGCTTTTGCCCTGCGTAGCGTTCCGGGCAGCGGGTAGAACCAGGCAGAGAATTCCCGGCTAGCAGCTTCCCTGTGGCTGGGAAGTGCAAACGTACACGTTTTCGGCCAAAAAACGCGTTTTCGGCGAAAACGCACACCACGGCTCTTTCTGAGAAAAAGCAAGCACGGAGGACGAGAATCGCTTTTGCCCTGCGTAGCGTTCCGGGCAGCGGGTAGAACCAGGCAGAGAATTCCCGGCTAGCAGCTTCCCTGTGGCCGGGAAGTGGAAACGTACACGTTTTCGGCCGAAAACGCGTTTTCCGGCGAAAACGCACACCACGGCTCTTTCTGAGAAAAAGCAAGCACGGAGGACGAGAATCGCTTTTGCCCTGCGTAGCGTTCCGGGCAGCGGGTAGAACCAGGCAGAGAATTCCCGGATAGCAGCTTCCCTGTGGCGGGGAAGTGCAAACGTACACGTTTTCGGCCGAAAACGCGTTTTCCGGGGAAAACGCACACCACGGCTCTTTCTGAGAAAAAGCAAGCACGGAGGACGAGAATCGCTTTTGCCCTGCGTAGCGTTCCGGGCAGCGGGTAGAACCAGGCAGAGAATTCCCGGCTAGCAGCTTCCCTGTGGCTGGGAAGTGCAAACGTACACGTTTTCGGCCAAAAAACGCGTTTTCGGCGAAAACGCACACCACGGCTCTTTCTGAGAAAAAGCAAGCACGGAGGACGAGAATCGCTTTTGCCCTGCGTAGCGTTCCGGGCAGCGGGTAGAACCAGGCAGAGAATTCCCGGCTAGCAGCTTCCCTGTGGCGGGGAAGTGCAAACGTACACGTTTTCGGCCGAAAACGCATTTTCCGGCGAAAACGCACACCACGGCTCTTTCTGAGAAAAAGCAAGCACGGAGGACGAGAATCGCTTTTGCCCTGCGTAGCGTTCCGGGCAGCGGGTAGAACCAGGCAGAGAATTCCCGGCTAGCAGCTTCCCTGTGGCGGGGAAGTGCAAACGTACACGTTTTCGGCCGAAAACGCGTTTTCCGGCGAAAACGCACACCACGGCTCTTTCTGAGAAAAAGCAAGCACGGAGGACGAGAATCGCTTTTGCCCTGCGTAGCGTTCCGGGCAGCGGGTAGAACCAGGCAGAGAATTCCCGGCTAGCAGCTTCCCTGTGGCCGGGAAGTGCAAACGTACACGTTTTCGGCCGAAAACGCGTTTTCAGCGAAAAAGCGCACCACGGCTCTTTCTGAGAAAAAGCAAGCACGGAGGACGAGAATCGCTTTTGCCCTGCGTAGCGTTCCGGGCAGCGGGTAGAACCAGGCAGAGAATTCCCGGCTAGCAGCTTCCCTGTGGCTGGGAAGTGCAAACGTACACGTTTTCTGCCAAAAACGCGTTTTCGGCGAAAACGCACACCACGGCTCTTTCTGAGAAAAAGCAAGCACGGAGGACGAGAATCGCTTTTGCCCTGCGTAGCGTTCCGGGCAGCGGGTAGAACCAGGCAGAGAATTCCCGGCTAGCAGCTTCCCTGTGGCGGGGAAGTGCAAACGTACACGTTTTCGGCCGAAAACGCGTTTTCCGGCGAAAACGCACACCACGGCTCTTTCTGAGAAAAAGCAAGCACGGAGGACGAGAATCGCTTTTGCCCTGCGTAGCTTTCCGGGCAGCGGGTAGAACCAGGCAGAGAATTCCCGGCTAGCAGCTTCCCTGTGGCGGGGAAGTGCAAACGTACACGTTTTCGGCCGAAAACGCGTTTTCCGGCGAAAACGCACACCACGGCTCTTTCTGAGAAAAAGCAAGCACGGAGGACGAGAATCGCTTTTGCCCTGCGTAGCGTTCCGGGCAGCGGGTAGAACCAGGCAGAGAATTCCCGGCTAGCAGCTTCCCTGTGGCGGGGAAGTGCAAACGTACACGTTTTCGGCCGAAAACGCGTTTTCCGGCGAAAACGCACACCACGGCTCTTTCTGAGAAAAAGCAAGCACGGAGGACGAGAATCTCTTTTGCCCTGCGTAGCGTTCCGGGCAGCGGGTAGAACCAGGCAGAGAATTCCCGGCTAGCACCTTCCCTGTGGCGGGGAAGTGCAAACGTACACGTTTTCGGCCAAAAACGCGTTTTCTGCGAAAACGCACACCACGGCTCTTTCTGAGAAAAAGCAAGCACGGAGGACGAGAATCGCTTTTGCCCTGCGTAGCGTAACGGGCAGCGGGTAGAACCAGGCAGAGAATTCCCGGCTAGCAGCTTCCCTGTGGCTGGGAAGTGCAAACGTACACGTTTTCGGCCGAAAACGCGTTTCCGGCGAAAACGCACACCACGGCTCTTTCTGAGAAAAAGCAAGCACGGAGGACGAGAATCGCTTTTGCCCTGCGTAGCGTTCCGGGCAGCGGGTAGAACCAGGCAGAGAATTCCCGGCTAACAGCTTCCCTGTGGCTGGGAAGTGCAAACGTACACGTTTTCGGCCGAAAACGCGTTTTCCGGCGAAAACGCACACCACGGCTCTTTCTGAGAAAAAGCAAGCACGGAGGACGAGAATCGCTTTTGCCCTGCGTAGCGTTCCGGGCAGCGGGTAGAACCAGGCAGAGAATTCCCGGCTAGCAGCTTCCCTGTGGCGGGGAAGTGCAAACGTACACGTTTTCGGCCGAAAACGCGTTTTCCGGCGAAAACGCACACCACGGCTCTTTCTGAGAAAAAGCAAGCACGGAGGACGAGAATCGCTTTTGCCCTGCGTAGCGTAACGGGCAGCGGGTAGAACCAGGCAGAGAATTCCCGGCTAGCAGCTTCCCTGTGGCTGGGAAGTGCAAACGTACACGTTTTCGGCCGAAAACGCGTTTCCGGCGAAAACGCACACCACGGCTCTTTCTGAGAAAAAGCAAGCACGGAGGACGAGAATCGCTTTTGCCCTGCGTAGCGTTCCGGGCAGCGGGTAGAACCAGGCAGAGAATTCCCGGCTAGCAGCTTCCCTGTGGCTGGGAAGTGCAAACGTACACGTTTTCGGCCGAAAACGCATTTTCCGGCGAAAACGCACACCACGGCTCTTTCTGAGAAAAAGCAAGCACGGAGGACGAGAATCGCTTTTGCCCTGCGTAGCGTTCCGGGCAGCGGGTAGAACCAGGTAGAGAATTCCCGGCTAGCAGCTTCCCTGTGGCCGGGAAGTGCAAACGTACACGTTTTCGGCCGAAAACGCGTTTTCCGGCGAAAACGCACACCACGGCTATTTCTGAGAAAAAGCAAGCACGGAGGACGAGAATCGCTTTTGCCCTGCGTAGCGTTCCGGGCAGCGGGTAGAACCAGGCAGAGAATTCCCGGCTAGCAGCTTCCCTGTGGCGGGGAACTGCAAACGTACACGTTTTCGGCCGAAAACGCGTTTTCCGGCGAAAACGCACACCACGGCTCTTTCTGAGAAAAAGCAAGCACGGAGGACGAGAACCGCTTTTGCCCTGCGTAGCGTTCCGGGCAGCGGGTAGAACCAGGCAGAGAATTCCCGGCTAGCAGCTTCCCTGTGGCCGTGAAGTGCAAACGTACACGTTTTCGGCCGAAAACGCGTTTTAGGCGAAAACGCACACCACGGCTCTTTCTGAGAAAAAGCAAGCACGGAGGACGAGAATCGCTTTTGCCCTGCGTAGCGTTCCGGGCAGCGGGTAGAACCAGGCAGAGAATTCCCGGCTAGCAGCTTCCCTGTGGCCGGGAAGTGCAAACGTACACGTTTTCGGCCGAAAACGCGTTTTCCGGCGAAAACGCACACCACGGCTCTTTCTGAGAAAAAGCAAGCACGGAGGACGAGAATCGCTTTTGCCCTGCGTAGCGTTCCGGGCAGCGGGTAGAACCAGGCAGAGAATTCCCGGCTAGCAGCTTCCCTGTGGCGGGGAAGTGCAAACGTACACGTTTTCGGCCGAAAACGCGTTTTCCGGCGAAAACGCACACCACGGCTCTTTCTGAGAAAAAGCAACCACGGAGGACGAGAATCGCTTTTGCCCTGCCTAGCGTTCCGGGCAGCGGGTAGAACCAGGCAGAGAATTCCCGGCTAGCAGCTTTCCTGTGGCTGGGAAGTGCAAACGTACACGTTTTCGGCCAAAAACGCGTTTTCGGCGAAAAAGCACACAACGGCTCTTTCTGAGAAAAAGCAAGCACGGAGGACGAGAATCGCTTTCGCCCTGCGTAGCGTTCCGGGCAGCGGGTAGAACCAGGCAGAGAATTCCCGGCTAGCAGCTTCCCTGTGGCGGGGAAGTGCAAACGTACACGTTTTCGGCCGAAAACGCGTTTTCCGGCGAAAACGCACACCACGGCTCTTTCTGAGAAAAAGCAAGCACGGAGGACGAGAATCGCTTTTGCCCTGCGTAGCGTTCCGGGCAGCGGGTAGAACCAGGCAGAGAATTCCCGGCTAGCAGCTTCCCTGTGGCGGGGAAGTGCAAACGTACACGTTTTCGGCCGAAAACGCATTTTCCGGCGAAAACGCACACCACGGCTCTTTCTGAGAAAAAGCAAGCACGGAGGACGAGAATCGCTTTTGCCCTGCGTAGCGTTCCGGGCAGCGGGTAGAACCAGGCAGAGAATTCCCGGCTAGCAGCTTCCCTGTGGCCGGGAAGTGCAAACGTACACGTTTTCGGCCGAAAACGCGTTTTCGGCGAAAACGCACACCACGGCTCTTTCTGAGAAAAAGCAAGCACAGAGGACGAGAATCGCTTTTGCCCTGCGTAGCGTTCCGGGCAGCGGGTAGAACCAGGCAGAGAATTCCCGGCTAGCAGCTTCCCTGTGGCCGGGAAGTGCAAACGTACACGTTTTCGGCCGAAAACGCGTTTTCCGGCGAAAACGCACACCACGGCTCTTTCTGAGAAAAAGCAAGCACGGAGGACGAGAATCGCTTTTGCCCTGCCTAGCGTTCCGGGCAGCGGGTAGAACCAGGCAGAGAATTCCCGGCTAGCAGCTTCCCTGTGGCGGGGAAGTGCAAACGTACACGTTTTCGGCCGAAAACGCGTTTTCCGGGGAAAACGCACACCACGGCTCTTTCTGAGAAAAAGCAAGCACGGAGGACGAGAATCGCTTTTGCCCTGCCTAGCGTTCCGGGCAGCGGGTAGAACCAGGCAGAGAATTCCCGGCTAGCAGCTTTCCTGTGGCTGGGAAGTGCAAACGTACACGTTTTCGGCCAAAAAACACGTTTTCGGCGAAAAAGCACACAACGGCTCTTTCTGAGAAAAAGCAAGCACGGAGGACGAGAATCGCTTTTGCCCTGCGTAGCGTTCCGGGCAGCGGGTAGAACCAGGCAGAGAATTCCCGGCTAGCAGCTTCCCTGTGGCGGGGAAGTGCAAACGTACACGTTTTCGGCCGAAAACGCGTTTTCCGGCGAAAACGCACACCACGGCTCTTTCTGAGAAAAAGCAAGCACGGAGGACGAGAATCGCTTTTGCCCTGCGTAGCGTTCCGGGCAGCGGGTAGAACCAGGCAGAGAATTCCCGGCTAGCAGCTTCCCTGTGGCTGGGAAGTGCAAACGTACACGTTTTCTGCCAAAAACGCGTTTTCGGCGAAAACGCACGCCACGGCTCTTTCTGAGAAAAAGCAAGCACGGAGGACGAGAATCGCTTTTGCCCTGCGTAGCGTTCCGGGCAGCGGGTAGAACCAGGCAGAGAATTCCCGGCTAGCAGCTTCCCTGTGGCGGGGAAGTGCAAACGTACACATTTTCGGCCGAAAACGCGTTTTCCGGGGAAAACGCACACCACGGCTCTTTCTGAGAAAAAGCAAGCACGGAGGACGAGAATCGCTTTTGCCCTGCCTAGCGTTCCGGGCAGCGGGTAGAACCAGGCAGAGAATTCCCGGATAGCAGCTTTCCTGTGGCTGGGAAGTGCAAACGTACACGTTTTCGGCCAAAAACGCGTTTTCGGCGAAAAAGCACACAACGGCTCTTTCTGAGAAAAAGCAAGCACGGAGGACGAGAATCGCTTTCGCCCTGCGTAGCGTTCCGGGCAGCGGGTAGAACCAGGCAGAGAATTCCCGGCTAGCAGCTTCCCTGTGGCTGGGAAGTGCAAACGAACACGTTTTCTGCCAAAAACGCGTTTTCAGCGAAAACGCACACCACGGCTCTTTCTGAGAAAAAGCAAGCACGGAGGACGAGAATCGCTTTTGCCCTGCGTAGCGTTCCGGGCAGCGGGTAGAACCAGGCAGAGAACTCACGGCTAGCAGCTTCCCTGTGGTGGGGAAGTGCAAACGTACACGTTTTCGGCCGAAAACGCGTTTTCCGGCGAAAACGCACACCACGGCTCTTTCTGAGAAAAAGCAAGCACGGAGGACGAGAATCGCTTTTGCCCTGCGTAGCGTTCCGGGCAGCGGGTAGAACCAGGCAGAGAATTCCCGGCTAGCAGCTTCCCTGTGGCGGGGAAGTGCAAACGTACACGTTTTCGGCCGAAAACGCATTTTCCGGCGAAAACGCACACCACGGCTCTTTCTGAGAAAAAGCAAGCACGGAGGACGAGAACCGCTTTTGCCCTGCGTAGCGTTCCGGGCAGCGGGTAGAACCAGGCAGAGAATTCCCGGCTAGCAGCTTCCCTGTGGCGGGGAAGTGCAAACGTACACGTTTTCGGCCGAAAACGCGTTTTCCGGGGAAAACGCACACCACGGCTCTTTCTGAGAAAAAGCAAGCACGGAGGACGAGAATCGCTTTTGCCCTGCGTAGCGTTCCGGGCAGCGGGTAGAACCAGGCAGAGAATTCCCGGCTAGCAGCTTCCCTGTGGCTGGGAAGTGCAAACGTACACGTTTTCGGCCAAAAAACGCGTTTTCGGCGAAAACGCACACCACGGCTCTTTCTGAGAAAAAGCAAGCACGGAGGACGAGAATCGCTTTTGCCCTGCGTAGCGTTCCGGGCAGCGGGTAGAACCAGGCAGAGAATTCCCGGCTAGCAGCTTCCCTGTGGCGGGGAAGTGCAAACGTACACGTTTTCGGCCGAAAACGCATTTTCCGGCGAAAACGCACACCACGGCTCTTTCTGAGAAAAAGCAAGCACGGAGGACGAGAATCGCTTTTGCCCTGCGTAGCGTTGCGGGCAGCGGGTAGAACCAGGCAGAGAATTCCCGGCTAGCAGCTTCCCTGTGGCGGGGAAGTGCAAACGTACACGTTTTCGGCCGAAAACGCGTTTTCCGGCGAAAACGCACACCACGGCTCTTTCTGAGAAAAAGCAAGCACGGAGGACGAGAATCGCTTTTGCCCTGCGTAGCGTTCCGGGCAGCGGGTAGAACCAGGCAGAGAATTCCCGGCTAGCAGCTTCCCTGTGGCCGGGAAGTGCAAACGTACACGTTTTCGGCCGAAAACGCGTTTTCAGCGAAAAAGCGCACCACGGCTCTTTCTGAGAAAAAGCAAGCACGGAGGACGAGAATCGCTTTTGCCCTGCGTAGCGTTCCGGGCAGCGGGTAGAACCAGGCAGAGAATTCCCGGCTAGCAGCTTCCCTGTGGCTGGGAAGTGCAAACGTACACGTTTTCTGCCAAAAACGCGTTTTCGGCGAAAACGCACACCACGGCTCTTTCTGAGAAAAAGCAAGCACGGAGGACGAGAATCGCTTTTGCCCTGCGTAGCGTTCCGGGCAGCGGGTAGAACCAGGCAGAGAATTCCCGGCTAGCAGCTTCCCTGTGGCGGGGAAGTGCAAACGTACACGTTTTCGGCCGAAAACGCGTTTTCCGGCGAAAACGCACACCACGGCTCTTTCTGAGAAAAAGCAAGCACGGAGGACGAGAATCGCTTTTGCCCTGCGTAGCTTTCCGGGCAGCGGGTAGAACCAGGCAGAGAATTCCCGGCTAGCAGCTTCCCTGTGGCGGGGAAGTGCAAACGTACACGTTTTCGGCCGAAAACGCGTTTTCCGGCGAAAACGCACACCACGGCTCTTTCTGAGAAAAAGCAAGCACGGAGGACGAGAATCGCTTTTGCCCTGCGTAGCGTTCCGGGCAGCGGGTAGAACCAGGCAGAGAATTCCCGGCTAGCAGCTTCCCTGTGGCGGGGAAGTGCAAACGTACACGTTTTCGGCCGAAAACGCGTTTTCCGGCGAAAACGCACACCACGGCTCTTTCTGAGAAAAAGCAAGCACGGAGGACGAGAATCTCTTTTGCCCTGCGTAGCGTTCCGGGCAGCGGGTAGAACCAGGCAGAGAATTCCCGGCTAGCACCTTCCCTGTGGCGGGGAAGTGCAAACGTACACGTTTTCGGCCGAAAACGCGTTTTCTGCGAAAACGCACACCACGGCTCTTTCTGAGAAAAAGCAAGAACGGAGGACGAGAATCGCTTTTGCCCTGCGTAGCGTTCCGGGCAGCGGGTAGAACCAGGCAGAGAATTCCCGGCTAGCAGCTTCCCTGTGGCGGGGAACTGCAAACGTACACGTTTTCGGCCGAAAACGCGTTTTCCGGCGAAAACGCACACCACGGCTCTTTCTGAGAAAAAGCAAGCACGGAGGACGAGAACCGCTTTTGCCCTGCGTAGCGTTCCGGGCAGCGGGTAGAACCAGGCAGAGAATTCCCGGCTAGCAGCTTCCCTGTGGCCGGGAAGTGCAAACGTACACGTTTTCGGCCGAAAACGCGTTTTCGGCGAAAACGCACACCACGGCTCTTTCTGAGAAAAAGCAAGCACGGAGGACGAGAATCGCTTTTGCCCTGCGTAGCGTTCCGGGCAGCGGGTAGAACCAGGCAGAGAATTCCCGGCTAGCAGCTTCCCTGTGGCCGGGAAGTGCAAACGTACACGTTTTCGGCCGAAAACGCGTTTTCCGGCGAAAACGCACACCACGGCTCTTTCTGAGAAAAAGCAAGCACGGAGGACGAGAATCGCTTTTGCCCTGCGTAGCGTTCCGGGCAGCGGGTAGAACCAGGCAGAGAATTCCCGGCTAGCAGCTTCCCTGTGGCGGGGAAGTGCAAACGTACACGTTTTCGGCCGAAAACGCGTTTTCCGGCGAAAACGCACACCACGGCTCTTTCTGAGAAAAAGCAAGCACGGAGGACGAGAATCGCTTTTGCCCTGCGTAGCGTTCCGGGCAGCGGGTAGAACCAGGCAGAGAATTCCCGGCTAGCACCTTCCCTGTGGCGGGGAAGTGCAAACGTACACGTTTTCGGCCAAAAACGCGTTTTCTGCGAAAACGCACACCACGGCTCTTTCTGAGAAAAAGCAAGCACGGAGGACGAGAATCGCTTTTGCCCTGCGTAGCGTTCCGGGCAGCGGGTAGAACCAGGCAGAGAATTCCCGGCTAGCAGCTTCCCTGTGGCGGGGAAGTGCAAACGTACACGTTTTCGGCCGAAAACGCGTTTTCCGGCGAAAACGCACACCACGGCTCTTTCTGAGAAAAAGCAAGCACGGAGGACGAGAATCGCTTTTGCCCTGCGTAGCGTTCCGGGCAGCGGGTAGAACCAGGCAGAGAATTCCCGGCTAGCAGCTTCCCTGTGGCTGGGAAGTGCAAACGTACACGTTTTCTGCCAAAAACGCGTTTTCGGCGAAAATGCACACCACGGCTCTTTCTGAGAAAAAGCAAGCACGGAGGACGAGAATCGCTTTTGCCCTGCCTAGCGTTCCGGGCAGCGGGTAGAACCAGGCAGAGAATTCCCGGCTAGCAGCTTCCCTGTGGCGGGGAAGTGCAAACGTACACGTTTTCGGCCGAAAACGCGTTTTCCGGCGAAAACGCACACCACGGCTCTTTCTGAGAAAAAGCAAGCACGGAGGACGAGAATCCCTTTTGCCCTGCGTAGCGTTCCGGGCAGCGGGTAGAACCAGGCAGAGAATTCCCGGCTAGCAGCTTCCCTGTGGCTGGGAAGTGCAAACGTACACGTTTTCTGCCAAAAACGCGTTTTCGGCGAAAACGCACACCACGGCTCTTTCTGAGAAAAAGCAAGCACGGAGGACGAGAATCGCTTTTGCCCTGCGTAGCGTTCCGGGCAGCGGGTAGAACCAGGCAGAGAATTCCCGGCTAGCAGCTTCCCTGTGGCGGGGAAGTGCAAACGTACACGTTTTCGGCCGAAAACGCGTTTTCCGGCGAAAACGCACACCACGGCTCTTTCTGAGAAAAAGCAAGCACGGAGGACGAGAATCGCTTTTGCCCTGCGTAGCGTTCCGGGCAGCGGGTAGAACCAGGCAGAGAATTCCCGGCTAGCAGCTTCCCTGTGGCGGGGAAGTGCAAACGTACACGTTTTCGGCCGAAAACGCGTTTTCCGGCGAAAACGCACACCACGGCTCTTTCTGAGAAAAAGCAAGCACGGAGGACGAGAATCGCTTTTGCCCTGCCTAGCGTTCCGGGCAGCGGGTAGAACCAGGCAGAGAATTCCCGGCTAGCAGCTTTCCTGTGGCTGGGAAGTGCAAACGTACACGTTTTCGGCCAAAAACGCGTTTTCGGCGAAAAAGCACACCACGGCTCTTTCTGAGAAAAAGCAAGCACGGAGGACGAGAATCGCTTTTGCCCTGCGTAGCGTTCCGGGCAGCGGGTAGAACCAGGCAGAGAATTCCCGGCTAGCAGCTTCCCTGTGGCTGGGAAGTGCAAACGTACACGTTTTCTGCCAAAAACGCGTTTTCGGCGAAAACGCACGCCACGGCTCTTTCTGAGAAAAAGCAAGCACGGAGGACGAGAATCGCTTTTGCCCTGCGTAGCGTTCCGGGCAGCGGGTAGAACCAGGCAGAGAATTCCCGGCTAGCAGCTTCCCTGTGGCGGGGAAGTGCAAACGTACACGTTTTCGGCCGAAAACGCGTTTTCCGGGGAAAACGCACACCACGGCTCTTTCTGAGAAAAAGCAAGCACGGAGGACGAGAATCGCTTTTGCCCTGCCTAGCGTTCCGGGCAGCGGGTAGAACCAGGCAGAGAATTCCAGGATAGCAGCTTTCCTGTGGCTGGGAAGTGCAAACGTACACGTTTTCGGCCAAAAACGCGTTTTCGGCGAAAAAGCACACAACGGCTCTTTCTGAGAAAAAGCAAGCACGGAGGACGAGAATCGCTTTCGCCCTGCGTAGCGTTCCGGGCAGCGGGTAGAACCAGGCAGAGAATTCCCGGCTAGCAGCTTCCCTGTGGCTGGGAAGTGCAAACGAACACGTTTTCTGCCAAAAACGCGTTTTCAGCGAAAACGCACACCACGGCTCTTTCTGAGAAAAAGCAAGCACGGAGGACGAGAATCGCTTTTGCCCTGCGTAGCGTTCCGGGCAGCGGGTAGAACCAGGCAGAGAACTCACGGCTAGCAGCTTCCCTGTGGTGGGGAAGTGCAAACGTACACGTTTTCGGCCGAAAACGCGTTTTCCGGCGAAAACGCACACCACGGCTCTTTCTGAGAAAAAGCAAGCACGGAGGACG
This sequence comes from Athene noctua, assembly GCF_965140245.1. Lineage (NCBI taxonomy): Eukaryota > Metazoa > Chordata > Aves > Strigiformes > Strigidae > Athene > Athene noctua. The sequence goes on along the minus strand of NW_027437604.1, from coordinate 117,734 downwards.
AGAATCGCTTTTGCCCTGCGTAGCGTTCCGGGCAGCGGGTAGAACCAGGCAGAGAATTCCCGGCTAGCAGCTTCCCTGTGGCGGGGAAGTGCAAACGTACACGTTTTCGGCCGAAAACGCATTTTCCGGCGAAAACGCACACCACGGCTCTTTCTGAGAAAAAGCAAGCACGGAGGACGAGAACCGCTTTTGCCCTGCGTAGCGTTCCGGGCAGCGGGTAGAACCAGGCAGAGAATTCCCGGCTAGCAGCTTCCCTGTGGCGGGGAAGTGCAAACGTACACGTTTTCGGCCGAAAACGCGTTTTCCGGGGAAAACGCACACCACGGCTCTTTCTGAGAAAAAGCAAGCACGGAGGACGAGAATCGCTTTTGCCCTGCGTAGCGTTCCGGGCAGCGGGTAGAACCAGGCAGAGAATTCCCGGCTAGCAGCTTCCCTGTGGCTGGGAAGTGCAAACGTACACGTTTTCGGCCAAAAAACGCGTTTTCGGCGAAAACGCACACCACGGCTCTTTCTGAGAAAAAGCAAGCACGGAGGACGAGAATCGCTTTTGCCCTGCGTAGCGTTCCGGGCAGCGGGTAGAACCAGGCAGAGAATTCCCGGCTAGCAGCTTCCCTGTGGCGGGGAAGTGCAAACGTACACGTTTTCGGCCGAAAACGCATTTTCCGGCGAAAACGCACACCACGGCTCTTTCTGAGAAAAAGCAAGCACGGAGGACGAGAATCGCTTTTGCCCTGCGTAGCGTTGCGGGCAGCGGGTAGAACCAGGCAGAGAATTCCCGGCTAGCAGCTTCCCTGTGGCGGGGAAGTGCAAACGTACACGTTTTCGGCCGAAAACGCGTTTTCCGGCGAAAACGCACACCACGGCTCTTTCTGAGAAAAAGCAAGCACGGAGGACGAGAATCGCTTTTGCCCTGCGTAGCGTTCCGGGCAGCGGGTAGAACCAGGCAGAGAATTCCCGGCTAGCAGCTTCCCTGTGGCCGGGAAGTGCAAACGTACACGTTTTCGGCCGAAAACGCGTTTTCAGCGAAAAAGCGCACCACGGCTCTTTCTGAGAAAAAGCAAGCACGGAGGACGAGAATCGCTTTTGCCCTGCGTAGCGTTCCGGGCAGCGGGTAGAACCAGGCAGAGAATTCCCGGCTAGCAGCTTCCCTGTGGCTGGGAAGTGCAAACGTACACGTTTTCTGCCAAAAACGCGTTTTCGGCGAAAACGCACACCACGGCTCTTTCTGAGAAAAAGCAAGCACGGAGGACGAGAATCGCTTTTGCCCTGCGTAGCGTTCCGGGCAGCGGGTAGAACCAGGCAGAGAATTCCCGGCTAGCAGCTTCCCTGTGGCGGGGAAGTGCAAACGTACACGTTTTCGGCCGAAAACGCGTTTTCCGGCGAAAACGCACACCACGGCTCTTTCTGAGAAAAAGCAAGCACGGAGGACGAGAATCGCTTTTGCCCTGCGTAGCTTTCCGGGCAGCGGGTAGAACCAGGCAGAGAATTCCCGGCTAGCAGCTTCCCTGTGGCGGGGAAGTGCAAACGTACACGTTTTCGGCCGAAAACGCGTTTTCCGGCGAAAACGCACACCACGGCTCTTTCTGAGAAAAAGCAAGCACGGAGGACGAGAATCGCTTTTGCCCTGCGTAGCGTTCCGGGCAGCGGGTAGAACCAGGCAGAGAATTCCCGGCTAGCAGCTTCCCTGTGGCGGGGAAGTGCAAACGTACACGTTTTCGGCCGAAAACGCGTTTTCCGGCGAAAACGCACACCACGGCTCTTTCTGAGAAAAAGCAAGCACGGAGGACGAGAATCTCTTTTGCCCTGCGTAGCGTTCCGGGCAGCGGGTAGAACCAGGCAGAGAATTCCCGGCTAGCACCTTCCCTGTGGCGGGGAAGTGCAAACGTACACGTTTTCGGCCGAAAACGCGTTTTCTGCGAAAACGCACACCACGGCTCTTTCTGAGAAAAAGCAAGAACGGAGGACGAGAATCGCTTTTGCCCTGCGTAGCGTTCCGGGCAGCGGGTAGAACCAGGCAGAGAATTCCCGGCTAGCAGCTTCCCTGTGGCGGGGAACTGCAAACGTACACGTTTTCGGCCGAAAACGCGTTTTCCGGCGAAAACGCACACCACGGCTCTTTCTGAGAAAAAGCAAGCACGGAGGACGAGAACCGCTTTTGCCCTGCGTAGCGTTCCGGGCAGCGGGTAGAACCAGGCAGAGAATTCCCGGCTAGCAGCTTCCCTGTGGCCGGGAAGTGCAAACGTACACGTTTTCGGCCGAAAACGCGTTTTCGGCGAAAACGCACACCACGGCTCTTTCTGAGAAAAAGCAAGCACGGAGGACGAGAATCGCTTTTGCCCTGCGTAGCGTTCCGGGCAGCGGGTAGAACCAGGCAGAGAATTCCCGGCTAGCAGCTTCCCTGTGGCCGGGAAGTGCAAACGTACACGTTTTCGGCCGAAAACGCGTTTTCCGGCGAAAACGCACACCACGGCTCTTTCTGAGAAAAAGCAAGCACGGAGGACGAGAATCGCTTTTGCCCTGCGTAGCGTTCCGGGCAGCGGGTAGAACCAGGCAGAGAATTCCCGGCTAGCAGCTTCCCTGTGGCGGGGAAGTGCAAACGTACACGTTTTCGGCCGAAAACGCGTTTTCCGGCGAAAACGCACACCACGGCTCTTTCTGAGAAAAAGCAAGCACGGAGGACGAGAATCGCTTTTGCCCTGCGTAGCGTTCCGGGCAGCGGGTAGAACCAGGCAGAGAATTCCCGGCTAGCACCTTCCCTGTGGCGGGGAAGTGCAAACGTACACGTTTTCGGCCAAAAACGCGTTTTCTGCGAAAACGCACACCACGGCTCTTTCTGAGAAAAAGCAAGCACGGAGGACGAGAATCGCTTTTGCCCTGCGTAGCGTTCCGGGCAGCGGGTAGAACCAGGCAGAGAATTCCCGGCTAGCAGCTTCCCTGTGGCGGGGAAGTGCAAACGTACACGTTTTCGGCCGAAAACGCGTTTTCCGGCGAAAACGCACACCACGGCTCTTTCTGAGAAAAAGCAAGCACGGAGGACGAGAATCGCTTTTGCCCTGCGTAGCGTTCCGGGCAGCGGGTAGAACCAGGCAGAGAATTCCCGGCTAGCAGCTTCCCTGTGGCTGGGAAGTGCAAACGTACACGTTTTCTGCCAAAAACGCGTTTTCGGCGAAAATGCACACCACGGCTCTTTCTGAGAAAAAGCAAGCACGGAGGACGAGAATCGCTTTTGCCCTGCCTAGCGTTCCGGGCAGCGGGTAGAACCAGGCAGAGAATTCCCGGCTAGCAGCTTCCCTGTGGCGGGGAAGTGCAAACGTACACGTTTTCGGCCGAAAACGCGTTTTCCGGCGAAAACGCACACCACGGCTCTTTCTGAGAAAAAGCAAGCACGGAGGACGAGAATCGCTTTTGCCCTGCGTAGCGTTCCGGGCAGCGGGTAGAACCAGGCAGAGAATTCCCGGCTAGCAGCTTCCCTGTGGCGGGGAAGTGCAAACGTACACGTTTTCGGCCAAAAACGCGTTTTCCGACGAAAACGCACACCACGGCTCTTTCTGAGAAAAAGCAAGCACGGAGGACGAAAATCGCTTTTGCCCTGCGTAGCGTTCCGGGCAGCGGGTAGAACCAGGCAGAGAATTCCCGGCTAGCAGCTTTCCTGTGGCTGGGAAGTGCAAACGTACACGTTTTCGGCCAAAAACGCGTTTTCGGCGAAAAAGCACACAACGGCTCTTTCTGAGAAAAAGCAAGCACGGAGGACGAGAATCGCTTTTGCCCTGCGTAGCGTTCCGGGCAGCGGGTAGAACCAGGCAGAGAATTCCCGGCTAGCAGCTTCCCTGTGGCGGGGAAGTGCAAACGTACACGTTTTCGGCCGAAAACGCGTTTTCCGGCGAAAACGCACACCACGGCTCTTTCTGAGAAAAAGCAAGCACGGAGGACGAGAATCGCTTTTGCCCTGCGTAGCGTTCCGGGCAGCGGGTAGAACCAGGCAGAGAATTCCCGGCTAGCAGCTTCCCTGTGGCGGGGAAGTGCAAACGTACACGTTTTCGGCCGAAAACGCGTTTTCCGGCGAAAACGCACACCACGGCTCTTTCTGAGAAAAAGCAAGCACGGAGGACGAGAATCGCTTTTGCCCTGCGTAGCGTTCCGGGCAGCGGGTAGAACCAGGCAGAGAATTCCCGGCTAGCAGCTTCCCTGTGGCGGGGAAGTGCAAACGTACACGTTTTCGGCCAAAAACGCGTTTTCCGGGGAAAACGCACACCACGGCTCTTTCTGAGAAAAAGCAAGCACGGAGGACGAGAATCGCTTTTGCCCTGCGTAGCGTTCCGAGCAGCGGGTAGAACCAGGCAGAGAATTCCCGGCTAGCAGCTTTCCTGTGGCGGGGAAGTGCAAACGTACACGTTTTCGGCCAAAAACGCGTTTTCGGCGAAAAAGCACACAACGGCTCTTTCTGAGAAAAAGCAAGCACGGAGGACGAGAATCGCTTTTGCCCTGCGTAGCGTTCCGGGCAGCGGGTAGAACCAGGCAGAGAATTCCCGGCTAGCAGCTTCCCTGTGGCTGGGAAGTGCAAACGTACACGTTTTCTGCCAAAAACGCGTTTTCGGCGAAAACGCACACCACGGCTCTTTCTGAGAAAAAGCAAGCACGGAGGACGAGAATCGCTTTTGCCCTGCGTAGCGTTCCGGGCAGCGGGTAGAACCAGGCAGAGAATTCCCGGCTAGCAGCTTCCCTGTGGCGGGGAAGTGCAAACGTACACGTTTTCGGCCGAAAACGCGTTTTCCGGCGAAAACGCACACCACGGCTCTTTCTGAGAAAAAGCAAGCACGGAGGACGAGAATCGCTTTTGCCCTGCGTAGCGTTCCGGGCAGCGGGTAAAACCAGGCAGAGAATTCCCGGCTAGCAGCTTCCCTGTGGCGGGGAAGTGCAAACGTACACGTTTTCGGCCGAAAACGCGTTTTCCGGCGACAACGCACACCACGGCTCTTTCTGAGAAAAAGCAAGCACGGAGGACGAGAATCGCTTTTGCCCTGCCTAGCGTTCCGGGCAGCGGGTAGAACCAGGCAGAGAATTCCCGGCTAGCAGCTTCCCTGTGGCGGGGAAGTGCAAACGTACACGTTTTCGGCCAAAAACGCGTTTTCGGCGAAAAAGCACACAACGGCTCTTTCTGAGAAAAAGCAAGCACGGAGGACGAGAATCGCTTTTGCCCTGCGTAGCGTTCCGGGCAGCGGGTAGAACCAGGCAGAGAATTCCCGGCTAGCAGCTTCCCTGTGGCGGGGAAGTGCAAACGTACACGTTTTCTGCCAAAAACGCATTTTCCGGCGAAAACGCACACCACGGCTCTTTCTGAGAAAAAGCAAGCACGGAGGACGAGAACCGCTTTTGCCCTGCGTAGCGTTGCGGGCAGCGGGTAGAACCAGGCAGAGAATTCCCGGCTAGCAGCTTCCCTGTGGCGGGGAAGTGCAAATGTACACGTTTTCGTCCGAAAACGCATTTTCCGGCGAAAACGCACACCACGGCTCTTTCTGAGAAAAAGCAAGCACGGAGGACGAGAACCGCTTTTGCCCTGCGTAGCGTTCCGGGCAGCGGGTAGAACCAGGCAGAGAATTCCCGGCTAGCAGCTTCCCTGTGGCGGGGAAGTGCAAACGTACACGTTTTCGGCCGAAAACGCATTTTCCGGCGAAAACGCACACCACGGCTCTTTCTGAGAAAAAGCAAGCACGGAGGACGAGAATCGCTTTTGCCCTGCGTAGCGTAACGGGCAGCGGGTAGAACCAGGCAGAGAATTCCCGGCTAGCAGCTTCCCTGTGGCTGGGAAGTGCAAACGTACACGTTTTCGGCCAAAAACGCGTTTTCGGCGAAAAAGCACACCACGGCTCTTTCTGAGAAAAAGCAAGCACGGAGGACGAGAATCGCTTTTGCCCTGCGTAGCGTTCCGGGCAGCGGGTAGAACCAGGCAGAGAATTCCCGGCTAGCAGCTTCCCTGTGGCTGGGAAGTGCAAACGTACACGTTTTCGGCCAAAAACGCGTTTTCGGCGAAAACGCACACCACGGCTCTTTCTGAGAAAAAGCAAGCACGGAGGACGAGAATCGCTTTTGACCTGCGTTGCGTTCCGGGCAGCGGGTAGAACCAGGCAGAGAATTCCCGGCTAGCAGCTTCCCTGTGGCGGGGAAGTGCAAACGTACACGTTTTAAGCCGAAAACGCGTTTTCCGGCGAAAACGCACACCACGGCTCTTTCTGAGAAAAAGCAAGCACGGAGGACGAGAATCGCTTTTGCCCTGCGTAGCGTTCCGGGCAGCGGGTAGAACCAGGCAGAGAATTCCCGGCTAGCAGCTTCCCTGTGGCCGGGAAGTGCAAACGTACACGTTTTCGGCCGAAAACGCGTTTTCCGGCGAAAACGCACACCACGGCTCTTTCTGAGAAAAAGCAAGCACGGAGGACGAGAATTGCTTTTGCCCTGCGTAGCGTTCCGGGCAGCGGGTAGAACCAGGCAGAGAATTCCCGGCTAGCAGCTTCCCTGTGGCGGGGAAGTGCAAACGTACACGTTTTCGGCCGAAAACGCGTTTTCCGGCGAAAACGCACACCACGGCTCTTTCTGAGAAAAAGCAAGCACGGAGGACGAGAATCTCTTTTGCCCTGCGTAGCGTTCCGGGCAGCGGGTAGAACCAGGCAGAGAATTCCCGGCTAGCAGCTTTCCTGTGGCTGGGAAGTGTAAACGTACACGTTTTCGGCCAAAAACGCGTTTTCGGCGAAAAAGCACACAACGGCTCTTTCTGAGAAAAAGCAAGCACGGAGGACGAGAATCGCTTTTGCCCTGCGTAGCGTTCCGGGCAGCGGGTAGAACCAGGCAGAGAATTCCCGGCTAGCAGCTTCCCTGTGGCGGGGATGTGCAAACGTACACGTTTTCTGCCAAAAACGCGTTTTCGGCGAAAACGCACACCACGGCTCTTTATGAGAAAAAGCAAGCACGGAGGACGAGAATCGCTTTTGCCCTGCGTAGCGTTCCGGGCAGCGGGTAGAACCAGGCAGAGAATTCCCGGCTAGCAGCTTCCCTGTGGCGGGGAAGTGCAAACGTACACGTTTTCGGCCGAAAACGCGTTTTCCGGCGAAAACGCACACCACGGCTCTTTCTGAGAAAAAGCAAGACGGAGGACGAGAATCGCTTTTGCCCTGCGTAGCGTTCCGGGCAGCGGGTAGAACCAGGCAGAGAATTCCCGGCTAGCAGCTTCCCTGTGGCGGGGAAGTGCAAACGTACACGTTTTCGGCCGAAAACGCGTTTTCCGGCGAAAACGCACACCACGGCTCTTTCTGAGAAAAAGCAAGCACGGAGGACGAGAATCGCTTTTGCCCTGCGTAGCGTAACGGGCAGCGGGTAGAACCAGGCAGAGAATTCCCGGCTAGCAGCTTCCCTGTGGCTGGGAAGTGCAAACGTACACGTTTTCGGCCGAAAACGCGTTTCCGGCGAAAACGCACACCACGGCTCTTTCTGAGAAAAAGCAAGCACGGAGGACGAGAATCGCTTTTGCCCTGCGTAGCGTTCCGGGCAGCGGGTAGAACCAGGCAGAGAATTCCCGGCTAACAGCTTCCCTGTGGCGGGGAAGTGCAAACGTACACGTTTTCGGCCAAAAAACGCGTTTTCGGCGAAAACGCACACCACGGCTCTTTCTGAGAAAAAGCAAGCACGGAGGACGAGAATCGCTTTTGCCCTGCGTAGCGTAACGGGCAGCGGGTAGAACCAGGCAGAGAATTCCCGGCTAGCAGCTTCCCTGTGGCTGGGAAGTGCAAACGTACACGTTTTCGGCCGAAAACGCGTTTCCGGCGAAAACGCACACCACGGCTCTTTCTGAGAAAAAGCAAGCACGGAGGACGAGAATCGCTTTTGCCCTGCGTAGCGTTCCGGGCAGCGGGTAGAACCAGGCAGAGAATTCCCGGCTAACAGCTTCCCTGTGGCTGGGAAGTGCAAACGTACACGTTTTCGGCCGAAAACGCGTTTTCCGGCGAAAACGCACACCACGGCTCTTTCTGAGAAAAAGCAAGCACGGAGGACGAGAATCGCTTTTGCCCTGCGTAGCGTTCCGGGCAGCGGGTAGAACCAGGCAGAGAATTCCCGGCTAGCAGCTTCCCTGTGGCGGGGAAGTGCAAACGTACACGTTTTCGGCCGAAAACGCGTTTTCCGGCGAAAACGCACACCACGGCTCTTTCTGAGAAAAAGCAAGCACGGAGGACGAGAATCGCTTTTGCCCTGCGTAGCGTAACGGGCAGCGGGTAGAACCAGGCAGAGAATTCCCGGCTAGCAGCTTCCCTGTGGCTGGGAAGTGCAAACGTACACGTTTTCGGCCGAAAACGCGTTTCCGGCGAAAACGCACACCACGGCTCTTTCTGAGAAAAAGCAAGCACGGAGGACGAGAATCGCTTTTGCCCTGCGTAGCGTTCCGGGCAGCGGGTAGAACCAGGCAGAGAATTCCCGGCTAGCAGCTTCCCTGTGGCTGGGAAGTGCAAACGTACACGTTTTCGGCCGAAAACGCATTTTCCGGCGAAAACGCACACCACGGCTCTTTCTGAGAAAAAGCAAGCACGGAGGACGAGAATCGCTTTTGCCCTGCGTAGCGTTCCGGGCAGCGGGTAGAACCAGGTAGAGAATTCCCGGCTAGCAGCTTCCCTGTGGCCGGGAAGTGCAAACGTACACGTTTTCGGCCGAAAACGCGTTTTCCGGCGAAAACGCACACCACGGCTCTTTCTGAGAAAAAGCAAGCACGGAGGACGAGAATCGCTTTTGCCCTGCGTAGCGTTCCGGGCAGCGGGTAGAACCAGGCAGAGAATTCCCGGCTAGCAGCTTCCCTGTGGCGGGGAACTGCAAACGTACACGTTTTCGGCCGAAAACGCGTTTTCCGGCGAAAACGCACACCACGGCTCTTTCTGAGAAAAAGCAAGCACGGAGGACGAGAACCGCTTTTGCCCTGCGTAGCGTTCCGGGCAGCGGGTAGAACCAGGCAGAGAATTCCCGGCTAGCAGCTTCCCTGTGGCCGTGAAGTGCAAACGTACACGTTTTCGGCCGAAAACGCGTTTTAGGCGAAAACGCACACCACGGCTCTTTCTGAGAAAAAGCAAGCACGGAGGACGAGAATCGCTTTTGCCCTGCGTAGCGTTCCGGGCAGCGGGTAGAACCAGGCAGAGAATTCCCGGCTAGCAGCTTCCCTGTGGCGGGGAAGTGCAAACGTACACGTTTTCGGCCGAAAACGCGTTTTCCGGCGAAAACGCACACCACGGCTCTTTCTGAGAAAAAGCAAGCACGGAGGACGAGAATCGCTTTTGCCCTGCGTAGCGTTCCGGGCAGCGGGTAGAACCAGGCAGAGAATTCCCGGCTAGCAGCTTCCCTGTGGCGGGGAAGTGCAAACGTACACGTTTTCGGCCGAAAACGCGTTTTCCGGCGAAAACGCACACCACGGCTCTTTCTGAGAAAAAGCAAGCACGGAGGACGAGAATCGCTTTTGCCCTGCCTAGCGTTCCGGGCAGCGGGTAGAACCAGGCAGAGAATTCCCGGCTAGCAGCTTTCCTGTGGCTGGGAAGTGCAAACGTACACGTTTTCGGCCAAAAACGCGTTTTCGGCGAAAAAGCACACAACGGCTCTTTCTGAGAAAAAGCAAGCACGGAGGACGAGAATCGCTTTCGCCCTGCGTAGCGTTCCGGGCAGCGGGTAGAACCAGGCAGAGAATTCCCGGCTAGCAGCTTCCCTGTGGCGGGGAAGTGCAAACGTACACGTTTTCGGCCGAAAACGCGTTTTCCGGCGAAAACGCACACCACGGCTCTTTCTGAGAAAAAGCAAGCACGGAGGACGAGAATCGCTTTTGCCCTGCGTAGCGTTCCGGGCAGCGGGTAGAACCAGGCAGAGAATTCCCGGCTAGCAGCTTCCCTGTGGCGGGGAAGTGCAAACGTACACGTTTTCGGCCGAAAACGCATTTTCCGGCGAAAACGCACACCACGGCTCTTTCTGAGAAAAAGCAAGCACGGAGGACGAGAATCGCTTTTGCCCTGCGTAGCGTTCCGGGCAGCGGGTAGAACCAGGCAGAGAATTCCCGGCTAGCAGCTTCCCTGTGGCCGGGAAGTGCAAACGTACACGTTTTCGGCCGAAAACGCGTTTTCGGCGAAAACGCACACCACGGCTCTTTCTGAGAAAAAGCAAGCACGGAGGACGAGAATCGCTTTTGCCCTGCGTAGCGTTCCGGGCAGCGGGTAGAACCAGGCAGAGAATTCCCGGCTAGCAGCTTCCCTGTGGCGGGGAAGTGCAAACGTACACGTTTTCGGCCGAAAACGCGTTTTCCGGCGAAAACGCACACCACGGCTCTTTCTGAGAAAAAGCAAGCACGGAGGACGAGAATCGCTTTTGCCCTGCGTAGCGTTCCGGGCAGCGGGTAGAACCAGGCAGAGAATTCCCGGCTAGCAGCTTCCCTGTGGCGGGGAAGTGCAAACGTACACGTTTTCGGCCGAAAACGCGTTTTCCGGGGAAAACGCACACCACGGCTCTTTCTGAGAAAAAGCAAGCACGGAGGACGAGAATCGCTTTTGCCCTGCGTAGCGTTCCGGGCAGCGGGTAGAACCAGGCAGAGAATTCCCGGCTAGCAGCTTCCCTGTGGCGGGGAAGTGCAAACGTACACGTTTTCTGCCAAAAACGCCTTTTCGGCGAAAACGCACACCACGGCTCTTTCTGAGAAAAAGCAAGCACGGAGGACGAGAATCGCTTTTGCCCTGCGTAGCGTTCCGGGCAGCGGGTAGAACCAGGCAGAGAATTCCCGGCTAACAGCTTCCCTGTGGCGGGGAAGTGCAAACGTACACGTTTTCGGCCAAAAAACGCGTTTTCGGCGAAAACGCACACCACGGCTCTTTCTGAGAAAAAGCAAGCACGGAGGACGAGAATCGCTTTTGCCCTGCGTAGCGTAACGGGCAGCGGGTAGAACCAGGCAGAGAATTCCCGGCTAGCAGCTTCCCTGTGGCTGGGAAGTGCAAACGTACACGGTTTCGGCCGAAAACGCGTTTCCGGCGAAAACGCACACCACGGCTCTTTCTGAGAAAAAGCAAGCACGGAGGACGAGAATCGCTTTTGCCCTGCGTAGCGTTCCGGGCAGCGGGTAGAACCAGGCAGAGAATTCCCGGCTAACAGCTTCCCTGTGGCTGGGAAGTGCAAACGTACACGTTTTCGGCCGAAAACGCGTTTTCCGGCGAAAACGCACACCACGGCTCTTTCTGAGAAAAAGCAAGCACGGAGGACGAGAATCGCTTTTGCCCTGCGTAGCGTTCCGGGCAGCGGGTAGAACCAGGCAGAGAATTCCCGGCTAGCAGCTTCCCTGTGGCGGGGAAGTGCAAACGTACACGTTTTCGGCCGAAAACGCGTTTTCCGGCGAAAACGCACACCACGGCTCTTTCTGAGAAAAAGCAAGCACGGAGGACGAGAATCGCTTTTGCCCTGCGTAGCGTAACGGGCAGCGGGTAGAACCAGGCAGAGAATTCCCGGCTAGCAGCTTCCCTGTGGCTGGGAAGTGCAAACGTACACGTTTTCGGCCGAAAACGCGTTTCCGGCGAAAACGCACACCACGGCTCTTTCTGAGAAAAAGCAAGCACGGAGGACGAGAATCGCTTTTGCCCTGCGTAGCGTTCCGGGCAGCGGGTAGAACCAGGCAGAGAATTCCCGGCTAGCAGCTTCCCTGTGGCTGGGAAGTGCAAACGTACACGTTTTCGGCCGAAAACGCATTTTCCGGCGAAAACGCACACCACGGCTCTTTCTGAGAAAAAGCAAGCACGGAGGACGAGAATCGCTTTTGCCCTGCGTAGCGTTCCGGGCAGCGGGTAGAACCAGGTAGAGAATTCCCGGCTAGCAGCTTCCCTGTGGCCGGGAAGTGCAAACGTACACGTTTTCGGCCGAAAACGCGTTTTCCGGCGAAAACGCACACCACGGCTCTTTCTGAGAAAAAGCAAGCACGGAGGACGAGAATCGCTTTTGCCCTGCGTAGCGTTCCGGGCAGCGGGTAGAACCAGGCAGAGAATTCCCGGCTAGCAGCTTCCCTGTGGCGGGGAACTGCAAACGTACACGTTTTCGGCCGAAAACGCGTTTTCCGGCGAAAACGCACACCACGGCTCTTTCTGAGAAAAAGCAAGCACGGAGGACGAGAACCGCTTTTGCCCTGCGTAGCGTTCCGGGCAGCGGGTAGAACCAGGCAGAGAATTCCCGGCTAGCAGCTTCCCTGTGGCCGTGAAGTGCAAACGTACACGTTTTCGGCCGAAAACGCGTTTTAGGCGAAAACGCACACCACGGCTCTTTCTGAGAAAAAGCAAGCACGGAGGACGAGAATCGCTTTTGCCCTGCGTAGCGTTCCGGGCAGCGGGTAGAACCAGGCAGAGAATTCCCGGCTAGCAGCTTCCCTGTGGCCGGGAAGTGCAAACGTACACGTTTTCGGCCGAAAACGCGTTTTCCGGCGAAAACGCACACCACGGCTCTTTCTGAGAAAAAGCAAGCACGGAGGACGAGAATCGCTTTTGCCCTGCGTAGCGTTCCGGGCAGCGGGTAGAACCAGGCAGAGAATTCCCGGCTAGCAGCTTCCCTGTGGCCGGGAAGTGCAAACGTACACGTTTTCGGCCGAAAACGCGTTTTCCGGCGAAAACGCACACCACGGTTCTTTCTGAGAAAAAGCAAGCACGGAGGACGAGAATCGCTTTTGCCCTGCCTAGCGTTCCGGGCAGCGGGTAGAACCAGGCAGAGAATTCCCGGCTAGCAGCTTTCCTGTGGCTGGGAAGTGCAAACGTACACGTTTTCGGCCAAAAACGCGTTTTCGGCGAAAAAGCACACAACGGCTCTTTCTGAGAAAAAGCAAGCACGGAGGACGAGAATCGCTTTCGCCCTGCGTAGCGTTCCGGGCAGCGGGTAGAACCAGGCAGAGAATTCCCGGCTAGCAGCTTCCCTGTGGCGGGGAAGTGCAAACGTACACGTTTTCGGCCGAAAACGCGTTTTCCGGCGAAAACGCACACCACGGCTCTTTCTGAGAAAAAGCAAGCACGGAGGACGAGAATCGCTTTTGCCCTGCGTAGCGTTCCGGGCAGCGGGTAGAACCAGGCAGAGAATTCCCGGCTAGCAGCTTCCCTGTGGCGGGGAAGTGCAAACGTACACGTTTTCGGCCGAAAACGCATTTTCCGGCGAAAACGCACACCACGGCTCTTTCTGAGAAAAAGCAAGCACGGAGGACGAGAATCGCTTTTGCCCTGCGTAGCGTTCCGGGCAGCGGGTAGAACCAGGCAGAGAATTCCCGGCTAGCAGCTTCCCTGTGGCCGGGAAGTGCAAACGTACACGTTTTCGGCCGAAAACGCGTTTTCGGCGAAAACGCACACCACGGCTCTTTCTGAGAAAAAGCAAGCACGGAGGACGAGAATCGCTTTTGCCCTGCGTAGCGTTCCGGGCAGCGGGTAGAACCAGGCAGAGAATTCCCGGCTAGCAGCTTCCCTGTGGCCGGGAAGTGCAAACGTACACGTTTTCGGCCGAAAACGCGTTTTCCGGCGAAAACGCACACCACGGCTCTTTCTGAGAAAAAGCAAGCACGGAGGACGAGAATCGCTTTTGCCCTGCGTAGCGTTCCGGGCAGCGGGTAGAACCAGGCAGAGAATTCCCGGCTAGCAGCTTCCCTGTGGCGGGGAAGTGCAAACGTACACGTTTTCGGCCGAAAACGCGTTTTCCGGGGAAAACGCACACCACGGCTCTTTCTGAGAAAAAGCAAGCACGGAGGACGAGAATCGCTTTTGCCCTGCCTAGCGTTCCGGGCAGCGGGTAGAACCAGGCAGAGAATTCCCGGCTAGCAGCTTCCCTGTGGCGGGGAAGTGCAAACGTACACGTTTTCTGCCAAAAACGCCTTTTCGGCGAAAACGCACACCACGGCTCTTTCTGAGAAAAAGCAAGCACGGAGGACGAGAATCGCTTTTGCCCTGCGTAGCGTAACGGGCAGCGGGTAGAACCAGGCAGAGAATTCCCGGCTAGCAGCTTCCCTGTGGCGGGGAAGTGCAAACGTACACGTTTTCGGCCGAAAACGCGTTTTCCGGCGAAAACGCACACCACGGCTCTTTCTGAGAAAAAGCAAGCACGGAGGACGAGAATCGCTTTTGCCCTGCGTAGCGTTCCGGGCAGCGGGTAGAACCAGGCAGAGAATTCCCGGCTAGCAGCTTCCCTGTGGCGGGGAAGTGCAAACGTACACGTTTTCGGCCGAAAACGCGTTTTCCGGCGAAAACGCACACCACGGCTCTTTCTGAGAAAAAGCAAGCACGGAGGACGAGAATCGCTTTTGCCCTGCGTAGCGTTCCGGGCAGCGGGTAGAACCAGGCAGAGAATTCCCGGCTAGCAGCTTCCCTGTGGCGGGGAAGTGCAAACGTACACGTTTTCGGCCGAAAACGCGTTTTCCGGCGAAAACGCACACCACGGCTCTTTCTGAGAAAAAGCAAGCACGGAGGACGAGAATCGCTTTTGCCCTGCGTAGCGTTCCGGGCAGCGGGTAGAACCAGGCAGAGAATTCCCGGCTAGCAGCTTCCCTGTGGCGGGGAAGTGCAAACGTACACGTTTTCGGCCGAAAACGCGTTTTCCGGCGAAAACGCACACCACGGCTCTTTCTGAGAAAAAGCAAGCACGGAGGACGAGAATCGCTTTTGCCCTGCGTAGCGTTCCGGGCAGCGGGTAGAACCAGGCAGAGAATTCCCGGCTAGCAGCTTCCCTGTGGCGGGGAAGTGCAAACGTACACGTTTTCGGCCGAAAACGCGTTTTCCGGGGAAAACGCACACCACGGCTCTTTCTGAGAAAAAGCAAGCACGGAGGACGAGAATCGCTTTTGCCCTGCGTAGCGTTCCGGGCAGCGGGTAGAACCAGGCAGAGAATTCCCGGCTAGCAGCTTCCCTGTGGCGGGGAAGTGCAAACGTACACGTTTTCGGCCGAAAACGCATTTTCCGGCGAAAACGCACACCACGGCTCTTTCTGAGAAAAAGCAAGCACGGAGGACGAGAATCGCTTTTGCCCTGCGTAGCGTTCCGGGCAGCGGGTAGAACCAGGCAGAGAATTCCCGGCTAGCAGCTTCCCTGTGGCGGGGAAGTGCAAACGTACACGTTTTCGGCCGAAAACGCGTTTTCCGGCGAAAACGCACACCACGGCTCTTTCTGAGAAAAAGCAAGCACGGAGGACGAGAATCGCTTTTGCCCTGCGTAGCGTTCCGGGCAGCGGGTAGAACCAGGCAGAGAATTCCCGGCTAGCAGCTTCCCTGTGGCGGGGAAGTGCAAACGTACACGTTTTCGGCCGAAAACGCGTTTTCCGGCGAAAACGCACACCACGGCTCTTTCTGAGAAAAAGCAAGCACGGAGGACGAGAATCGCTTTTGCCCTGCCTAGCGTTCCGGGCAGCGGGTAGAACCAGGCAGAGAATTCCCGGCTAGCAGCTTCCCTGTGGCGGGGAAGTGCAAACGTACACGTTTTCGGCCGAAAACGCGTTTTCCGGCGAAAACGCACACCACGGCTCTTTCTGAGAAAAAGCAAGCACGGAGGACGAGAATCGCTTTTGCCCTGCCTAGCGTTCCGGGCAGCGGGTAGAACCAGGCAGAGAATTCCCGGCTAGCAGCTTTCTTGTGGCTGGGAAGTGTAAACGTACACGTTTTCGGCCAAAAACGCGTTTTCGGCGAAAAAGCACACCACGGCTCTTTCTGAGAAAAAGCAAGCACGGAGGACGAGAATCGCTTTTGCCCTGCGTAGCGTTCCGGGCAGCGGGTAGAACCAGGCAGAGAATTCCCGGCTAGCAGCTTCCCTGTGGCGGGGAAGTGCAAACGTACACGTTTTCGGCCGAAAACGCGTTTTCCGGGGAAAACGCACACCACGGCTCTTTCTGAGAAAAAGCAAGCACGGAGGACGAGAATCGCTTTTGCCCTGCGTAGCGTTCCGGGCAGCGGGTAGAACCAGGCAGAGAATTCCCGGCTAGCAGCTTCCCTGTGGCGGGAAAGTGCAAACGTACACGTTTTCGGCCGAAAACGCATTTTCCGGCGAAAACGCACACCACGGCTCTTTCTGAGAAAAAGCAAGCACGGAGGACGAGAATCGCTTTTGCCCTGCGTAGCGTTCCGGGCAGCGGGTAGAACCAGGCAGAGAATTCCCGGCTAGCAGCTTCCCTGTGGCGGGGAAGTGCAAACGTACACGTTTTCGGCCGAAAACGCGTTTTCCGGCGAAAACGCACACCACGGCTCTTTCTGAGAAAAAGCAAGCACGGAGGACGAGAATCGCTTTTGCCCTGCGTAGCGTTCCGGGCAGCGGGTAGAACCAGGCAGAGAATTCCCGGCTAGCAGCTTCCCTGTGGCGGGGAAGTGCAAACGTACACGTTTTCGGCCGAAAACGCGTTTTCCGGCGAAAACGCACACCACGGCTCTTTCTGAGAAAAAGCAAGCACGGAGGACGAGAATCGCTTTTGCCCTGCCTAGCGTTCCGGGCAGCGGGTAGAACCAGGCAGAGAATTCCCGGCTAGCAGCTTCCCTGTGGCGGGGAAGTGCAAACGTACACGTTTTCGGCCGAAAACGCGTTTTCCGGCGAAAACGCACACCACGGCTCTTTCTGAGAAAAAGCAAGCACGGAGGACGAGAATCGCTTTTGCCCTGCGTAGCGTTCCGGGCAGCGGGTAGAACCAGGCAGAGAATTCCCGGCTAGCAGCTTCCCTGTGGCGGGGAAGTGCAAACGTACACGTTTTCGGCCGAAAACGCGTTTTCCGGCGAAAACGCACACCACGGCTCTTTCTGAGAAAAAGCAAGCACGGAGGACGAGAATCGCTTTTGCCCTGCCTAGCGTTCCGGGCAGCGGGTAGAACCAGGCAGAGAATTCCCGGCTAGCAGCTTTCTTGTGGCTGGGAAGTGTAAACGTACACGTTTTCGGCCAAAAACGCGTTTTCGGCGAAAAAGCACACAACGGCTCTTTCTGAGAAAAAGCAAGCACGGAGGACGAGAATCGCTTTTGCCCTGCGTAGCGTTCCGGGCAGCGGGTAGAACCAGGCAGAGAATTCCCGGCTAGCAGCTTCCCTGTGGCGGGGAAGTGCAAACGTACACGTTTTCGGCCGAAAACGCGTTTTCCGGCGAAAACGCACACCACGGCTCTTTCTGAGAAAAAGCAAGCACGGAGGACGAGAATCGCTTTTGCCCTGCGTAGCGTTCCGGGCAGCGGGTAGAACCAGGCAGAGAATTCCCGGCTAGCAGCTTCCCTGTGGCCGGGAAGTGCAAACGTACACGTTTTCGGCCGAAAACGCGTTTTCGGCGAAAACGCACACCACGGCTCTTTCTGAGAAAAAGCAAGCACGGAGGACGAGAATCGCTTTTGCCCTGCGTAGCGTTCCGGGCAGCGGGTAGAACCAGGCAGAGAATTCCCGGCTAGCAGCTTCCCTGTGGCCGGGAAGTGCAAACGTACACGTTTTCGGCCGAAAACGCGTTTTCCGGCGAAAACGCACACCACGGCTCTTTCTGAGAAAAAGCAAGCACGGAGGACGAGAATCGCTTTTGCCCTGCGTAGCGTTCCGGGCAGCGGGTAGAACCAGGCAGAGAATTCCCGGCTAGCAGCTTCCCTGTGGCGGGGAAGTGCAAACGTACACGTTTTCGGCCGAAAACGCGTTTTCCGGCGAAAACGCACACCACGGCTCTTTCTGAGAAAAAGCAAGCACGGAGGACGAGAATCGCTTTTGCCCTGCCTAGCGTTCCGGGCAGCGGGTAGAACCAGGCAGAGAATTCCCGGCTAGCAGCTTCCCTGTGGCGGGGAAGTGCAAACGTACACGTTTTCGGCCGAAAACGCGTTTTCCGGCGAAAACGCACACCACGGCTCTTTCTGAGAAAAAGCAAGCACGGAGGACGAGAATCGCTTTTGCCCTGCGTAGCGTTCCGGGCAGCGGGTAGAACCAGGCAGAGAATTCCCGGCTAGCAGCTTCCCTGTGGCGGGGAAGTGCAAACGTACACGTTTTCGGCCGAAAACGCGTTTTCCGGGGAAAACGCACACCACGGCTCTTTCTGAGAAAAAGCAAGCACGGAGGACGAGAATCGCTTTTGCCCTGCGTAGCGTTCCGGGCAGCGGGTAGAACCAGGCAGAGAAGTCCCGGCTAGCAGCTTCCCTGTGGCCGGGAAGTGCAAACGTACACGTTTTCGGCCGAAAACGCGTTTTCCGGCGAAAACGCACACCACGGCTCTTTCTGAGAAAAAGCAAGCACGGAGGACGAGAATCGCTTTTGCCCTGCCTAGCGTTCCGGGCAGCGGGTAGAACCAGGCAGAGAATTCCCGGCTAGCAGCTTTCCTGTGGCTGGGAAGTGTAAACGTACACGTTTTCGGCCAAAAACGCGTTTTCGGCGAAAAAGCACACAACGGTTCTTTCTGAGAAAAAGCAAGCACGGAGGACGAGAATCGCTTTTGCCCTGCGTAGCGTTCCGGGCAGCGGGTAGAACCAGGCAGAGAATTCCCGGCTAGCAGCTTCTCTGTGGCGGGGAAGTGCAAACGTATACGTTTTCGGCCGAAAACGCGTTTTCCGGCGAAAACGCACACCACGGCTCTTTCTGAGAAAAAGCAAGCACGGAGGACGAGAATCGCTTTTGCCCTGCCTAGCGTTCCGGGCAGCGGGTAGAACCAGGCAGAGAATTCCCGGCTAGCAGCTTCCCTGTGGCGGGGAAGTGCAAACGTACACGTTTTCGGCTGAAAACGCGTTTTCGGCGAAAACGCACACCACGGCTCTTTCTGAGAAAAAGCAAGCACGGAGGACGAGAATCGCTTTTGCCCTGCGTAGCGTTCCGGGCAGCGGGTAGAACCAGGCAGAGAATTCCCGGCTAGCAGCTTCCCTGTGGCCGGGAAGTGCAAACGTACACGTTTTCGGCCGAAAACGCGTTTTCCGGCGAAAACGCACACCACGGCTCTTTCTGAGAAAAAGCAAGCACGGAGGACGAGAATCGCTTTTGCCCTGCGTAGCGTTCCGGGCAGCGGGTAGAACCAGGCAGAGAATTCACGGCTAGCACCTTCCCTGTGGCGGGGAATTGCAAACGTACACGTTTTCGGCCGAAAACGCGTTTTCCAGCGAAAACGCACACCACGGCTCTTTCTGAGAAAAAGCAAGCACGGAGGACGAGAATCGCTTTTGCCCTGCGTAGCGTTCCGGGCAGCGGGTAGAACCAGGCAGAGAATTCCCGGCTAGCAGCTTCCCTGTGGCTGGGAAGTGCAAACGTACACGTTTTCGGCCAAAAAACTCGTTTTCGGCGAAAACGCACACCACGGCTCTTTCTGAGAAAAAGCAAGCACGGAGGACGAGAATCGCTTTTGCCCTGCGTAGCGTTCCGGGCAGCGGGTAGAACCAGGCAGAGAATTCCCGGCTAGCAGCTTCCCTGTGGCTGGGAAGTGCAAACGTACACGTTTTCGGCCGAAAACGCATTTTCCGGCGAAAACGCACACCACGGCTCTTTCTGAGAAAAAGCAAGCACGGAGGACGAGAATCGCTTTTGCCCTGCGTAGCGTTCCGGGCAGCGGGTAGAACCAGGCAGAGAATTCCCGGCTAGCAGCTTCCCTGTGGCCGGGAAGTGCAAACGTACACGTTTTCGGCCGAAAACGCGTTTTCCGGCGAAAACGCACACCACGGCTCTTTCTGAGAAAAAGCAAGCACGGAGGACGAGAATCGCTTTTGCCCTGCGT
Source organism: Athene noctua (assembly GCF_965140245.1). Lineage (NCBI taxonomy): Eukaryota > Metazoa > Chordata > Aves > Strigiformes > Strigidae > Athene > Athene noctua. The sequence continues at coordinate 98,056 of NW_027437604.1, read as the reverse complement.
AGCGTTCCGGGCAGCGGGTAGAACCAGGCAGAGAATTCCCGGCTAGCAGCTTCCCTGTGGCGGGGAAGTGCAAACGTACACGTTTTCGGCCGAAAACGCGTTTTCCGGCGAAAACGCACACCACGGCTCTTTCTGAGAAAAAGCAAGCACGGAGGACGAGAATCGCTTTCGCCCTGCGTAGCGTTCCGGGCAGCGGGTAGAACCAGGCAGAGAATTCCCGGCTAGCAGCTTCCCTGTGGCCGGGAAGTGCAAACGTACACGTTTTCGGCCGAAAACGCGTTTTCCGAGGAAAACGCACACCACGGCTCTTTCTGAGAAAAAGCAAGCACGGAGGACGAGAATCGCTTTTGCCCTGCCTAGCGTTCCGGGCAGCGGGTAGAACCAGGCAGAGAATTCCCGGCTAGCAGCTTCCCTGTGGCGGGGAAGTGCAAACGTACACGTTTTCGGCCGAAAACGCGTTTTCCGGCGAAAACGCACACCACGGCTCTTTCTGAGAAAAAGCAAGCACGGAGGACGAGAATCGCTTTTGCCCTGCCTAGCGTTCCGGGCAGCGGGTAGAACCAGGCAGAGAATTCCCGGCTAGCAGCTTTCCTGTGGCTGGGAAGTGCAAACGTACATGTTTTCGGCCAAAAAATGCGTTTTCGGCGAAAAAGCACACAACGGCTCTTTCTGAGAAAAAGCAAGCACGGAGGACGAGAATCGCTTTTGCCCTGCGTAGCGTTCCGGGCAGCGGGTAGAACCAGGCAGAGAATTCCCGGCTAGCAGCTTCCCTGTGGCTGGGAAGTGCAAATGTACACGTTTTCTGCCAAAAACGCGTTTTCGGCGAAAACGCACACCACGGCTCTTTCTGAGAAAAAGCAAGCACGGAGGACGAGAATCGCTTTTGCCCTGCGTAGCGTTCCGGGCAGCGGGTAGAACCAGGCAGAGAATTCCCGGCTAGCAGCTTCCCTGTGGCGGGGAAGTGCAAACGTACACGTTTTCGGCCGAAAACGCGTTTTCGGCGAAAACGCACACCACGGCTCTTTCTGAGAAAAAGCAAGCACGGAGGACGAGAATCGCTTTTGCCCTGCGTAGCGTTCCGGGCAGCGGGTAGAACCAGGCAGAGAATTCCCGGCTAGCAGCTTCCCTGTGGCGGGGAAGTGCAAACGTACACGTTTTCGGCCGAAAACGCGTTTTCCGGGGAAAACGCACACCACGGCTCTTTCTGAGAAAAAGCAAGCACGGAGGACGAGAATCGCTTTTGCCCTGCGTAGCGTAACGGGCAGCGGGTAGAACCAGGCAGAGAATTCCCGGCTAGCAGCTTCCCTGTGGCTGGGAAGTGCAAACGTACACGTTTTCTGCCAAAAACGCGTTTTCGGCGAAAACGCACACCACGGCTCTTTCTGAGAAAAAGCAAGCACGGAGGACGAGAATCGCTTTTGCCCTGCGTAGCGTTCCGGGTAGCGGGTAGAACCAGGCAGAGAATTCCCGGCTAGCAGCTTCCCTGTGGCGGGGAAGTGCAAACGTACACGTTTTCGGCCGAAAACGCGTTTTCCGGGGAAAACGCACACCACGGCTCTTTCTGAGAAAAAGCAAGCACGGAGGACGAGAATCGCTTTTGCCCTGCGTAGCGTTCCGGGCAGCGGGTAGAACCAGGCAGAGAATTCACGGCTAGCAGCTTCCCTGTGGCGGGGAAGTGCAAACGTACACGTTTTCGGCCGAAAACGCATTTTCCGGCGAAAACGCACACCACGGCTCTTTCTGAGAAAAAGCAAGCACGGAGGACGAGAATCGCTTTTGCCCTGCGTAGCGTTCCGGGCAGCGGGTAGAACCAGGCAGAGAATTCACGGCTAGCAGCTTCCCTGTGGCGGGGAAGTGCAAACGTACACGTTTTCGGCCGAAAACGCATTTTCCGGCGAAAACGCACACCACGGCTCTTTCTGAGATAAAGCAAGCACGGAGGACGAGAACCGCTTTTGCCCTGCGTAGCGTTCCGGGCAGCGGGTAGAACCAGGCAGAGAATTCCCGGCTAGCAGCTTCCCTGTGGCGGGGAAGTGCAAACGTACACGTTTTCGGCCAAAAAACGCGTTTTCGGCGAAAACGCACACCACGGCTCTTTCTGAGAAAAAGCAAGCACGGAGGACGAGAATCGCTTTTGCCCTGCCTAGCGTTCCGGGCAGCGGGTAGAACCAGGCAGAGAATTCCCGGCTAGCAGCTTCCCTGTGGCGGGGAAGTGCAAACGTACACGTTTTCGGCCGAAAACGCATTTTCCGGCGAAAACGCACACCACGGCTCTTTCTGAGAAAAAGCAAGCACGGAGGACGAGAATCGCTTTTGCCCTGCGTAGCGTTCCGGGCAGCGGGTAGAACCAGGCAGAGAATTCCCGGCTAGCAGCTTCCCTGTGGCGGGGAAGTGCAAACGTACACGTTTTCGGCCGAAAACGCGTTTTCCGGCGAAAACGCACACCACGGCTCTTTCTGAGAAAAAGCAAGCACGGAGGACGAGAATCGCTTTTGCCCTGCGTAGCGTTCCGGGCAGCGGGTAGAACCAGGCAGAGAATTCCCGGCTAGCAGCTTCCCTGTGGCCGGGAAGTGCAAACGTACACGTTTTCGGCCGAAAACGCGTTTTCAGCGAAAAAGCGCACCACGGCTCTTTCTGAGAAAAAGCAAGCACGGAGGACGAGAATCGCTTTTGCCCTGCGTAGCGTTCCGGGCAGCGGGTAGAACCAGGCAGAGAATTCCCGGCTAGCAGCTTCCCTGTGGCTGGGAAGTGCAAACGTACACGTTTTCGGCCGAAAACGCGTTTTCTGCGAAAACGCACACCACGGCTCTTTCTGAGAAAAAGCAAGAACGGAGGACGAGAATCGCTTTTGCCCTGCGTAGCGTTCCGGGCAGCGGGTAGAACCAGGCAGAGAATTACCGGCTAGCAGCTTCCCTGTGGCGGGGAACTGCAAACGTACACGTTTTCGGCCGAAAACGCGTTTTCCGGCGAAAACGCACACCACGGCTCTTTCTGAGAAAAAGCAAGCACGGAGGACGAGAACCGCTTTTGCCCTGCGTAGCGTTCCGGGCAGCGGGTAGAACCAGGCAGAGAATTCCCGGCTAGCAGCTTCCCTGTGGCCGGGAAGTGCAAACGTACACGTTTTCGGCCGAAAACGCGTTTTCGGCGAAAACGCACACCACGGCTCTTTCTGAGAAAAAGCAAGCACGGAGGACGAGAATCGCTTTTGCCCTGCGTAGCGTTCCGGGCAGCGGGTAGAACCAGGCAGAGAATTCCCGGCTAGCAGCTTCCCTGTGGCGGGGAAGTGCAAACGTACACGTTTTCGGCCGAAAACGCGTTTTCCGGCGAAAACGCACACCACGGCTCTTTCTGAGAAAAAGCAAGCACGGAGGACGAGAATCGCTTTTGCCCTGCGTAGCGTTCCGGGCAGCGGGTAGAACCAGGCAGAGAATTCCCGGCTAGCAGCTTTCCTGTGGCTGGGAAGTGTAAACGTACACGTTTTCGTCCAAAAACGCGTTTTCTGCGAAAAAGCACACAACGGCTCTTTCTGAGAAAAAGCAAGCACGGAGGACGAGAATCGCTTTTGCCCTGCGTAGCGTTCCGGGCAGCGGGTAGAACCAGGCAGAGAATTCCCGGCTAGCAGCTTCCCTGTGGCGGGGAAGTGCAAACGTACACGTTTTCGGCCGAAAACGCGTTTTCCGGCGAAAACGCACACCACGGCTCTTTCTGAGAAAAAGCAAGCACGGAGGACGAGAATCGCTTTTGCCCTGCCTAGCGTTCCGGGCAGCGGGTAGAACCAGGCAGAGAATTCCCGGCTAGCAGCTTCCCTGTGGCGGGGAAGTGCAAACGTACACGTTTTCGGCCGAAAACGCGTTTTCCGGCCAAAACGCACACCAAGGCTCTTTCTGAGAAAAAGCAAGCACGGAGGACGAGAATCGCTTTTGCCCTGACTAGCGTTCCGGGCAGCGGGTAGAACCAGGCAGAGAATTCCCGGCTAGCAGCTTCCCTGTGGCTGGGAAGTGCAAACGTACACGTTTTCGGCCAAAAACGCTTTTTCGCCAAAAAACACACAACGGCTCTTTCTGAGAAAAAGCAAGCACGGAGGACGAGAATCGCTTTTGCCCTGCGTAGCGTTCCGGGCAGCGGGTAGAACCAGGCAGAGAATTCCCGGCTAGCAGCTTCCCTGTGGCCGGGAAGTGCAAACGTACACGTTTTCGGCCGAAAACGCGTTTTCCGGCGAAAACGCACACCACGGCTCTTTCTGAGAAAAAGCAAGCACGGAGGACGAGAATCGCTTTTGCCCTGCGTAGCGTTCCGGGCAGCGGGTAGAACCAGGCAGAGAATTCACGGCTAGCACCTTCCCTGTGGCGGGGAATTGCAAACGTACACGTTTTCGGCCGAAAACGCGTTTTCCAGCGAAAACGCACACCACGGCTCTTTCTGAGAAAAAGCAAGCACGGAGGACGAGAATCGCTTTTGCCCTGCGTAGCGTTCCGGGCAGCGGGTAGAACCAGGCAGAGAATTCCCGGCTAGCAGCTTCCCTGTGGCGGGGAAGTGCAAACGTACACGTTTTCGGCCAAAAAACGCGTTTTCGGCGAAAACGCACACCACGGCTCTTTCTGAGAAAAAGCAAGCACGGAGGACGAGAACCGCTTTTGCCCTGCGTAGCGTTCCGGGCAGCGGGTAGAACCAGGCAGAGAATTCCCGGCTAGCAGCTTCCCTGTGGCTGGGAAGTGCAAACGTACACGTTTTCGGCCGAAAACGCATTTTCCGGCGAAAACGCACACCACGGCTCTTTCTGAGAAAAAGCAAGCACGGAGGACGAGAATCGCTTTTGCCCTGCGTAGCGTTCCGGGCAGCGGGTAGAACCAGGCAGAGAATTCCCGGCTAGCAGCTTCCCTGTGGCCGGGAAGTGCAAACGTACACGTTTTCGGCCGAAAACGCGTTTTCCGGCGAAAACGCACACCACGGCTCTTTCTGAGAAAAAGCAAGCACGGAGGACGAGAATCGCTTTTGCCCTGCGTAGCGTTCCGGGCAGCGGGTAGAACCAGGCAGAGAATTCCCGGCTAGCAGCTTCCCTGTGGCGGGGAAGTGCAAACGTACACGTTTTCGGCCGAAAACGCGTTTTCCGGCGAAAACGCACACCACGGCTCTTTCTGAGAAAAAGCAAGCACGGAGGACGAGAATCGCTTTTGCCCTGCGTAGCGTTCCGGGCAGCGGGTACAACCAGGCAGAGAATTCCCGGCTAGCAGCTTCCCTGTGGCCGGGAAGTGCAAACGTACACGTTTTCGGCCGAAAACGCGTTTTCCAGCGAAAACGCACACCACGGCTCTTTCTGAGAAAAAGCAAGCACGGAGGACGAGAATCGCTTTTGCCCTGCGTAGCGTTCCGGGCAGCGGGTAGAACCAGGCAGAGAATTCCCGGCTAGCAGCTTCCCTGTGGCCGGGAAGTGGAAACGTACACGTTTTCGGCCGAAAACGCGTTTTCCGAGGAAAACGCACACCACGGCTCTTTCTGAGAAAAAGCAAGCACGGAGGACGAGAATCGCTTTTGCCCTGCGTAGCGTTCCGGGCAGCGGGTAGAACCAGGCAGAGAATTCCCGGCTAGCAGCTTCCCTGTGGCGGGGAAGTGCAAACGTACACGTTTTCGGCCGAAAACGCGTTTTCCGGCGAAAACGCACACCACGGCTCTTTCTGAGAAAAAGCAAGCACGGAGGACGAGAATCGCTTTTGCCCTGCGTAGCGTTCCGGGCAGCGGGTAGAACCAGGCAGAGAATTCCCGGCTAGCAGCTTCCCTGTGGCGGGGAAGTGCAAACGTACACGTTTTCGGCCGAAAACGCGTTTTCCGGCGAAAACGCACACCACGGCTCTTTCTGAGAAAAAGCAAGCACGGAGGACGAGAATCTCTTTTGCCCTGCGTAGCGTTCCGGGCAGAGGGTAGAACCAGGCAGAGAATTCCCGGCTAGCACCTTCCCTGTGGCGGGGAAGTGCAAACGTACACGTTTTCGGCCAAAAACGCGTTTTCTGCGAAAACGCACACCACGGCTCTTTCTGAGAAAAAGCAAGCACGGAGGACGAGAATCGCTTTTGCCCTGCGTAGCGTTCCGGGCAGCGGGTAGAACCAGGCAGAGAATTCCCGGCTAGCAGCTTCCCTGTGGCGGGGAAGTGCAAACGTACACGTTTTCGGCCGAAAACGCGTTTTCCGGCGAAAACGCACACCACGGCTCTTTCTGAGAAAAAGCAAGCACGGAGGACGAGAATCGCTTTTGCCCTGCGTAGCGTTCCGGGCAGCGGGTAGAACCAGGCAGAGAATTCCCGGCTAGCAGCTTCCCTGTGGCTGGGAAGTGCAAACGTACACGTTTTCTGCCAAAAACGCGTTTTCGGCGAAAATGCACACCACGGCTCTTTCTGAGAAAAAGCAAGCACGGAGGACGAGAATCGCTTTTGCCCTGCGTAGCGTTCCGGGCAGCGGGTAGAACCAGGCAGAGAATTCCCGGCTAGCAGCTTCCCTGTGGCGGGGAAGTGCAAACGTACACGTTTTCGGCCGAAAACGCGTTTTCCGGCGAAAACGCACACCACGGCTCTTTCTGAGAAAAAGCAAGCACGGAGGACGAGAATCGCTTTTGCCCTGCGTAGCGTTCCGGGCAGCGGGTAGAACCAGGCAGAGAATTCCCGGCTAGCAGCTTCCCTGTGGCGGGGAAGTGCAAACGTACACGTTTTCGGCCAAAAACGCGTTTTCCGACGAAAACGCACACCACGGCTCTTTCTGAGAAAAAGCAAGCACGGAGGACGAAAATCGCTTTTGCCCTGCGTAGCGTTCCGGGCAGCGGGTAGAACCAGGCAGAGAATTCCCGGCTAGCAGCTTTCCTGTGGCTGGGAAGTGCAAACGTACACGTTTTCGGCCAAAAACGCGTTTTCGGCGAAAAAGCACACAACGGCTCTTTCTGAGAAAAAGCAAGCACGGAGGACGAGAATCGCTTTTGCCCTGCGTAGCGTTCCGGGCAGCGGGTAGAACCAGGCAGAGAATTCCCGGCTAGCAGCTTCCCTGTGGCTGGGAAGTGCAAACGTACACGTTTTCTGCCAAAAACGCGTTTTCGGCGAAAACGCACACCACGGCTCTTTCTGAGAAAAAGCAAGCACGGAGGACGAGAATCGCTTTTGCCCTGCGTAGCGTTCCGGGCAGCGGGTAGAACCAGGCAGAGAATTCACGGCTAGCAGCTTCCCTGTGGCGGGGAAGTGCAAACGTACACGTTTTCGGCCGAAAACGCGTTTTCCGGCGAAAACGCACACCACGGCTCTTTCTGAGAAAAAGCAAGCACGGAGGACGAGAATCGCTTTTGCCCTGCGTAGCGTTCCGGGCAGCGGGTAGAACCAGGCAGAGAATTCCCGGCTAGCAGCTTCCCTGTGGCGGGGAAGTGCAAACGTACACGTTTTCGGCCGAAAACGCGTTTTCCGGCGAAAACGCACACCACGGCTCTTTCTGAGAAAAAGCAAGCACGGAGGACGAGAATCGCTTTTGCCCTGCGTAGCGTTCCGGGCAGCGGGTAGAACCAGGCAGAGAATTCCCGGCTAGCAGCTTCCCTGTGGCGGGGAAGTGCAAACGTACACGTTTTCGGCCGATAACGCGTTTTCCGGCGAAAACGCACACCACGGCTCTTTCTGAGAAAAAGCAAGCACGGAGGACGAGAATCGCTTTTGCCCTGCGTAGCGTTCCGGGCAGCGGGTAGAACCAGGCAGAGAATTCCCGGCTAGCAGCTTCCCTGTGGCGGGGAAGTGCAAACGTACACGTTTTCGGCCAAAAACGCGTTTTCCGGGGAAAACGCACACCACGGCTCTTTCTGAGAAAAAGCAAGCACGGAGGACGAGAATCGCTTTTGCCCTGCGTAGCGTTCCGAGCAGCGGGTAGAACCAGGCAGAGAATTCCCGGCTAGCAGCTTTCCTGTGGCTGGGAAGTGCAAACGTACACGTTTTCGGCCAAAAACGCGTTTTCGGCGAAAAAGCACACAACGGCTCTTTCTGAGAAAAAGCAAGCACGGAGGACGAGAATCGCTTTTGCCCTGCGTAGCGTTCCGGGCAGCGGGTAGAACCAGGCAGAGAATTCCCGGCTAGCAGCTTCCCTGTGGCTGGGAAGTGCAAACGTACACGTTTTCTGCCAAAAACGCGTTTTCGGCGAAAACGCACACCACGGCTCTTTCTGAGAAAAAGCAAGCACGGAGGACGAGAATCGCTTTTGCCCTGCGTAGCGTTCCGGGCAGCGGGTAGAACCAGGCAGAGAATTCCCGGCTAGCAGCTTCCCTGTGGCGGGGAAGTGCAAACGTACACGTTTTCGGCCGAAAACGCGTTTTCCGGCGAAAACGCACACCACGGCTCTTTCTGAGAAAAAGCAAGCACGGAGGACGAGAATCGCTTTTGCCCTGCGTAGCGTTCCGGGCAGCGGGTAAAACCAGGCAGAGAATTCCCGGCTAGCAGCTTCCCTGTGGCGGGGAAGTGCAAACGTACACGTTTTTGGCCGAAAACGCGTTTTCCGGGGAAAACGCACACCACGGCTCTTTCTGAGAAAAAGCAAGCACGGAGGACGAGAATCGCTTTTGCCCTGCCTAGCGTTCCGGGCAGCGGGTAGAACCAGGCAGAGAATTCCCGGCTAGCAGCTTCCCTGTGGCTGGGAAGTGCAAACGTACACGTTTTCTGCCAAAAACGCGTTTTCGGCGAAAACGCACACCACGGCTCTTTCTGAGAAAAAGCAAGCACGGAGGACGAGAATCGCTTTTGCCCTGCGTAGCGTTCCGGGCAGCGGGTAGAACCAGGCAGAGAATTCCCGGCTAGCAGCTTCCCTGTGGCGGGGAAGTGCAAACGTACACGTTTTCGGCCAAAAACGCGTTTTCCGGGGAAAACGCACACCACGGCTCTTTCTGAGAAAAAGCAAGCACGGAGGACGAGAATCGCTTTTGCCCTGCGTAGCGTTCCGAGCAGCGGGTAGAACCAGGCAGAGAATTCCCGGCTAGCAGCTTTCCTGTGGCTGGGAAGTGCAAACGTACACGTTTTCGGCCAAAAACGCGTTTTCGGCGAAAAAGCACACAACGGCTCTTTCTGAGAAAAAGCAAGCACGGAGGACGAGAATCGCTTTTGCCCTGCGTAGCGTTCCGGGCAGCGGGTAGAACCAGGCAGAGAATTCCCGGCTAGCAGCTTCCCTGTGGCTGGGAAGTGCAAACGTACACGTTTTCTGCCAAAAACGCGTTTTCGGCGAAAACGCACACCACGGCTCTTTCTGAGAAAAAGCAAGCACGGAGGACGAGAATCGCTTTTGCCCTGCGTAGCGTTCCGGGCAGCGGGTAGAACCAGGCAGAGAATTCCCGGCTAGCAGCTTCCCTGTGGCGGGGAAGTGCAAACGTACACGTTTTCGGCCGAAAACGCGTTTTCCGGCGAAAACGCACACCACGGCTCTTTCTGAGAAAAAGCAAGCACGGAGGACGAGAATCGCTTTTGCCCTGCGTAGCGTTCCGGGCAGCGGGTAGAACCAGGCAGAGAATTCCCGGCTAGCAGCTTCCCTGTGGCGGGGAAGTGCAAACGTACACGTTTTCGGCCGAAAACGCGTTTTCGGCGAAAACGCACACCACGGCTCTTTCTGAGAAAAAGCAAGCACGGAGGACGAGAATCGCTTTTGCCCTGCCTAGCGTTCCGGGCAGCGGGTAGAACCAGGCAGAGAATTCCCGGCTAGCAGCTTCCCTGTGGCGGGGAAGTGCAAACGTACACGTTTTCGGCCGAAAACGCGTTTTCCGGCGAAAACGCACACCACGGCTCTTTCTGAGAAAAAGCAAGCACGGAGGACGAGAATCGCTTTTGCCCTGCGTAGCGTTCCGGGCAGCGGGTAGAACCAGGCAGAGAATTCCCGGCTAGCAGCTTCCCTGTGGCGGGGAAGTGCAAACGTACACGTTTTCGGCCGAAAACGCGTTTTCCGGCGAAAACGCACACCACGGCTCTTTCTGAGAAAAAGCAAGCACGGAGGACGAGAATCGCTTTTGCCCTGACTAGCGTTCCGGGCAGCGGGTAGAACCAGGCAGAGAATTCCCGGCTAGCAGCTTCCCTGTGGCGGGGAAGTGCAAACGTACACGTTTTCGGCCAAAAACGCGTTTTCGGCGAAAAAGCACACAACGGCTCTTTCTGAGAAAAAGCAAGCACGGAGGACGAGAATCGCTTTTGCCCTGCGTAGCGTTCCGGGCAGCGGGTAGAACCAGGCAGAGAATTCCCGGCTAGCAGCTTCCCTGTGGCGGGGAAGTGCAAACGTACACGTTTTCTGCCAAAAACGCGTTTTCCGGCGAAAACGCACACCACGGCTCTTTCTGAGAAAAAGCAAGCACGGAGGACGAGAATCGCTTTTGCCCTGCGTAGCGTTCCGGGCAGCGGGTAGAACCAGGCAGAGAATTCCCGGCTAGCAGCTTCCCTGTGGCGGGGAAGTGCAAACGTACACGTTTTCGGCCGAAAACGCATTTTCCGGCGAAAACGCACACCACGGCTCTTTCTGAGAAAAAGCAAGCACGGAGGACGAGAACCGCTTTTGCCCTGCGTAGCGTTGCGGGCAGCGGGTAGAACCAGGCAGAGAATTCCCGGCTAGCAGCTTCCCTGTGGCGGGGAAGTGCAAATGTACACGTTTTCGTCCGAAAACGCATTTTCCGGCGAAAACGCACACCACGGCTCTTTCTGAGAAAAAGCAAGCACGGAGGACGAGAACCGCTTTTGCCCTGCGTAGCGTTCCGGGCAGCGGGTAGAACCAGGCAGAGAATTCCCGGCTAGCAGCTTCCCTGTGGCTGGGAAGTGCAAACGTACACGTTTTCGGCCGAAAACGCGTTTTCCGGGGAAAACGCACACCACGGCTCTTTCTGAGAAAAAGCAAGCACGGAGGACGAGAATCGCTTTTGCCCTGCGTAGCGTAACGGGCAGCGGGTAGAACCAGGCAGAGAATTCCCGGCTAGCAGCTTCCCTGTGGCTGGGAAGTGCAAACGTACACGTTTTCGGCCGAAAACGCGTTTTCGGCGAAAACGCACACCACGGCTCTTTCTGAGAAAAAGCAAGCACGGAGGACGAGAATCGCTTTTGCCCTGCGTAGCGTTCCGGGCAGCGGGTAGAACCAGGCAGAGAATTCCCGGCTAGCAGCTTCCCTGTGGCGGGGAAGTGCAAACGTACACGTTTTCGGCCGAAAACGCGTTTTCCGGCGAAAACGCACACCACGGCTCTTTCTGAGAAAAAGCAAGCACGGAGGACGAGAATCGCTTTTGCCCTGCGTAGCGTTCCGGGCAGCGGGTAGAACCAGGCAGAGAATTCCCGGCTAGCAGCTTCCCTGTGGCGGGGAAGTGCAAACGTACACGTTTTCGGCCGAAAACGCATTTTCCGGCGAAAACGCACACCACGGCTCTTTCTGAGAAAAAGCAAGCACGGAGGACGAGAACCGCTTTTGCCCTGCGTAGCGTTCCGGGCAGCGGGTAGAACCAGGCAGAGAATTCCCGGCTAGCAGCTTTCCTGTGGCTGGGAAGTGCAAACGTACACGTTTTCGGCCAAAAACGCGTTTTCGGCGAAAAAGCACACAACGGCTCTTTCTGAGAAAAAGCAAGCACGGAGGACGAGAATCGCTTTTGCCCTGCGTAGCGTTCCGGGCAGCGGGTAGAACCAGGCAGAGAATTCCCGGCTAGCAGCTTCCCTGTGGCTGGGAAGTGCAAACGTACACGTTTTCGGCCAAAAACGCGTTTTCGGCGAAAACGCACACCACGGCTCTTTCTGAGAAAAAGCAAGCACGGAGGACGAGAATCGCTTTTGCCCTGCGTAGCGTTCCGGGCAGCGGGTAGAACCAGGCAGAGAATTCCCGGCTAGCAGCTTCCCTGTGGCGGGGAAGTGCAAACGTACACATTTTCGGCCGAAAACGCGTTTTCCGGGGAAAACGCACACCACGGCTCTTTCTGAGAAAAAGCAAGCACGGAGGACGAGAATCGCTTTTGCCCTGCGTAGCGTTCCGGGCAGCGGGTAGAACCAGGCAGAGAATTCCCGGCTAGCAGCTTCCCTGTGGCCGGGAAGTGCAAACGTACACGTTTTCGGCCGAAAACGCGTTTTCCGGCGAAAACGCACACCACGGCTCTTTCTGAGAAAAAGCAAGCACGGAGGACGAGAATCGCTTTTGCCCTGCGTAGCGTTCCGGGCAGCGGGTAGAACCAGGCAGAGAATTCCCGGCTAGCAGCTTCCCTGTGGCGGGGAAGAGCAAAGGTACACGTTTTCTGCCAAAAACGCGTTTTCGGCGAAAACGCACACCACGGCTCTTTATGAGAAAAAGCAAGCACGGAGGACGAGAATCGCTTTTGCCCTGCGTAGCGTTCCGGGCAGCGGGTAGAACCAGGCAGAGAATTCCCGGCTAGCAGCTTCCCTGTGGCGGGGAAGTGCAAACATACACGTTTTCGGCCGAAAACGCGTTTTCCGGCGAAAACGCACACCACGGCTCTTTCTGAGAAAAAGCAAGCACGGAGGACGAGAATCGCTTTTGCCCTGCGTAGCGTTCCGGGCAGCGGGTAGAACCAGGCAGAGAATTCCCGGCTAGCAGCTTCCCTGTGGCGGGGAAGTGCAAACGTACACGTTTTCGGCCGAAAACGCGTTTTCCGGCGAAAACGCACACCACGGCTCTTTCTGAGAAAAAGCAAGCACGGAGGACGAGAATCGCTTTTGCCCTGCGTAGCGTAACGGGCAGCGGGTAGAACCAGGCAGAGAATTCCCGGCTAGCAGCTTCCCTGTGGCTGGGAAGTGCAAACGTACACGTTTTCGGCCGAAAACGCGTTTCCGGCGAAAACGCACACCACGGCTCTTTCTGAGAAAAAGCAAGCACGGAGGACGAGAATCGCTTTTGCCCTGCGTAGCGTTCCGGGCAGCGGGTAGAACCAGGCAGAGAATTCCCGGCTAGCAGCTTCCCTGTGGCGGGGAAGTGCAAACGTACACGTTTTCGGCCAAAAAACGCGTTTTCGGCGAAAACGCACACCACGGCTCTTTCTGAGAAAAAGCAAGCACGGAGGACGAGAATCGCTTTTGCCCTGCGTAGCGTTCCGGGCAGCGGGTAGAACCAGGCAGAGAATTCACGGCTAGCAGCTTCCCTGTGGCGGGGAAGTGCAAACGTACACGTTTTCGGCCGAAAACGCATTTTCCGGCGAAAACGCACACCACGGCTCTTTCTGAGAAAAAGCAAGCACGGAGGACGAGAATCGCTTTTGCCCTGCGTAGCGTTCCGGGCAGCGGGTAGAACCAGGTAGAGAATTCCCGGCTAGCAGCTTCCCTGTGGCCGGGAAGTGCAAACGTACACGTTTTCGGCCGAAAACGCGTTTTCCGGCGAAAACGCACACCACGGCTCTTTCTGAGAAAAAGCAAGCACGGAGGACGAGAATCGCTTTTGCCCTGCGTAGCGTTCCGGGCAGCGGGTAGAACCAGGCAGAGAATTCCCGGCTAGCAGCTTCCCTGTGGCGGGGAACTGCAAACGTACACGTTTTCGGCCGAAAACGCGTTTTCCGGCGAAAACGCACACCACGGCTCTTTCTGAGAAAAAGCAAGCACGGAGGACGAGAACCGCTTTTGCCCTGCGTAGCGTTCCGGGCAGCGGGTAGAACCAGGCAGAGAATTCCCGGCTAGCAGCTTCCCTGTGGCCGTGAAGTGCAAACGTACACGTTTTCGGCCGAAAACGCGTTTTCGGCGAAAACGCACACCACGGATCTTTCTGAGAAAAAGCAAGCACGGAGGACGAGAATCGCTTTTGCCCTGCGTAGCGTTCCGGGCAGCGGGTAGAACCAGGCAGAGAATTCCCGGCTAGCAGCTTCCCTGTGGCCGGGAAGTGCAAACGTACACGTTTTCGGCCGAAAACGCGTTTTCCGGCGAAAACGCACACCACGGCTCTTTCTGAGAAAAAGCAAGCACGGAGGACGAGAATCGCTTTTGCCCTGCGTAGCGTTCCGGGCAGCGGGTAGAACCAGGCAGAGAATTCCCGGCTAGCAGCTTCCCTGTGGCGGGGAAGTGCAAACGTACACGTTTTCGGCCGAAAACGCGTTTTCCGGCGAAAACGCACACCACGGCTCTTTCTGAGAAAAAGCAAGCACGGAGGACGAGAATCGCTTTTGCCCTGCGTAGCGTTCCGGGCAGCGGGTAGAACCAGGCAGAGAATTCCCGGCTAGCAGCTTCCCTGTGGCTGGGAAGTGCAAACGTACACGTTTTCTGCCAAAAACGCGTTTTCGACGAAAATGCACACCACGGCTCTTTCTGAGAAAAAGCAAGCACGGAGGACGAGAATCGCTTTTGCCCTGCGTAGCGTTCCGGGCAGCGGGTAGAACCAGGCAGAGAATTCCCGGCTAGCAGCTTCCCTGTGGCGGGGAAGTGCAAACGTACACGTTTTCGGCCGAAAACGCGTTTTCCGGCGAAAACGCACACCACGGCTCTTTCTGAGAAAAAGCAAGCACGGAGGACGAGAATCGCTTTTGCCCTGCGTAGCGTTCCGGGCAGCGGGTAGAACCAGGCAGAGAATTCCCGGCTAGCAGCTTCCCTGTGGCGGGGAAGTGCAAACGTACACGTTTTCGGTCAAAAACGCGTTTTCCGACGAAAACGCACACCACGGCTCTTTCTGAGAAAAAGCAAGCACGGAGGACGAAAATCGCTTTTGCCCTGCGTAGCGTTCCGGGCAGCGGGTAGAACCAGGCAGAGAATTCCCGGCTAGCAGCTTTCCTGTGGCTGGGAAGTGCAAACGTACACGTTTTCGGCCAAAAACGCGTTTTCGGCGAAAAAGCACACAACGGCTCTTTCTGAGAAAAAGCAAGCACGGAGGACGAGAATCGCTTTTGCCCTGCGTAGCGTTCCGGGCAGCGGGTAGAACCAGGCAGAGAATTCCCGGCTAGCAGCTTCCCTGTGGCTGGGAAGTGCAAACGTACACGTTTTCTGCCAAAAACGCGTTTTCGGCGAAAACGCACACCACGGCTCTTTCTGAGAAAAAGCAAGCACGGAGGACGAGAATCGCTTTTGCCCTGCGTAGCGTTCCGGGCAGCGGGTAGAACCAGGCAGAGAATTCCCGGCTAGCAGCTTCCCTGTGGCGGGGAAGTGCAAACGTACACGTTTTCGGCCGAAAACGCGTTTTCCGGCGAAAACGCACACCACGGCTCTTTCTGAGAAAAAGCAAGCACGGAGGACGAGAATCGCTTTTGCCCTGCGTAGCGTTCCGGGCAGCGGGTAGAACCAGGCAGAGAATTCCCGGCTAGCAGCTTCCCTGTGGCGGGGAAGTGCAAACGTACACGTTTTCGGCCGAAAACGCGTTTTCCGGCGAAAACGCACACCACGGCTCTTTCTGAGAAAAAGCAAGCACGGAGGACGAGAATCGCTTTTGCCCTGCGTAGCGTTCCGGGCAGCGGGTAGAACCAGGCAGAGAATTCCCGGCTAGCAGCTTCCCTGTGGCGGGGAAGTGCAAACGTACACGTTTTCGGCCGAAAACGCGTTTTCCGGCGAAAACGCACACCACGGCTCTTTCTGAGAAAAAGCAAGCACGGAGGACGAGAATCGCTTTTGCCCTGCGTAGCGTTCCGGGCAGCGGGTAGAACCAGGCAGAGAATTCCCGGCTAGCAGCTTCCCTGTGGCGGGGAAGTGCAAACGTACACGTTTTCGGCCGAAAACGCGTTTTCCGGCGAAAACGCACACCACGGCTCTTTCTGAGAAAAAGCAAGCACGGAGGACGAGAATCGCTTTTGCCCTGCGTAGCGTTCCGGGCAGCGGGTAGAACCAGGCAGAGAATTCCCGGCTAGCAGCTTCCCTGTGGCCGGGAAGTGCAAACGTACACGTTTTCGGCCGAAAACGCGTTTTCCGGGGAAAACGCACACCACGGCTCTTTCTGAGAAAAAGCAAGCACGGAGGACGAGAATCGCTTTTGCCCTGCCTAGCGTTCCGGGCAGCGGGTAGAACCAGGCAGAGAATTCCCGGCTAGCAGCTTCCCTGTGGCTGGGAAGTGCAAACGTACACGTTTTCTGCCAAAAACGCGTTTTCGGCGAAAACGCACACCACGGCTCTTTCTGAGAAAAAGCAAGCACGGAGGACGAGAATCGCTTTTGCCCTGCGTAGCGTTCCGGGCAGCGGGTAGAACCAGGCAGAGAATTCCCGGCTAGCAGCTTCCCTGTGGCTGGGAAGTGCAAACGTACACGTTTTCTGCCAAAAACGCGTTTTCGGCGAAAACGCACACCACGGCTCTTTCTGAGAAAAAGCAAGCACGGAGGACGAGAATCGCTTTTGCCCTGCGTAGCGTTCCGGGCAGCGGTTAGAACCAGGCAGAGAATTCCCGGCTAGCAGCTTCCCTGTGGCGGGGAAGTGCAAACGTACACGTTTTCGGCCGAAAACGCGTTTTCCGGCGAAAACGCACACCACGGCTCTTTCTGAGAAAAAGCAAGCACGGAGGACGAGAATCGCTTTTGCCCTGCGTAGCGTTCCGGGCAGCGGGTAGAACCAGGCAGAGAATTCCCGGCTAGCAGCTTCCCTGTGGCGGGGAAGTGCAAACGTACACGTTTTCGGCCGAAAACGCGTTTTCCGGCGAAAACGCACACCACGGCTCTTTCTGAGAAAAAGCAAGCACGGAGGACGAGAATCGCTTTTGCCCTGCCTAGCGTTCCGGGCAGCGGGTAGAACCAGGCAGAGAATTCCCGGCTAGCAGCTTCCCTGTGGCGGGGAAGTGCAAACGTACACGTTTTCGGCCAAAAACGCGTTTTCGGCGAAAAAGCACACAACGGCTCTTTCTGAGAAAAAGCAAGCACGGAGGACGAGAATCGCTTTTGCCCTGCGTAGCGTTCCGGGCAGCGGGTAGAACCAGGCAGAGAATTCCCGGCTAGCAGCTTCCCTGTGGCGGGGAAGTGCAAACGTACACGTTTTCTGCCAAAAACGCGTTTTCCGGCGAAAACGCACACCACGGCTCTTTCTGAGAAAAAGCAAGCACGGAGGACGAGAATCGCTTTTGCCCTGCGTAGCGTTCCGGGCAGCGGGTAGAACCAGGCAGAGAATTCCCGGCTAGCAGCTTCCCTGTGGCTGGGAAGTGCAAACGTACACGTTTTCGGCCAAAAACGCGTTTTCGGCGAAAACGCACACCACGGCTCTTTCTGAGAAAAAGCAAGCACGGAGGACGAGAATCGCTTTTGCCCTGCGTAGCGTTCCGGGCAGCGGGTAGAACCAGGCAGAGAATTCCCGGCTAGCAGCTTCCCTGTGGCGGGGAAGTGCAAACGTACACGTTTTCGGCCGAAAACGCGTTTTCCGGCGAAAACGCACACCACGGCTCTTTCTGAGAAAAAGCAAGCACGGAGGACGAGAATCGCTTTTGCCCTGCGTAGCGTTCCGGGCAGCGGGTAGAACCAGGCAGAGAATTCCCGGCTAGCAGCTTTCCTGTGGCTGGGAAGTGTAAACGTACACGTTTTCGGCCAAAAACGCGTTTTCGGCGAAAAAGCACACAACGGCTCTTTCTGAGAAAAAGCAAGCACGGAGGACGAGAATCGCTTTTGCCCTGCGTAGCGTTCCGGGCAGCGGGTAGAACCAGGCAGAGAATTCCCGGCTAGCAGCTTCCCTGTGGCGGGGAAGTGCAAACGTACACGTTTTCTGCCAAAAACGCGTTTTCGGCGAAAACGCACACCACGGCTCTTTATGAGAAAAAGCAAGCACGGAGGACGAGAATCGCTTTTGCCCTGCGTAGCGTTCCGGGCAGCGGGTAGAACCAGGCAGAGAATTCCCGGCTAGCAGCTTCCCTGTGGCGGGGAAGTGCAAACATACACGTTTTCGGCCGAAAACGCGTTTTCCGGCGAAAACGCACACCACGGCTCTTTCTGAGAAAAAGCAAGCACGGAGGACGAGAATCGCTTTTGCCCTGCGTAGCGTTCCGGGCAGCGGGTAGAACCAGGCAGAGAATTCCCGGCTAGCAGCTTCCCTGTGGCGGGGAAGTGCAAACGTACACGTTTTCGGCCGAAAACGCGTTTTCCGGCGAAAACGCACACCACGGCTCTTTCTGAGAAAAAGCAAGCACGGAGGACGAGAATCGCTTTTGCCCTGCGTAGCGTTCCGGGCAGCGGGTAGAACCAGGCAGAGAAGTCCCGGCTAGCAGCTTCCCTGTGGCTGGGAAGTGCAAACGTACACGTTTTCTGCCAAAAACGCGTTTTCGACGAAAATGCACACCACGGCTCTTTCTGAGAAAAAGCAAGCACGGAGGACGAGAATCGCTTTTGCCCTGCGTAGCGTTCCGGGCAGCGGGTAGAACCAGGCAGAGAATTCCCGGCTAGCAGCTTCCCTGTGGCGGGGAAGTGCAAACGTACACGTTTTCGGCCGAAAACGCGTTTTCCGGCGAAAACGCACACCACGGCTCTTTCTGAGAAAAAGCAAGCACGGAGGACGAGAATCGCTTTTGCCCTGCGTAGCGTTCCGGGCAGCGGGTAGAACCAGGCAGAGAATTCCCGGCTAGCAGCTTCCCTGTGGCGGGGAAGTGCAAACGTACACGTTTTCGGCCGAAAACGCGTTTTCCGGCGAAAACGCACACCACGGCTCTTTCTGAGAAAAAGCAAGCACGGAGGACGAGAATCGCTTTTGCCCTGCGTAGCGTTCCGGGCAGCGGGTAGAACCAGGCAGAGAATTCCCGGCTAGCAGCTTCCCTGTGGCGGGGAAGTGCAAACGTACACGTTTTCGGCCGAAAACGCGTTTTCCGGCGAAAACGCACACCACGGCTCTTTCTGAGAAAAAGCAAGCACGGAGGACGAGAATCGCTTTTGCCCTGCGTAGCGTTCCGGGCAGCGGGTAGAACCAGGCAGAGAATTCCCGGCTAGCAGCTTCCCTGTGGCGGGGAAGTGCAAACGTACACGTTTTCGGCCGAAAACGCGTTTTCCGGCGAAAACGCACACCACGGCTCTTTCTGAGAAAAAGCAAGCACGGAGGACGAGAATCGCTTTTGCCCTGCGTAGCGTTCCGGGCAGCGGGTAGAACCAGGCAGAGAATTCCCGGCTAGCAGCTTCCCTGTGGCGGGGAAGTGCAAACGTACACGTTTTCGGCCGAAAACGCGTTTTCCGGGGAAAACGCACACCACGGCTCTTTCTGAGAAAAAGCAAGCACGGAGGACGAGAATCGCTTTTGCCCTGCCTAGCGTTCCGGGCAGCGGGTAGAACCAGGCAGAGAATTCCCGGCTAGCAGCTTCCCTGTGGCTGGGAAGTGCAAACGTACACGTTTTCTGCCAAAAACGCGTTTTCGGCGAAAACGCACACCACGGCTCTTTCTGAGAAAAAGAAAGCACGGAGGACGAGAATCGCTTTTGCCCTGACTAGCGTTCCGGGCAGCGGGTAGAACCAGGCAGAGAATTCCCGGCTAGCAGCTTCCCTGTGGCGGGGAAGTGCAAACGTACACGTTTTCGGCCGAAAACGCGTTTTCCGGGGAAAACGCACACCACGGCTCTTTCTGAGAAAAAGCAAGCACGGAGGACGAGAATCGCTTTTGCCCTGCGTAGCGTTCCGGGCAGCGGGTAGAACCAGGCAGAGAATTCCCGGCTAGCAGCTTCCCTGTGGCGGGGAAGTGCAAACGTACACATTTTCGGCCGAAAACGCGTTTTCCGGGGAAAACGCACACCACGGCTCTTTCTGAGAAAAAGCAAGCACGGAGGACGAGAATCGCTTTTGCCCTGCGTAGCGTTCCGGGCAGCGGGTAGAACCAGGCAGAGAATTCCCGGCTAGCAGCTTCCCTGTGGCCGGGAAGTGCAAACGTACACGTTTTCGGCCGAAAACGCGTTTTCCGGCGAAAACGCACACCACGGCTCTTTCTGAGAAAAAGCAAGCACGGAGGACGAGAATCGCTTTTGCCCTGCGTAGCGTTCCGGGCAGCGGGTAGAACCAGGCAGAGAATTCCCGGCTAGCAGCTTCCCTGTGGCGGGGAAGTGCAAACGTACACGTTTTCGGCCGAAAACGCGTTTTCCGGCGAAAACGCACACCACGGCTCTTTCTGAGAAAAAGCAAGCACGGAGGACGAGAATCGCTTTTGCCCTGCGTAGCGTTCCGGGCAGCGGGTAGAACCAGGCAGAGAATTCCCGGCTAGCAGCTTTCCTGTGGCTGGGAAGTGTAAACGTACACGTTTTCGGCCAAAAACGCGTTTTCGGCGAAAAAGCACACAACGGCTCTTTCTGAGAAAAAGCAAGCACGGAGGACGAGAATCGCTTTTGCCCTGCGTAGCGTTCCGGGCAGCGGGTAGAACCAGGCAGAGAATTCCCGGCTAGCAGCTTCCCTGTGGCGGGGAAGTGCAAACGTACACGTTTTCTGCCAAAAACGCGTTTTCGGCGAAAACGCACACCACGGCTCTTTATGAGAAAAAGCAAGCACGGAGGACGAGAATCGCTTTTGCCCTGCGTAGCGTTCCGGGCAGCGGGTAGAACCAGGCAGAGAATTCCCGGCTAGCAGCTTCCCTGTGGCGGGGAAGTGCAAACATACACGTTTTCGGCCGAAAACGCGTTTTCCGGCGAAAACGCACACCACGGCTCTTTCTGAGAAAAAGCAAGCACGGAGGACGAGAATCGCTTTTGCCCTGCGTAGCGTTCCGGGCAGCGGGTAGAACCAGGCAGAGAATTCCCGGCTAGCAGCTTCCCTGTGGCGGGGAAGTGCAAACGTACACGTTTTCGGCCGAAAACGCGTTTTCCGGCGAAAACGCACACCACGGCTCTTTCTGAGAAAAAGCAAGCACGGAGGACGAGAATCGCTTTTGCCCTGCGTAGCGTTCCGGGCAGCGGGTAGAACCAGGCAGAGAAGTCCCGGCTAGCAGCTTCCCTGTGGCTGGGAAGTGCAAACGTACACGTTTTCTGCCAAAAACGCGTTTTCGACGAAAATGCACACCACGGCTCTTTCTGAGAAAAAGCAAGCACGGAGGACGAGAATCGCTTTTGCCCTGCGTAGCGTTCCGGGCAGCGGGTAGAACCAGGCAGAGAATTCCCGGCTAGCAGCTTCCCTGTGGCGGGGAAGTGCAAACGTACACGTTTTCGGCCGAAAACGCGTTTTCCGGCGAAAACGCACACCACGGCTCTTTCTGAGAAAAAGCAAGCACGGAGGACGAGAATCGCTTTTGCCCTGCGTAGCGTTCCGGGCAGCGGGTAGAACCAGGCAGAGAATTCCCGGCTAGCAGCTTCCCTGTGGCGGGGAAGTGCAAACGTACACGTTTTCGGCCGAAAACGCGTTTTCCGGCGAAAACGCACACCACGGCTCTTTCTGAGAAAAAGCAAGCACGGAGGACGAGAATCGCTTTTGCCCTGCGTAGCGTTCCGGGCAGCGGGTAGAACCAGGCAGAGAATTCCCGGCTAGCAGCTTCCCTGTGGCGGGGAAGTGCAAACGTACACGTTTTCGGCCGAAAACGCGTTTTCCGGCGAAAACGCACACCACGGCTCTTTCTGAGAAAAAGCAAGCACGGAGGACGAGAATCGCTTTTGCCCTGCGTAGCGTTCCGGGCAGCGGGTAGAACCAGGCAGAGAATTCCCGGCTAGCAGCTTCCCTGTGGCGGGGAAGTGCAAACGTACACGTTTTCGGCCGATAACGCGTTTTCCGGCGAAAACGCACACCACGGCTCTTTCTGAGAAAAAGCAAGCACGGAGGACGAGAATCGCTTTTGCCCTGCGTAGCGTTCCGGGCAGCGGGTAGAACCAGGCAGAGAATTCCCGGCTAGCAGCTTCCCTGTGGCGGGGAAGTGCAAACGTACACGTTTTCGGCCGAAAACGCGTTTTCCGGGGAAAACGCACACCACGGCTCTTTCTGAGAAAAAGCAAGCACGGAGGACGAGAATCGCTTTTGCCCTGCCTAGCGTTCCGGGCAGCGGGTAGAACCAGGCAGAGAATTCCCGGCTAGCAGCTTCCCTGTGGCTGGGAAGTGCAAACGTACACGTTTTCTGCCAAAAACGCGTTTTCGGCGAAAACGCACACCACGGCTCTTTCTGAGAAAAAGAAAGCACGGAGGACGAGAATCGCTTTTGCCCTGCGTAGCGTTCCGGGCAGCGGGTAGAACCAGGCAGAGAATTCCCGGCTAGCAGCTTCCCTGTGGCGGGGAAGTGCAAACGTACACGTTTTCGGCCGAAAACGCGTTTTCCGGGGAAAACGCACACCACGGCTCTTTCTGAGAAAAAGCAAGCACGGAGGACGAGAATCGCTTTTGCCCTGCGTAGCGTAACGGGCAGCGGGTAGAACCAGGCAGAGAATTCCCGGCTAGCAGCTTCCCTGTGGCGGGGAAGTGCAAACGTACACGTTTTCGGCCGAAAACGCGTTTTCCGGCGAAAACGCACACCACGGCTCTTTCTGAGAAAAAGCAAGCACGGAGGACGAGAATCGCTTTTGCCCTGCGTAGCGTTCCGGGCAGCGGGTAGAACCAGGCAGAGAATTCCCGGCTAGCAGCTTCCCTGTGGCGGGGAAGTGCAAACGTACACGTTTTCGGCCGAAAACGCGTTTTCCGGCGAAAACGCACACCACGGCTCTTTCTGAGAAAAAGCAAGCACGGAGGACGAGAATCGCTTTTGCCCTGCCTAGCGTTCCGGGCAGCGGGTAGAACCAGGCAGAGAATTCCCGGCTAGCAGCTTCCCTGTGGCGGGGAAGTGCAAACGTACACGTTTTCGGCCAAAAACTCGTTTTCGGCGAAAAAGCACACAACGGCTCTTTCTGAGAAAAAGCAAGCACGGAGGACGAGAATCGCTTTTGCCCTGCGTAGCGTTCCGGGCAGCGGGTAGAACCAGGCAGAGAATTCCCGGCTAGCAGCTTCCCTGTGGCGGGGAAGTGCAAACGTACACGTTTTCTGCCAAAAACGCGTTTTCCGGCGAAAACGCACACCACGGCTCTTTCTGAGAAAAAGCAAGCACGGAGGACGAGAATCGCTTTTGCCCTGCGTAGCGTTCCGGGCAGCGGGTAGAACCAGGCAGAGAATTCCCGGCTAGCAGCTTCCCTGTGGCGGGGAAGTGCAAACGTACACGTTTTCGGCCGAAAACGCATTTTCCGGCGAAAACGCACACCACGGCTCTTTCTGAGAAAAAGCAAGCACGGAGGACGAGAACCGCTTTTGCCCTGCCTAGCGTTGCGGGCAGCGGGTAGAACCAGGCAGAGAATTCCCGGCTAGCAGCTTCCCTGTGGCGGGGAAGTGCAAATGTACACGTTTTCGTCCGAAAACGCATTTTCCGGCGAAAACGCACACCACGGCTCTTTCTGAGAAAAAGCAAGCACGGAGGACGAGAACCGCTTTTGCCCTGCGTAGCGTTCCGGGCAGCGGGTAGAACCAGGCAGAGAATTCCCGGCTAGCAGCTTCCCTGTGGCTGGGAAGTGCAAACGTACACGTTTTCGGCCGAAAACGCGTTTTCCGGGGAAAACGCACACCACGGCTCTTTCTGAGAAAAAGCAAGCACGGAGGACGAGAATCGCTTTTGCCCTGCGTAGCGTAACGGGCAGCGGGTAGAACCAGGCAGAGAATTCCCGGCTAGCAGCTTTCCTGTGGCTGGGAAGTGCAAACGTACACGTTTTCGGCCGAAAACGCGTTTTCGGCGAAAAAGCACACCACGGCTCTTTCTGAGAAAAAGCAAGCACGGAGGACGAGAATCGCTTTTGCCCTGCCTAGCGTTCCGGGCAGCGGGTAGAACCAGGCAGAGAATTCCCGGCTAGCAGCTTCCCTGTGGCGGGGAAGTGCAAACGTACACGTTTTCGGCCGAAAACGCGTTTTCCGGCGAAAACGCACACCACGGCTCTTTCTGAGAAAAAGCAAGCACGGAGGACGAGAATCGCTTTTGCCCTGCCTAGCGTTCCGGGCAGCGGGTAGAACCAGGCAGAGAATTCCCGGCTAGCAGCTTTCCTGTGGCTGGGAAGTGCAAACGTACACGTTTTCGGCCAAAAACGCGTTTTCGGCGAAAAAGCACACAACGGCTCTTTCTGAGAAAAAGCAAGCACGGAGGACGAGAATCGCTTTTGCCCTGCGTAGCGTTCCGGGCAGCGGGTAGAACCAGGCAGAGAATTCCCGGCTAGCAGCTTCCCTGTGGCGGGGAAGTGCAAACGTACACGTTTTCTGCCAAAAACGCGTTTTCCGGCGAAAACGCACACCACGGCTCTTTCTGAGAAAAAGCAAGCACGGAGGACGAGAATCGCTTTTGCCCTGCGTAGCGTTCCGGGCAGCGGGTAGAACCAGGCAGAGAATTCCCGGCTAGCAGCTTCCCTGTGGCGGGGAAGTGCAAACGTACACGTTTTCGGCCGAAAACGCATTTTCCGGCGAAAACGCACACCACGGCTCTTTCTGAGAAAAAGCAAGCACGGAGGACGAGAACCGCTTTTGCCCTGCGTAGCGTTCCGGGCAGCGGGTTGAACCAGGCAGAGAATTCCCGGCTAGCAGCTTTCCTGTGGCTGGGAAGTGCAAACGTACACGTTTTCGGCCAAAAACGCGTTTTCGGCGAAAAAGCACACCACGGCTCTTTCTGAGAAAAAGCAAGCACGGAGGACGAGAATCGCTTTTGCCCTGCGTAGCGTTCCGGGCAGCGGGTAGAACCAGGCAGAGAATTCCCGGCTAGCAGCTTCCCTGTGGCGGGGAAGTGCAAACGTACACGTTTTCGGCCGAAAACGCGTTTTCCGGCGAAAACGCACACCACGGCTCTTTCTGAGAAAAAGCAAGCACGGAGGACGAGAATCGCTTTTGCCCTGCCTAGCGTTCCGGGCAGCGGGTAGAACCAGGCAGAGAATTCCCGGCTAGCAGCTTCCCTGTGGCGGGGAAGTGCAAACGTACACGTTTTCGGCCAAAAACGCGTTTTCGGCGAAAAAGCACACAACGGCTCTTTCTGAGAAAAAGCAAGCACGGAGGACGAGAATCGCTTTTGCCCTGCGTAGCGTTCCGGGCAGCGGGTAGAACCAGGCAGAGAATTCCCGGCTAGCAGCTTCCCTGTGGCGGGGAAGTGCAAACGTACACGTTTTCTGCCAAAAACGCGTTTTCCGGCGAAAACGCACACCACGGCTCTTTCTGAGAAAAAGCAAGCACGGAGGACGAGAATCGCTTTTGCCCTGCCTAGCGTTCCGGGCAGCGGGTAGAACCAGGCAGAGAATTCCCGGCTAGCAGCTTCCCTGTGGCGGGGAAGTGCAAACGTACACGTTTTCGGCCGAAAACGCATTTTCCGGCGAAAACACACACCACGGCTCTTTCTGAGAAAAAGCAAGCACGGAGGACGAGAACCGCTTTTGCCCTGCGTAGCGTTCCGGGCAGCGGGTAGAACCAGGCAGAGAATTCCCGGCTAGCAGCTTTCCTGTGGCTGGGAAGTGCAAACGTACACGTTTTCGGCCAAAAACGCGTTTTCGGCGAAAAAGCACACAACGGCTCTTTCTGAGAAAAAGCAAGCACGGAGGACGAGAATCGCTTTTGCCCTGCGTAGCGTTCCGGGCAGCGGGTAGAACCAGGCAGAGAATTCCCGGCTAGCAGCTTCCCTGTGGCTGGGAAGTGCAAACGTACACGTTTTCGGCCAAAAACGCGTTTTCCGGCGAAAACGCACACCACGGCTCTTTCTGAGAAAAAGCAAGCACGGAGGACGAGAATCGCTTTTGCCCTGCGTAGCGTTCCGGGCAGCGGGTAGAACCAGGCAGAGAATTCCCGGCTAGCAGCTTCCCTGTGGCGGGGAAGTGCAAACGTACACGTTTTCGGCCGAAAACGCGTTTTCCGGGGAAAACGCACACCACGGCTCTTTCTGAGAAAAAGCAAGCACGGAGGACGAGAATCGCTTTTGCCCTGCGTAGCGTTCCGGGCAGCGGGTAGAACCAGGCAGAGAATTCCCGGCTAGCAGCTTCCCTGTGGCGGGGAAGTGCAAACGTACACGTTTTCGGCCGAAAACGCGTTTTCCGGCGAAAACGCACACCACGGCTCTTTCTGAGAAAAAGCAAGCACGGAGGACGAGAATCGCTTTTGCCCTGCGTAGCGTTCCGGGCAGCGGGTAGAACCAGGCAGAGAATTCCCGGCTAGCAGCTTTCCTGTGGCTGGGAAGTGTAAACGTACACGTTTTCGGCCAAAAACGCGTTTTCGGCGAAAAAGCACACAACGGCTCTTTCTGAGAAAAAGCAAGCACGGAGGACGAGAATCGCTTTTGCCCTGCGTAGCGTTCCGGGCAGCGGGTAGAACCAGGCAGAGAATTCCCGGCTAGCAGCTTCCCTGTGGCGGGGAAGTGCAAACGTACACGTTTTCTGCCAAAAACGCGTTTTCGGCGAAAACGCACACCACGGCTCTTTATGAGAAAAAGCAAGCACGGAGGACGAGAATCGCTTTTGCCCTGCGTAGCGTTCCGGGCAGCGGGTAGAACCAGGCAGAGAATTCCCGGCTAGCAGCTTCCCTGTGGCGGGGAAGTGCAAACGTACACGTTTTCGGCCGAAAACGCGTTTTCCGGCGAAAACGCACACCACGGCTCTTTCTGAGAAAAAGCAAGCACGGAGGACGAGAATCGCTTTTGCCCTGCGTAGCGTTCCGGGCAGCGGGTAGAACCAGGCAGAGAATTCCCGGCTAGCAGCTTCCCTGTGGCGGGGAAGTGCAAACGTACACGTTTTCGGCCGAAAACGCGTTTTCCGGCGAAAACGCACACCACGGCTCTTTCTGAGAAAAAGCAAGCACGGAGGACGAGAATCGCTTTTGCCCTGCGTAGCGTAACGGGCAGCGGGTAGAACCAGGCAGAGAATTCCCGGCTAGCAGCTTCGCTGTGGCTGGGAAGTGCAAACGTACACGTTTTCGGCCGAAAACGCGTTTCCGGCGAAAACGCACACCACGGCTCTTTCTGAGAAAAAGCAAGCACGGAGGACGAGAATCGCTTTTGCCCTGCGTAGCGTTCCGGGCAGCGGGTAGAACCAGGCAGAGAATTCCCGGCTAACAGCTTCCCTGTGGCGGGGAAGTGCAAACGTACACGTTTTCTGCCAAAAAACGCGTTTTCGGCGAAAACGCACACCACGGCTCTTTCTGAGAAAAAGCAAGCACGGAGGACGAGAATCGCTTTTGCCCTGCGTAGCGTTCCGGGCAGCGGGTAGAACCAGGCAGAGAATTCCCGGCTAGCAGCTTCCCTGTGGCGGGGAAGTGCAAACGTACACGTTTTCGGCCGAAAACGCGTTTTCCGGCGAAAACGCACACCACGGCTCTTTCTGAGAAAAAGCAAGCACGGAGGACGAGAATCGCTTTTGCCCTGCGTAGCGTTCCGGGCAGCGGGTAGAACCAGGCAGAGAATTCCCGGCTAGCAGCTTCCCTGTGGCGGGGAAGTGCAAACGTACACGTTTTCGGCCGAAAACGCGTTTTCCGGCGAAAACGCACACCACGGCTCTTTCTGAGAAAAAGCAAGCACGGAGGACGAGAATCGCTTTTGCCCTGCGTAGCGTTCCGGGCAGCGGGTAGAACCAGGCAGAGAATTCCCGGCTAGCAGCTTCCCTGTGGCGGGGAAGTGCAAACGTACACGTTTTCGGCCGAAAACGCGTTTTCCGGCGAAAAAGCACACCACGGCTCTTTCTGAGAAAAAGCAAGCACGGAGGACGAGAATCGCTTTTGCCCTGCGTAGCGTTCCGGGCAGCGGGTAGAACCAGGCAGAGAATTCCCGGCTAGCAGCTTTCCTGTGGCTGGGAAGTGTAAACGTACACGTTTTCGGCCAAAAACGCGTTTTCGGCGAAAAAGCACACAACGGCTCTTTCTGAGAAAAAGCAAGCACGGAGGACGAGAATCGCTTTTGCCCTGCGTAGCGTTCCGGGCAGCGGGTAGAACCAGGCAGAGAATTCCCGGCTAGCAGCTTCCCTGTGGCGGGGAAGTGCAAACGTACACGTTTTCTGCCAAAAACGCGTTTTCGGCGAAAACGCACACCACGGCTCTTTATGAGAAAAAGCAAGCACGGAGGACGAGAATCGCTTTTGCCCTGCGTAGCGTTCCGGGCAGCGGGTAGAACCAGGCAGAGAATTCCCGGCTAGCAGCTTCCCTGTGGCGGGGAAGTGCAAACGTACACGTTTTCGGCCGAAAACGCGTTTTCCGGCGAAAACGCACACCACGGCTCTTTCTGAGAAAAAGCAAGCACGGAGGACGAGAATCGCTTTTGCCCTGCGTAGCGTTCCGGGCAGCGGGTAGAACCAGGCAGAGAATTCCCGGCTAGCAGCTTCCCTGTGGCGGGGAAGTGCAAACGTACACGTTTTCGCCCGAAAACGCGTTTTCCGGCGAAAACGCACACCACGGCTCTTTCTGAGAAAAAGCAAGCACGGAGGACGAGAATCGCTTTTGCCCTGCGTAGCGTAACGGGCAGCGGGTAGAACCAGGCAGAGAATTCCCGGCTAGCAGCTTCGCTGTGGCTGGGAAGTGCAAACGTACACGTTTTCGGCCGAAAACGTGTTTCCGGCGAAAACGCACACCACGGCTCTTTCTGAGAAAAAGCAAGCACGGAGGACGAGAATCGCTTTTGCCCTGCGTAGCGTTCCGGGCAGCGGGTAGAACCAGGCAGAGAATTCCCGGCTAACAGCTTCCCTGTGGCGGGGAAGTGCAAACGTACACGTTTTCGGCCAAAAAACGCGTTTTCGGCGAAAACGCACACCACGGCTCTTTCTGAGAAAAAGCAAGCACGGAGGACGAGAATCGCTTTTGCCCTGCGTAGCGTTCCGGGCAGCGGGTAGAACCAGGCAGAGAATTCCCGGCTAGCAGCTTCCCTGTGGCGGGGAAGTGCAAACGTACACGTTTTCGGCCGAAAACGCGTTTTCCGGCGAAAACGCACACCACGGCTCTTTCTGAGAAAAAGCAAGCACGGAGGACGAGAATCGCTTTTGCCCTGCGTAGCGTTCCGGGCAGCGGGTAGAACCAGGCAGAGAATTCCCGGCTAGCAGCTTCCCTGTGGCGGGGAAGTGCAAACGTACACGTTTTCGGCCGAAAACGCGTTTTCCGGGGAAAACGCACACCACGGCTCTTTCTGAGAAAAAGCAAGCACGGAGGACGAGAATCGCTTTTGCCCTGCCTAGCGTTCCGGGCAGCGGGTAGAACCAGGCAGAGAATTCCCGGCTAGCAGCTTCCCTGTGGCGGGGAAGTGCAAACGTACACGTTTTCGGCCGAAAACGCGTTTTCCGGCGAAAACGCACACCACGGCTCTTTCTGAGAAAAAGCAAGCACGGAGGACGAGAATCGCTTTTGCCCTGCGTAGCGTTCCGGGCAGCGGGTAGAACCAGGCAGAGAATTCCCGGCTAGCAGCTTCCCTGTGGCGGGGAAGTGCAAACGTACACGTTTTCTGCCAAAAACGCGTTTTCGGCGAAAACGCACACCACGGCTCTTTATGAGAAAAAGCAAGCACGGAGGACGAGAATCGCTTTTGCCCTGCGTAGCGTTCCGGGCAGCGGGTAGAACCAGGCAGAGAATTCCCGGCTAGCAGCTTCCCTGTGGCGGGGAAGTGCAAACGTACACGTTTTCGGCCGAAAACGCGTTTTCCGGCGAAAACGCACACCACGGCTCTTTCTGAGAAAAAGCAAGCACGGAGGACGAGAATCGCTTTTGCCCTGCGTAGCGTTCCGGGCAGCGGGTAGAACCAGGCAGAGAATTCCCGGCTAGCAGCTTCCCTGTGGCGGGGAAGTGCAAACGTACACGTTTTCGGCCGAAAACGCGTTTTCCGGCGAAAACGCACACCACGGCTCTTTCTGAGAAAAAGCAAGCACGGAGGACGAGAATCGCTTTTGCCCTGCGTAGCGTTCCGGGCAGCGGGTAGAACCAGGCAGAGAATTCCCGGCTAGCAGCTTCGCTGTGGCTGGGAAGTGCAAACGTACACGTTTTCGGCCGAAAACGCGTTTCCGGCGAAAACGCACACCACGGCTCTTTCTGAGAAAAAGCAAGCACGGAGGACGAGAATCGCTTTTGCCCTGCGTAGCGTTCCGGGCAGCGGGTAGAACCAGGCAGAGAATTCCCGGCTAACAGCTTCCCTGTGGCGGGGAAGTGCAAACGTACACGTTTTCGGCCAAAAAACGCGTTTTCGGCGAAAACGCACACCACGGCTCTTTCTGAGAAAAAGCAAGCACGGAGGACGAGAATCGCTTTTGCCCTGCGTAGCGTTCCGGGCAGCGGGTAGAACCAGGCAGAGAATTCCCGGCTAGCAGCTTCCCTGTGGCTGGGAAGTGCAAACGTACACGTTTTCGGCCGAAAACGCGTTTTCCGGCGAAAACGCACATCACGGCTCTTTCTGAGAAAAAGCAAGCACGGAGGACGAGAATCGCTTTTGCCCTGCGTAGCGTTCCGGGCAGCGGGTAGAACCAGGCAGAGAATTCCCGGCTAGCAGCTTCCCTGTGGCGGGGAAGTGCAAACGTACACGTTTTCGGCCGAAAACGCGTTTTCCGGCGAAAACGCACACCACGGCTCTTTCTGAGAAAAAGCAAGCACGGAGGACGAGAATCGCTTTTGCCCTGCGTAGCGTTCCGGGCAGCGGGTAGAACCAGGCAGAGAATTCCCGGCTAGCAGCTTCCCTGTGGCGGGGAAGTGCAAACGTACACGTTTTCGGCCGAAAACGCGTTTTCCGGGGAAAACGCACACCACGGCTCTTTCTGAGAAAAAGCAAGCACGGAGGACGAGAATCGCTTTTGCCCTGCCTAGCGTTCCGGGCAGCGGGTAGAACCAGGCAGAGAATTCCCGGCTAGCAGCTTCCCTGTGGCGGGGAAGTGCAAACGTACACGTTTTCGGCCGAAAACGCGTTTTCCGGCGAAAACGCACACCACGGCTCTTTCTGAGAAAAAGCAAGCACGGAGGACGAGAATCGCTTTTGCCCTGCGTAGCGTTCCGGGCAGCGGGTAGAACCAGGCAGAGAATTCCCGGCTAGCAGCTTCCCTGTGGCGGGGAAGTGCAAACGTACACGTTTTCGGCCGAAAACGCGTTTTCCGGGGAAAACGCACACCACGGCTCTTTCTGAGAAAAAGCAAGCACGGAGGACGAGAATCGCTTTTGCCCTGCCTAGCGTTCCGGGCAGCGGGTAGAACCAGGCAGAGAATTCCCGGCTAGCAGCTTCCCTGTGGCGGGGAAGTGCAAACGTACACGTTTTCGGCCAGAAAACGCGTTTTCCGGGGAAAACGCACACCACGGCTCTTTCTGAGAAAAAGCAAGCACGGAGGACGAGAATCGCTTTTGCCCTGCGTAGCGTTCCGGGCAGCGGGTAGAACCAGGCAGAGAATTCCCGGCTAGCAGCTTCCCTGTGGCGGGGAAGTGCAAACGTACACGTTTTCGGCCGAAAACGCGTTTTCCGGGGAAAACGCACACCACGGCTCTTTCTGAGAAAAAGCAAGCACGGAGGACGAGAATCGCTTTTGCCCTGCGTAGCGTTCCGGGCAGCGGGTAGAACCAGGCAGAGAATTCCCGGCTAGCAGCTTCCCTGTGGCGGGGAAGTGCAAACGTACACGTTTTCGGCCGAAAACGCGTTTTCCGGCGAAAACGCACACCACGGCTCTTTCTGAGAAAAAGCAAGCACGGAGGACGAGAATCGCTTTTGCCCTGCCTAGCGTTCCGGGCAGCGGGTAGAACCAGGCAGAGAATTCCCGGCTAGCAGCTTTCCTGTGGCTGGGAAGTGCAAACGTACACGTTTTCGGCCAAAAACGCGTTTTCGGCGAAAAAGCACACAACGGCTCTTTCTGAGAAAAAGCAAGCACGGAGGACGAGAATCGCTTTTGCCCTGCGTAGCGTTCCGGGCAGCGGGTAGAACCAGGCAGAGAATTCCCGGCTAGCAGCTTCCCTGTGGCGGGGAAGTGCAAACGTACACGTTTTCTGCCAAAAACGCGTTTTCCGGCGAAAACGCACACCACGGCTCTTTCTGAGAAAAAGCAAGCACGGAGGACGAGAATCGCTTTTGCCCTGCGTAGCGTTCCGGGCAGCGGGTAGAACCAGGCAGAGAATTCCCGGCTAGCAGCTTCCCTGTGGCGGGGAAGTGCAAACGTACACGTTTTCGGCCGAAAACGCATTTTCCGGCGAAAACGCACACCACGGCTCTTTCTGAGAAAAAGCAAGCACGGAGGACGAGAACCGCTTTTGCCCTGCGTAGCGTTCCGGGCAGCGGGTTGAACCAGGCAGAGAATTCCCGGCTAGCAGCTTTCCTGTGGCTGGGAAGTGCAAACGTACACGTTTTCGGCCAAAAACGCGTTTTCGGCGAAAAAGCACACCACGGCTCTTTCTGAGAAAAAGCAAGCACGGAGGACGAGAATCGCTTTTGCCCTGCGTAGCGTTCCGGGCAGCGGGTAGAACCAGGCAGAGAATTCCCGGCTAGCAGCTTCCCTGTGGCGGGGAAGTGCAAACGTACACGTTTTCGGCCGAAAACGCGTTTTCCGGCGAAAACGCACACCACGGCTCTTTCTGAGAAAAAGCAAGCACGGAGGACGAGAATCGCTTTTGCCCTGCCTAGCGTTCCGGGCAGCGGGTAGAACCAGGCAGAGAATTCCCGGCTAGCAGCTTCCCTGTGGCGGGGAAGTGCAAACGTACACGTTTTCTGCCAAAAACGCGTTTTCCGGCGAAAACGCACACCACGGCTCTTTCTGAGAAAAAGCAAGCACGGAGGACGAGAATCGCTTTTGCCCTGCCTAGCGTTCCGGGCAGCGGGTAGAACCAGGCAGAGAATTCCCGGCTAGCAGCTTCCCTGTGGCGGGGAAGTGCAAACGTACACGTTTTCGGCCGAAAACGCATTTTCCGGCGAAAACACACACCACGGCTCTTTCTGAGAAAAAGCAAGCACGGAGGACGAGAACCGCTTTTGCCCTGCGTAGCGTTCCGGGCAGCGGGTAGAACCAGGCAGAGAATTCCCGGCTAGCAGCTTTCCTGTGGCTGGGAAGTGCAAACGTACACGTTTTCGGCCAAAAACGCGTTTTCGGCGAAAAAGCACACAACGGCTCTTTCTGAGAAAAAGCAAGCACGGAGGACGAGAATCGCTTTTGCCCTGCGTAGCGTTCCGGGCAGCGGGTAGAACCAGGCAGAGAATTCCCGGCTAGCAGCTTCCCTGTGGCTGGGAAGTGCAAACGTACACGTTTTCGGCCAAAAACGCGTTTTCCGGCGAAAACGCACACCACGGCTCTTTCTGAGAAAAAGCAAGCACGGAGGACGAGAATCGCTTTTGCCCTGCGTAGCGTTCCGGGCAGCGGGTAGAACCAGGCAGAGAATTCCCGGCTAGCAGCTTCCCTGTGGCGGGGAAGTGCAAACGTACACGTTTTCGGCCGAAAACGCGTTTTCCGGGGAAAACGCACACCACGGCTCTTTCTGAGAAAAAGCAAGCACGGAGGACGAGAATCGCTTTTGCCCTGCGTAGCGTTCCGGGCAGCGGGTAGAACCAGGCAGAGAATTCCCGGCTAGCAGCTTCCCTGTGGCGGGGAAGTGCAAACGTACACGTTTTCGGCCGAAAACGCGTTTTCCGGCGAAAACGCACACCACGGCTCTTTCTGAGAAAAAGCAAGCACGGAGGACGAGAATCGCTTTTGCCCTGCGTAGCGTTCCGGGCAGCGGGTAGAACCAGGCAGAGAATTCCCGGCTAGCAGCTTCCCTGTGGCGGGGAAGTGCAAACGTACACGTTTTCGGCCGAAAACGCGTTTTCCGGCGAAAACGCACACCACGGCTCTTTCTGAGATAAAGCAAGCACGGAGGACGAGAATCGCTTTTGCCCTGCGTAGCGTTCCGGGCAGCGGGTAGAACCAGGCAGAGAATTCCCGGCTAGCAGCTTTCCTGTGGCTGGGAAGTGTAAACGTACACGTTTTCGGCCAAAAACGCGTTTTCGGCGAAAAAGCACACAACGGCTCTTTCTGAGAAAAAGCAAGCACGGAGGACGAGAATCGCTTTTGCCCTGCGTAGCGTTCCGGGCAGCGGGTAGAACCAGGCAGAGAATTCCCGGCTAGCAGCTTCCCTGTGGCGGGGAAGTGCAAACGTACACGTTTTCGGCCGAAAACGCGTTTTCCGGCGAAAACGCACACCACGGCTCTTTCTGAGAAAAAGCAAGCACGGAGGACGAGAATCGCTTTTGCCCTGCGTAGCGTTCCGGGCAGCGGGTAGAACCAGGCAGAGAATTCCCGGCTAGCAGCTTCCCTGTGGCGGGGAAGTGCAAACGTACACGTTTTCGGCCGAAAACGCGTTTTCCGGCGAAAACGCACACCACGGCTCTTTCTGAGAAAAAGCAAGCACGGAGGACGAGAATCGCTTTTGCCCTGCGTAGCGTAACGGGCAGCGGGTAGAACCAGGCAGAGAATTCCCGGCTAGCAGCTTCGCTGTGGCTGGGAAGTGCAAACGTACACGTTTTCGGCCGAAAACGCGTTTCCGGCGAAAACGCACACCACGGCTCTTTCTGAGAAAAAGCAAGCACGGAGGACGAGAATCGCTTTTGCCCTGCGTAGCGTTCCGGGCAGCGGGTAGAACCAGGCAGAGAATTCCCGGCTAACAGCTTCCCTGTGGCGGGGAAGTGCAAACGTACACGTTTTCTGCCAAAAAACGCGTTTTCGGCGAAAACGCACACCACGGCTCTTTCTGAGAAAAAGCAAGCACGGAGGACGAGAATCGCTTTTGCCCTGCGTAGCGTTCCGGGCAGCGGGTAGAACCAGGCAGAGAATTCCCGGCTAGCAGCTTCCCTGTGGCGGGGAAGTGCAAACGTACACGTTTTCGGCCGAAAACGCGTTTTCCGGGGAAAACGCACACCACGGCTCTTTCTGAGAAAAAACAAGCACGGAGGACGAGAATCGCTTTTGCCCTGCGTAGCGTTCCGGGCAGCGGGTAGAACCAGGCAGAGAATTCCCGGCTAGCAGCTTCCCTGTGGCGGGGAAGTGCAAACGTACACGTTTTCGGCCGAAAACGCGTTTTCCGGCGAAAACGCACACCACGGCTCTTTCTGAGAAAAAGCAAGCACGGAGGACGAGAATCGCTTTTGCCCTGCGTAGCGTTCCGGGCAGCGGGTAGAACCAGGCAGAGAATTCCCGGCTAGCAGCTTCCCTGTGGCGGGGAAGTGCAAACGTACACGTTTTCGGCCGAAAACGCGTTTTCCGGCGAAAAAGCACACCACGGCTCTTTCTGAGAAAAAGCAAGCACGGAGGACGAGAATCGCTTTTGCCCTGCGTAGCGTTCCGGGCAGCGGGTAGAACCAGGCAGAGAATTCCCGGCTAGCAGCTTTCCTGTGGCTGGGAAGTGTAAACGTACACGTTTTCGGCCAAAAACGCGTTTTCGGCGAAAAAGCACACAACGGCTCTTTCTGAGAAAAAGCAAGCACGGAGGACGAGAATCGCTTTTGCCCTGCGTAGCGTTCCGGGCAGCGGGTAGAACCAGGCAGAGAATTCCCGGCTAGCAGCTTCCCTGTGGCGGGGAAGTGCAAACGTACACGTTTTCTGCCAAAAACGCGTTTTCGGCGAAAACGCACACCACGGCTCTTTATGAGAAAAAGCAAGCACGGAGGACGAGAATCGCTTTTGCCCTGCGTAGCGTTCCGGGCAGCGGGTAGAACCAGGCAGAGAATTCCCGGCTAGCAGCTTCCCTGTGGCGGGGAAGTGCAAACGTACACGTTTTCGGCCGAAAACGCGTTTTCCGGCGAAAACGCACACCACGGCTCTTTCTGAGAAAAAGCAAGCACGGAGGACGAGAATCGCTTTTGCCCTGCGTAGCGTTCCGGGCAGCGGGTAGAACCAGGCAGAGAATTCCCGGCTAGCAGCTTCCCTGTGGCGGGGAAGTGCAAACGTACACGTTTTAGGCCGAAAACGCGTTTTCCGGCGAAAACGCACACCACGGCTCTTTCTGAGAAAAAGCAAGCACGGAGGACGAGAATCGCTTTTGCCCTGCGTAGCGTAACGGGCAGCGGGTAGAACCAGGCAGAGAATTCCCGGCTAGCAGCTTCGCTGTGGCTGGGAAGTGCAAACGTACACGTTTTCGGCCGAAAACGTGTTTCCGGCGAAAACGCACACCACGGCTCTTTCTGAGAAAAAGCAAGCACGGAGGACGAGAATCGCTTTTGCCCTGCGTAGCGTTCCGGGCAGCGGGTAGAACCAGGCAGAGAATTCCCGGCTAACAGCTTCCCTGTGGCGGGGAAGTGCAAACGTACACGTTTTCGGCCAAAAAACGCGTTTTCGGCGAAAACGCACACCACGGCTCTTTCTGAGAAAAAGCAAGCACGGAGGACGAGAATCGCTTTTGCCCTGCCTAGCGTTCCGGGCAGCGGGTAGAACCAGGCAGAGAATTCCCGGCTAGCAGCTTCCCTGTGGCGGGGAAGTGCAAACGTACACGTTTTCGGCCGAAAACGCATTTTCCGGCGAAAACACACACCACGGCTCTTTCTGAGAAAAAGCAAGCACGGAGGACGAGAACCGCTTTTGCCCTGCGTAGCGTTCCGGGCAGCGGGTAGAACCAGGCAGAGAATTCCCGGCTAGCAGCTTTCCTGTGGCTGGGAAGTGCAAACGTACACGTTTTCGGCCAAAAACGCGTTTTCGGCGAAAAAGCACACAACGGCTCTTTCTGAGAAAAAGCAAGCACGGAGGACGAGAATCGCTTTTGCCCTGCGTAGCGTTCCGGGCAGCGGGTAGAACCAGGCAGAGAATTCCCGGCTAGCAGCTTCCCTGTGGCTGGGAAGTGCAAACGTACACGTTTTCGGCCAAAAACGCGTTTTCCGGCGAAAACGCACACCACGGCTCTTTCTGAGAAAAAGCAAGCACGGAGGACGAGAATCGCTTTTGCCCTGCGTAGCGTTCCGGGCAGCGGGTAGAACCAGGCAGAGAATTCCCGGCTAGCAGCTTCCCTGTGGCGGGGAAGTGCAAACGTACACGTTTTCGGCCGAAAACGCGTTTTCCGGGGAAAACGCACACCACGGCTCTTTCTGAGAAAAAGCAAGCACGGAGGACGAGAATCGCTTTTGCCCTGCGTAGCGTTCCGGGCAGCGGGTAGAACCAGGCAGAGAATTCCCGGCTAGCAGCTTCCCTGTGGCGGGGAAGTGCAAACGTACACGTTTTCGGCCGAAAACGCGTTTTCCGGCGAAAACGCACACCACGGCTCTTTCTGAGAAAAAGCAAGCACGGAGGACGAGAATCGCTTTTGCCCTGCGTAGCGTTCCGGGCAGCGGGTAGAACCAGGCAGAGAATTCCCGGCTAGCAGCTTCCCTGTGGCGGGGAAGTGCAAACGTACACGTTTTCGGCCGAAAACGCGTTTTCCGGCGAAAACGCACACCACGGCTCTTTCTGAGATAAAGCAAGCACGGAGGACGAGAATCGCTTTTGCCCTGCGTAGCGTTCCGGGCAGCGGGTAGAACCAGGCAGAGAATTCCCGGCTAGCAGCTTTCCTGTGGCTGGGAAGTGTAAACGTACACGTTTTCGGCCAAAAACGCGTTTTCGGCGAAAAAGCACACAACGGCTCTTTCTGAGAAAAAGCAAGCACGGAGGACGAGAATCGCTTTTGCCCTGCGTAGCGTTCCGGGCAGCGGGTAGAACCAGGCAGAGAATTCCCGGCTAGCAGCTTCCCTGTGGCGGGGAAGTGCAAACGTACACGTTTTCTGCCAAAAACGCGTTTTCGGCGAAAACGCACACCACGGCTCTTTATGAGAAAAAGCAAGCACGGAGGACGAGAATCGCTTTTGCCCTGCGTAGCGTTCCGGGCAGCGGGTAGAACCAGGCAGAGAATTCCCGGCTAGCAGCTTCCCTGTGGCGGGGAAGTGCAAACGTACACGTTTTCGGCCGAAAACGCGTTTTCCGGCGAAAACGCACACCACGGCTCTTTCTGAGAAAAAGCAAGCACGGAGGACGAGAATCGCTTTTGCCCTGCGTAGCGTTCCGGGCAGCGGGTAGAACCAGGCAGAGAATTCCCGGCTAGCAGCTTCCCTGTGGCGGGGAAGTGCAAACGTACACGTTTTCGGCCGAAAACGCGTTTTCCGGCGAAAACGCACACCACGGCTCTTTCTGAGAAAAAGCAAGCACGGAGGACGAGAATCGCTTTTGCCCTGCGTAGCGTAACGGGCAGCGGGTAGAACCAGGCAGAGAATTCCCGGCTAGCAGCTTCGCTGTGGCTGGGAAGTGCAAACGTACACGTTTTCGGCCGAAAACGCGTTTCCGGCGAAAACGCACACCACGGCTCTTTCTGAGAAAAAGCAAGCACGGAGGACGAGAATCGCTTTTGCCCTGCGTAGCGTTCCGGGCAGCGGGTAGAACCAGGCAGAGAATTCCCGGCTAACAGCTTCCCTGTGGCGGGGAAGTGCAAACGTACACGTTTTCTGCCAAAAAACGCGTTTTCGGCGAAAACGCACACCACGGCTCTTTCTGAGAAAAAGCAAGCACGGAGGACGAGAATCGCTTTTGCCCTGCGTAGCGTTCCGGGCAGCGGGTAGAACCAGGCAGAGAATTCCCGGCTAGCAGCTTCCCTGTGGCGGGGAAGTGCAAACGTACACGTTTTCGGCCGAAAACGCGTTTTCCGGGGAAAACGCACACCACGGCTCTTTCTGAGAAAAAGCAAGCACGGAGGACGAGAATCGCTTTTGCCCTGCGTAGCGTTCCGGGCAGCGGGTAGAACCAGGCAGAGAATTCCCGGCTAGCAGCTTCCCTGTGGCGGGGAAGTGCAAACGTACACGTTTTCGGCCGAAAACGCGTTTTCCGGCGAAAACGCACACCACGGCTCTTTCTGAGAAAAAGCAAGCACGGAGGACGAGAATCGCTTTTGCCCTGCGTAGCGTTCCGGGCAGCGGGTAGAACCAGGCAGAGAATTCCCGGCTAGCAGCTTCCCTGTGGCGGGGAAGTGCAAACGTACACGTTTTCGGCCGAAAACGCGTTTTCCGGCGAAAAAGCACACCACGGCTCTTTCTGAGAAAAAGCAAGCACGGAGGACGAGAATCGCTTTTGCCCTGCGTAGCGTTCCGGGCAGCGGGTAGAACCAGGCAGAGAATTCCCGGCTAGCAGCTTTCCTGTGGCTGGGAAGTGTAAACGTACACGTTTTCGGCCAAAAACGCGTTTTCGGCGAAAAAGCACACAACGGCTCTTTCTGAGAAAAAGCAAGCACGGAGGACGAGAATCGCTTTTGCCCTGCGTAGCGTTCCGGGCAGCGGGTAGAACCAGGCAGAGAATTCCCGGCTAGCAGCTTCCCTGTGGCGGGGAAGTGCAAACGTACACGTTTTCTGCCAAAAACGCGTTTTCGGCGAAAACGCACACCACGGCTCTTTATGAGAAAAAGCAAGCACGGAGGACGAGAATCGCTTTTGCCCTGCGTAGCGTTCCGGGCAGCGGGTAGAACCAGGCAGAGAATTCCCGGCTAGCAGCTTCCCTGTGGCGGGGAAGTGCAAACGTACACGTTTTCGGCCGAAAACGCGTTTTCCGGCGAAAACGCACACCACGGCTCTTTCTGAGAAAAAGCAAGCACGGAGGACGAGAATCGCTTTTGCCCTGCGTAGCGTTCCGGGCAGCGGGTAGAACCAGGCAGAGAATTCCCGGCTAGCAGCTTCCCTGTGGCGGGGAAGTGCAAACGTACACGTTTTAGGCCGAAAACGCGTTTTCCGGCGAAAACGCACACCACGGCTCTTTCTGAGAAAAAGCAAGCACGGAGGACGAGAATCGCTTTTGCCCTGCGTAGCGTAACGGGCAGCGGGTAGAACCAGGCAGAGAATTCCCGGCTAGCAGCTTCGCTGTGGCTGGGAAGTGCAAACGTACACGTTTTCGGCCGAAAACGTGTTTCCGGCGAAAACGCACACCACGGCTCTTTCTGAGAAAAAGCAAGCACGGAGGACGAGAATCGCTTTTGCCCTGCGTAGCGTTCCGGGCAGCGGGTAGAACCAGGCAGAGAATTCCCGGCTAACAGCTTCCCTGTGGCGGGGAAGTGCAAACGTACACGTTTTCGGCCAAAAAACGCGTTTTCGGCGAAAACGCACACCACGGCTCTTTCTGAGAAAAAGCAAGCACGGAGGACGAGAATCGCTTTTGCCCTGCGTAGCGTTCCGGGCAGCGGGTAGAACCAGGCAGAGAATTCCCGGCTAGCAGCTTTCCTGTGGCGGGGAAGTGCAAACGTACACGTTTTCGGCCGAAAACGCGTTTTCCGGCGAAAACGCACACCACGGCTCTTTCTGAGAAAAAGCAAGCACGGAGGACGAGAATCGCTTTTGCCCTGCCTAGCGTTCCGGGCAGCGGGTAGAACCAGGCAGAGAATTCCCGGCTAGCAGCTTCCCTGTGGCGGGGAAGTGCAAACGTACACGTTTTCGGCCGAAAACGCGTTTTCCGGGGAAAACGCACACCACGGCTCTTTCTGAGAAAAAGCAAGCACGGAGGACGAGAATCGCTTTTGCCCTGCCTAGCGTTCCGGGCAGCGGGTAGAACCAGGCAGAGAATTCCCGGCTAGCAGCTTCCCTGTGGCGGGGAAGTGCAAACGTACACGTTTTCGGCCGAAAACGCGTTTTCCGGCGAAAACGCACACCACGGCTCTTTCTGAGAAAAAGCAAGCACGGAGGACGAGAATCGCTTTTGCCCTGCGTAGCGTTCCGGGCAGCGGGTAGAACCAGGCAGAGAATTCCCGGCTAGCAGCTTCCCTGTGGCGGGGAAGTGCAAACGTACACGTTTTCTGCCAAAAACGCGTTTTCGGCGAAAACGCACACCACGGCTCTTTATGAGAAAAAGCAAGCACGGAGGACGAGAATCGCTTTTGCCCTGCGTAGCGTTCCGGGCAGCGGGTAGAACCAGGCAGAGAATTCCCGGCTAGCAGCTTCCCTGTGGCGGGGAAGTGCAAACGTACACGTTTTCGGCCGAAAACGCGTTTTCCGGCGAAAACGCACACCACGGCTCTTTCTGAGAAAAAGCAAGCACGGAGGACGAGAATCGCTTTTGCCCTGCGTAGCGTTCCGGGCAGCGGGTAGAACCAGGCAGAGAATTCCCGGCTAGCAGCTTCCCTGTGGCGGGGAAGTGCAAACGTACACGTTTTCGGCCGAAAACGCGTTTTCCGGCGAAAACGCACACCACGGCTCTTTCTGAGAAAAAGCAAGCACGGAGGACGAGAATCGCTTTTGCCCTGCGTAGCGTAACGGGCAGCGGGTAGAACCAGGCAGAGAATTCCCGGCTAGCAGCTTCGCTGTGGCGGGGAAGTGCAAACGTACACGTTTTCGGCCGAAAACGCGTTTCCGGCGAAAACGCACACCACGGCTCTTTCTGAGAAAAAGCAAGCACGGAGGACGAGAATCGCTTTTGCCCTGCGTAGCGTTCCGGGCAGCGGGTAGAACCAGGCAGAGAATTCCCGGCTAACAGCTTCCCTGTGGCGGGGAAGTGCAAACGTACACGTTTTCGGCCAAAAAACGCGTTTTCGGCGAAAACGCACACCACGGCTCTTTCTGAGAAAAAGCAAGCACGGAGGACGAGAATCGCTTTTGCCCTGCGTAGCGTTCCGGGCAGCGGGTAGAACCAGGCAGAGAATTCCCGGCTAGCAGCTTCCCTGTGGCTGGGAAGTGCAAACGTACACGTTTTCGGCCGAAAACGCGTTTTCCGGCGAAAACGCACATCACGGCTCTTTCTGAGAAAAAGCAAGCACGGAGGACGAGAATCGCTTTTGCCCTGCCTAGCGTTCCGGGCAGCGGGTAGAACCAGGCAGAGAATTCCCGGCTAGCAGCTTCCCTGTGGCGGGGAAGTGCAAACGTACACGTTTTCGGCCGAAAACGCGTTTTCCGGCGAAAACGCACACCACGGCTCTTTCTGAGAAAAAGCAAGCACGGAGGACGAGAATCGCTTTTGCCCTGCGTAGCGTTCCGGGCAGCGGGTAGAACCAGGCAGAGAATTCCCGGCTAGCAGCTTTCCTGTGGCGGGGAAGTGCAAACGTACACGTTTTCGGCCGAAAACGCGTTTTCCGGCGAAAACGCACACCACGGCTCTTTCTGAGAAAAAGCAAGCACGGAGGACGAGAATCGCTTTTGCCCTGCGTAGCGTTCCGGGCAGCGGGTAGAACCAGGCAGAGAATTCCCGGCTAGCAGCTTCCCTGTGGCGGGGAAGTGCAAACGTACACGTTTTCGGCCGAAAACGCGTTTTCCGGGGAAAACGCACACCACGGCTCTTTCTGAGAAAAAGCAAGCACGGAGGACGAGAATCGCTTTTGCCCTGCCTAGCGTTCCGGGCAGCGGGTAGAACCAGGCAGAGAATTCCCGGCTAGCAGCTTCCCTGTGGCGGGGAAGTGCAAACGTACACGTTTTCGGCCGAAAACGCGTTTTCCGGCGAAAACGCACACCACGGCTCTTTCTGAGAAAAAGCAAGCACGGAGGACGAGAATCGCTTTTGCCCTGCGTAGCGTTCCGGGCAGCGGGTAGAACCAGGCAGAGAATTCCCGGCTAGCAGCTTCCCTGTGGCGGGGAAGTGCAAACGTACACGTTTTCGGCCGAAAACGCGTTTTCCGGGGAAAACGCACACCACGGCTCTTTCTGAGAAAAAGCAAGCACGGAGGACGAGAATCGCTTTTGCCCTGCCTAGCGTTCCGGGCAGCGGGTAGAACCAGGCAGAGAATTCCCGGCTAGCAGCTTCCCTGTGGCGGGGAAGTGCAAACGTACACGTTTTCGGCCAGAAAACGAGTTTTCCGGGGAAAACGCACACCACGGCTCTTTCTGAGAAAAAGCAAGCACGGAGGACGAGAATCGCTTTTGCCCTGCGTAGCGTTCCGGGCAGCGGGTAGAACCAGGCAGAGAATTCCCGGCTAGCAGCTTCCCTGTGGCGGGGAAGTGCAAACGTACACGTTTTCGGCCGAAAACGCGTTTTCCGGGGAAAACGCACACCACGGCTCTTTCTGAGAAAAAGCAAGCACGGAGGACGAGAATCGCTTTTGCCCTGCGTAGCGTTCCGGGCAGCGGGTAGAACCAGGCAGAGAATTCCCGGCTAGCAGCTTCCCTGTGGCGGGGAAGTGCAAACGTACACGTTTTCGGCCGAAAACGCGTTTTCCGGCGAAAACGCACACCACGGCTCTTTCTGAGAAAAAGCAAGCACGGAGGACGAGAATCGCTTTTGCCCTGCGTAGCGTTCCGGGCAGCGGGTAGAACCAGGCAGAGAATTCCCGGCTAGCAGCTTCCCTGTGGCTGGGAAGTGCAAACGTACACGTTTTCGGCCAAAAAAGCGTTTTCGGCGAAAAAGCACACAACGGCTCTTTCTGAGAAAAAGCAAGCACGGAGGACGAGAATCGCTTTTGCCCTGCGTAGCGTTCCGGGCAGCGGGTAGAACCAGGCAGAGAATTCCCGGCTAGCAGCTTCCCTGTGGCGGGGAAGTGCAAACGTACACGTTTTCGGCCGAAAACGCGTTTTCCGGCGAAAACGCACACCACGGCTCTTTCTGAGAAAAAGCAAGCACGGAGGACGAGAATCGCTTTTGCCCTGCCTAGCGTTCCGGGCAGCGGGTAGAACCAGGCAGAGAATTCCCGGCTAGCAGCTTCCCTGTGGCGGGGAAGTGCAAACGTACACGTTTTCGGCCGAAAACGCGTTTTCCGGGGAAAACGCACACCACGGCTCTTTCTGAGAAAAAGCAAGCACGGAGGACGAGAATCGCTTTTGCCCTGCCTAGCGTTCCGGGCAGCGGGTAGAACCAGGCAGAGAATTCCCGGCTAGCAGCTTCCCTGTGGCTGGGAAGTGCAAACGTACACGTTTTCGGCCAAAAAAGCGTTTTCGGCGAAAAAGCACACAACGGCTCTTTCTGAGAAAAAGCAAGCACGGAGGACGAGAATCGCTTTTGCCCTGCGTAGCGTTCCGGGCAGCGGGTAGAACCAGGCAGAGAATTCCCGGCTAGCAGCTTCCCTGTGGCCGGGAAGTGCAAACGTACACGTTTTCGGCCGAAAACGCGTTTTCGGCGAAAAAGCACACCACGGCTCTTTCTGAGAAAAAGCAAGCACGGAGGACGAGAATCGCTTTTGCCCTGCGTAGCGTTCCGGGCAGCGGGTAGAACCAGGCAGAGAATTCCCGGCTAGCAGCTTCCCTGTGGCGGGGAAGTGCAAACGTACACGTTTTCGGCCGAAAACGCGTTTTCCGGCGAAAAAGCACACCACGGCTCTTTCTGAGAAAAAGCAAGCACGGAGGACGAGAATCGCTTTTGCCCTGCGTAGCGTTCCGGGCAGCGGGTAGAACCAGGCAGAGAATTCCCGGCTAGCAGCTTCCCTGTGGCGGGGAAGTGCAA
Organism: Athene noctua; assembly: GCF_965140245.1. Classification (NCBI taxonomy): domain Eukaryota; kingdom Metazoa; phylum Chordata; class Aves; order Strigiformes; family Strigidae; genus Athene; species Athene noctua. The sequence continues at coordinate 54,022 of NW_027437604.1, read as the reverse complement.
ACGTACACGTTTTCGGCCGAAAACGCGTTTTCCGGCGAAAACGCACACCACGGCTCTTTCTGAGAAAAAGCAAGCACGGAGGACGAGAATCGCTTTTGCCCTGCCTAGCGTTCCGGGCAGCGGGTAGAACCAGGCAGAGAATTCCCGGCTAGCAGCTTCCCTGTGGCGGGGAAGTGCAAACGTACACGTTTTCGGCCGAAAACGCGTTTTCCGGGGAAAACGCACACCACGGCTCTTTCTGAGAAAAAGCAAGCACGGAGGACGAGAATCGCTTTTGCCCTGCCTAGCGTTCCGGGCAGCGGGTAGAACCAGGCAGAGAATTCCCGGCTAGCAGCTTCCCTGTGGCGGGGAAGTGCAAACGTACACGTTTTCGGCCGAAAACGCGTTTTCCGGCGAAAAAGCACACCACGGCTCTTTCTGAGAAAAAGCAAGCACGGAGGACGAGAATCGCTTTTGCCCTGCCTAGCGTTCCGGGCAGCGGGTAGAACCAGGCAGAGAATTCCCGGCTAGCAGCTTCCCTGTGGCCGGGAAGTGCAAACGTACACGTTTTCGGCCAAAAAAGCGTTTTCGGCGAAAAAGCACACAACGGCTCTTTCTGAGAAAAAGCAAGCACGGAGGACGAGAATCGCTTTTGCCCTGCGTAGCGTTCCGGGCAGCGGGTAGAACCAGGCAGAGAATTCCCGGCTAGCAGCTTCCCTGTGGCGGGGAAGTGCAAACGTACACGTTTTCGGCCGAAAACGCGTTTTCCGGCGAAAACGCACACCACGGCTCTTTCTGAGAAAAAGCAAGCACGGAGGACGAGAATCGCTTTTGCCCTGCGTAGCGTTCCGGGCAGCGGGTAGAACCAGGCAGAGAATTCCCGGCTAGCAGCTTCCCTGTGGCGGGGAAGTGCAAACGTACACGTTTTCGGCCGAAAACGCGTTTTCCGGCGAAAACGCACACCACGGCTCTTTCTGAGAAAAAGCAAGCACGGAGGACGAGAATCGCTTTTGCCCTGCCTAGCGTTCCGGGCAGCGGGTAGAACCAGGCAGAGAATTCCCGGCTAGCAGCTTCCCTGTGGCGGGGAAGTGCAAACGTACACGTTTTCGGCCGAAAACGCGTTTTCCGGCGAAAACGCACACCACGGCTCTTTCTGAGAAAAAGCAAGCACGGAGGACGAGAATCGCTTTCGCCCTGCGTAGCGTTCCGGGCAGCGGGTAGAACCAGGCAGAGAATTCCCGGCTAGCAGCTTCCCTGTGGCCGGGAAGTGCAAACGTACACGTTTTCGGCCGAAAACGCGTTTTCCGGCGAAAACGCACACCACGGCTCTTTCTGAGAAAAAGCAAGCACGGAGGACGAGAATCGCTTTTGCCCTGCGTAGCGTTCCGGGCAGCGGGTAGAACCAGGCAGAGAATTCCCGGCTAGCAGCTTCCCTGTGGCCGGGAAGTGGAAACGTACACGTTTTCGGCCGAAAACGCGTTTTCCGAGGAAAACGCACACCACGGCTCTTTCTGAGAAAAAGCAAGCACGGAGGACGAGAATCGCTTTTGCCCTGCGTAGCGTTCCGGGCAGCGGGTAGAACCAGGCAGAGAATTCCCGGCTAGCAGCTTCCCTGTGGCGGGGAAGTGCAAACGTACACGTTTTCGGCCGAAAACGCGTTTTCCGGCGAAAACGCACACCACGGCTCTTTCTGAGAAAAAGCAAGCACGGAGGACGAGAATCGCTTTTGCCCTGCCTAGCGTTCCGGGCAGCGGGTAGAACCAGGCAGAGAATTCCCGGCTAGCAGCTTCCCTGTGGCGGGGAAGTGCAAACGTACACGTTTTCGGCCGAAAACGCGTTTTCCGGCGAAAACGCACACCACGGCTCTTTCTGAGAAAAAGCAAGCACGGAGGACGAGAATCGCTTTCGCCCTGCGTAGCGTTCCGGGCAGCGGGTAGAACCAGGCAGAGAATTCCCGGCTAGCAGCTTCCCTGTGGCCGGGAAGTGCAAACGTACACGTTTTCGGCCGAAAACGCGTTTTCCGGCGAAAACGCACACCACGGCTCTTTCTGAGAAAAAGCAAGCACGGAGGACGAGAATCGCTTTTGCCCTGCGTAGCGTTCCGGGCAGCGGGTAGAACCAGGCAGAGAATTCCCGGCTAGCAGCTTCCCTGTGGCCGGGAAGTGGAAACGTACACGTTTTCGGCCGAAAACGCGTTTTCCGAGGAAAACGCACACCACGGCTCTTTCTGAGAAAAAGCAAGCACGGAGGACGAGAATCGCTTTTGCCCTGCGTAGCGTTCCGGGCAGCGGGTAGAACCAGGCAGAGAATTCCCGGCTAGCAGCTTCCCTGTGGCGGGGAAGTGGAAACGTACACGTTTTCGGCCGAAAACGCGTTTTCCGGGGAAAACGCACACCACGGCTCTTTCTGAGAAAAAGCAAGCACGGAGGACGAGAATCGCTTTTGCCCTGCGTAGCGTTCCGGGCAGCGGGTAGAACCAGGCAGAGAATTCCCGGCTAGCAGCTTTCCTGTGGCTGGGAAGTGCAAACGTACATGTTTTCGGCCAAAAAATGCGTTTTCGGCGAAAAAGCACACAACGGCTCTTTCTGAGAAAAAGCAAGCACGGAGGACGAGAATCGCTTTTGCCCTGCGTAGCGTTCCGGGCAGCGGGTAGAACCAGGCAGAGAATTCCCGGCTAGCAGCTTCCCTGTGGCTGGGAAGTGCAAACGTACACGTTTTCTGCCAAAAACGCGTTTTCGGCGAAAACGCACACCACGGCTCTTTCTGAGAAAAAGCAAGCACGGAGGACGAGAATCGCTTTTGCCCTGCGTAGCGTTCCGGGCAGCGGGTAGAACCAGGCAGAGAATTCCCGGCTAGCAGCTTCCCTGTGGCGGGGAAGTGCAAACGTACACGTTTTCGGCCAAAAACGCGTTTTCCGGCGAAAACGCACACCACGGCTCTTTCTGAGAAAAAGCAAGCACGGAGGACGAGAATCGCTTTTGCCCTGCGTAGCGTTCCGGGCAGCGGGTAGAACCAGGCAGAGAATTCCCGGCTAGCAGCTTCCCTGTGGCGGGGAAGTGCAAACGTACACGTTTTCGGCCGAAAACGCGTTTTCCGGCGAAAACGCACACCACGGCTCTTTCTGAGAAAAAGCAAGCACGGAGGACGAGAATCGCTTTTGCCCTGCCTAGCGTTCCGGGCAGCGGGTAGAACCAGGCAGAGAATTCCCGGCTAGCAGCTTCCCTGTGGCCGGGAAGTGCAAACGTACACGTTTTCGGCCGAAAACGCGTTTTCCGGCGAAAACGCACACCACGGCTCTTTCTGAGAAAAAGCAAGCACGGAGGACGAGAATCGCTTTTGCCCTGCGTAGCGTTCCGGGCAGCGGGTAGAACCAGGCAGAGAATTCCCGGCTAGCAGCTTCCCTGTGGCCGGGAAGTGGAAACGTACACGTTTTCGGCCGAAAACGCGTTTTCCGAGGAAAACGCACACCACGGCTCTTTCTGAGAAAAAGCAAGCACGGAGGACGAGAATCGCTTTTGCCCTGCGTAGCGTTCCGGGCAGCGGGTAGAACCAGGCAGAGAATTCCCGGCTAGCAGCTTCCCTGTGGCGGGGAAGTGGAAACGTACACGTTTTCGGCCGAAAACGCGTTTTCCGGGGAAAACGCACACCACGGCTCTTTCTGAGAAAAAGCAAGCACGGAGGACGAGAATCGCTTTTGCCCTGCGTAGCGTTCCGGGCAGCGGGTAGAACCAGGCAGAGAATTCCCGGCTAGCAGCTTTCCTGTGGCTGGGAAGTGCAAACGTACATGTTTTCGGCCAAAAAATGCGTTTTCGGCGAAAAAGCACACAACGGCTCTTTCTGAGAAAAAGCAAGCACGGAGGACGAGAATCGCTTTTGCCCTGCGTAGCGTTCCGGGCAGCGGGTAGAACCAGGCAGAGAATTCCCGGCTAGCAGCTTCCCTGTGGCTGGGAAGTGCAAACGTACACGTTTTCTGCCAAAAACGCGTTTTCGGCGAAAACGCACACCACGGCTCTTTCTGAGGAAAAGCAAGCACGGAGGACGAGAATCGCTTTTGCCCTGCGTAGCGTTCCGGGCAGCGGGTAGAACCAGGCAGAGAATTCCCGGCTAGCAGCTTCCCTGTGGCGGGGAAGTGCAAACGTACACGTTTTCGGCCAAAAACGCGTTTTCCGGCGAAAACGCACACCACGGCTCTTTCTGAGAAAAAGCAAGCACGGAGGACGAGAATCGCTTTTGCCCTGCGTAGCGTTCCGGGCAGCGGGTAGAACCAGGCAGAGAATTCCCGGCTAGCAGCTTCCCTGTGGCGGGGAAGTGCAAACGTACACGTTTTCGGCCGAAAACGCGTTTTCCGGCGAAAACGCACACCACGGCTCTTTCTGAGAAAAAGCAAGCACGGAGGACGAGAATCGCTTTTGCCCTGCCTAGCGTTCCGGGCAGCGGGTAGAACCAGGCAGAGAATTCCCGGCTAGCAGCTTTCCTGTGGCTGGGAAGTGCAAACGTACACGTTTTCGGCCAAAAACGTGTTTTCGGCGAAAAAGCACACAACGGCTCTTTCTGAGAAAAAGCAAGCACGGAGGACGAGAATCGCTTTTGCCCTGCGTAGCGTTCCGGGCAGCGGGTAGAACCAGGCAGAGAATTCCCGGCTAGCAGCTTCCCTGTGGCGGGGAAGTGCAAACGTACACGTTTTCGGCCGAAAACGCATTTTCCGGCGAAAACGCACACCACGGCTCTTTCTGAGAAAAAGCAAGCACGGAGGACGAGAATCGCTTTTGCCCTGCGTAGCGTTCCGGGCAGCGGGTAGAACCAGGCAGAGAATTCCCGGCTAGCAGCTTCCCTGTGGCTGGGAAGTGCAAACGTACACGTTTTCTGCCAAAAACGCGTTTTCGGCGAAAACGCACACCACGGCTCTTTCTGAGAAAAAGCAAGCACGGAGGACGAGAATCGCTTTTGCCCTGCGTAGCGTTCCGGGCAGCGGGTAGAACCAGGCAGAGAATTCCCGGCTAGCAGCTTCCCTGTGGCGGGGAAGTGCAAACGTACACGTTTTCGGCCGAAAACGCGTTTTCCGGGGAAAACGCACACCACGGCTCTTTCTGAGAAAAAGCAAGCACGGAGGACGAGAATCGCTTTTGCCCTGCGTAGCGTTCCGGGCAGCGGGTAGAACCAGGCAGAGAATTCCCGGATAGCAGCTTTCCTGTGGCTGGGAAGTGCAAACGTACACGTTTTCGGCCAAAAACGCGTTTTCGGCGAAAACGCACACCACGGCTCTTTCTGAGAAAAAGCAAGCACGGAGGACGAGAATCGCTTTCGCCCTGCGTAGCGTTCCGGGCAGCGGGTAGAACCAGGCAGAGAATTCCCGGCTAGCAGCTTCCCTGTGGCTGGGAAGTGCAAACGAACACGTTTTCTGCCAAAAACGCGTTTTCAGCGAAAACGCACACCACGGCTCTTTCTGAGAAAAAGCAAGCACGGAGGACGAGAATCGCTTTTGCCCTGCCTAGCGTTCCGGGCAGCGGGTAGAACCAGGCAGAGAACTCACGGCTAGCAGCTTCCCTGTGGTGGGGAAGTGCAAACGTACACGTTTTCGGCCGAAAACGCGTTTTCCGGCGAAAACGCACACCACGGCTCTTTCTGAGAAAAAGCAAGCACGGAGGACGAGAATCGCTTTTGCCCTGCGTAGCGTTCCGGGCAGCGGGTAGAACCAGGCAGAGAATTCCCGGCTAGCAGCTTCCCTGTGGCGGGGAAGTGCAAACGTACACGTTTTCGGCCGAAAACGCATTTTCCGGCGAAAACGCACACCACGGCTCTTTCTGAGAAAAAGCAAGCACGGAGGACGAGAACCGCTTTTGCCCTGCGTAGCGTTCCGGGCAGCGGGTAGAACCAGGCAGAGAATTCCCGGCTAGCAGCTTCCCTGTGGCGGGGAAGTGCAAACGTACACGTTTTCGGCCGAAAACGCGTTTTCCGGGGAAAACGCACACCACGGCTCTTTCTGAGAAAAAGCAAGCACGGAGGACGAGAATCGCTTTTGCCCTGCCTAGCGTTCCGGGCAGCGGGTAGAACCAGGCAGAGAATTCCCGGCTAGCAGCTTCCCTGTGGCTGGGAAGTGCAAACGTACACGTTTTCGGCCAAAAAACGCGTTTTCGGCGAAAACGCACACCACGGCTCTTTCTGAGAAAAAGCAAGCACGGAGGACGAGAATCGCTTTTGCCCTGCGTAGCGTTCCGGGCAGCGGGTAGAACCAGGCAGAGAATTCCCGGCTAGCAGCTTCCCTGTGGCGGGGAAGTGCAAACGTACACGTTTTCGGCCGAAAACGCATTTTCCGGCGAAAACGCACACCACGGCTCTTTCTGAGAAAAAGCAAGCACGGAGGACGAGAATCGCTTTTGCCCTGCGTAGCGTTCCGGGCAGCGGGTAGAACCAGGCAGAGAATTCCCGGCTAGCAGCTTCCCTGTGGCGGGGAAGTGCAAACGTACACGTTTTCGGCCGAAAACGCGTTTTCCGGCGAAAACGCACACCACGGCTCTTTCTGAGAAAAAGCAAGCACGGAGGACGAGAATCGCTTTTGCCCTGCGTAGCGTTCCGGGCAGCGGGTAGAACCAGGCAGAGAATTCCCGGCTAGCAGCTTCCCTGTGGCCGGGAAGTACAAACGTACACGTTTTCGGCCGAAAACGCGTTTTCAGCGAAAAAGCGCACCACGGCTCTTTCTGAGAAAAAGCAAGCACGGAGGACGAGAATCGCTTTTGCCCTGCGTAGCGTTCCGGGCAGCGGGTAGAACCAGGCAGAGAATTCCCGGCTAGCAGCTTCCCTGTGGCTGGGAAGTGCAAACGTACACGTTTTCTGCCAAAAACGCGTTTTCGGCGAAAACGCACACCACGGCTCTTTCTGAGAAAAAGCAAGCACGGAGGACGAGAATCGCTTTTGCCCTGCGTAGCGTTCCGGGCAGCGGGTAGAACCAGGCAGAGAATTCCCGGCTAGCAGCTTCCCTGTGGCGGGGAAGTGCAAACGTACACGTTTTCGGCCGAAAACGCGTTTTCCGGCGAAAACGCACACCACGGCTCTTTCTGAGAAAAAGCAAGCACGGAGGACGAGAATCGCTTTTGCCCTGCGTAGCGTTCCGGGCAGCGGGTAGAACCAGGCAGAGAATTCCCGGCTAGCAGCTTCCCTGTGGCCGGGAAGTGCAAACGTACACGTTTTCGGCCGAAAACGCGTTTTCCGGCGAAAAAGCGCACCACGGCTCTTTCTGAGAAAAAGCAAGCACGGAGGACGAGAATCGCTTTTGCCCTGCGTAGCGTTCCGGGCAGCGGGTAGAACCAGGCAGAGAATTCCCGGCTAGCAGCTTCCCTGTGGCTGGGAAGTGCAAACGTACACGTTTTCTGCCAAAAACGCGTTTTCGGCGAAAACGCACACCACGGCTCTTTCTGAGAAAAAGCAAGCACGGAGGACGAGAATCGCTTTTGCCCTGCGTAGCGTTCCGGGCAGCGGGTAGAACCAGGCAGAGAATTCCCGGCTAGCAGCTTCCCTGTGGCGGGGAAGTGCAAACGTACACGTTTTCGGCCGAAAACGCGTTTTCCGGCGAAAACGCACACCACGGCTCTTTCTGAGAAAAAGCAAGCACGGAGGACGAGAATCGCTTTTGCCCTGCGTAGCTTTCCGGGCAGCGGGTAGAACCAGGCAGAGAATTCCCGGCTAGCAGCTTCCCTGTGGCGGGGAAGTGCAAACGTACACGTTTTCGGCCGAAAACGCGTTTTCCGGCGAAAACGCACACCACGGCTCTTTCTGAGAAAAAGCAAGCACGGAGGACGAGAATCGCTTTTGCCCTGCGTAGCGTTCCGGGCAGCGGGTAGAACCAGGCAGAGAATTCCCGGCTAGCAGCTTCCCTGTGGCGGGGAAGTGCAAACGTACACGTTTTCGGCCGAAAACGCGTTTTCCGGCGAAAACGCACACCACGGCTCTTTCTGAGAAAAAGCAAGCACGGAGGACGAGAATCTCTTTTGCCCTGCGTAGCGTTCCGGGCAGCGGGTAGAACCAGGCAGAGAATTCCCGGCTAGCACCTTCCCTGTGGCGGGGAAGTGCAAACGTACACGTTTTCGGCCGAAAACGCGTTTTCTGCGAAAACGCACACCACGGCTCTTTCTGAGAAAAAGCAAGAACGGAGGACGAGAATCGCTTTTGCCCTGCGTAGCGTTCCGGGCAGCGGGTAGAACCAGGCAGAGAATTCCCGGCTAGCAGCTTCCCTGTGGCGGGGAACTGGAAACGTACACGTTTTCGGCCGAAAACGCGTTTTCCGGCGAAAACGCACACCACGGCTCTTTCTGAGAAAAAGCAAGCACGGAGGACGAGAACCGCTTTTGCCCTGCGTAGCGTTCCGGGCAGCGGGTAGAACCAGGCAGAGAATTCCCGGCTAGCAGCTTCCCTGTGGCGGGGAAGTGCAAACGTACACGTTTTCGGCCGAAAACGCGTTTTCCGGCGAAAACGCACACCACGGCTCTTTCTGAGAAAAAGCAAGCACGGAGGACGAGAATCGCTTTTGCCCTGCGTAGCGTTCCGGGCAGCGGGTAGAACCAGGCAGAGAATTCCCGGCTAGCAGCTTCCCTGTGGCCGGGAAGTGCAAACGTACACGTTTTCGGCCGAAAACGCGTTTTCCGGCGAAAAAGCGCACCACGGCTCTTTCTGAGAAAAAGCAAGCACGGAGGACGAGAATCGCTTTTGCCCTGCGTAGCGTTCCGGGCAGCGGGTAGAACCAGGCAGAGAATTCCCGGCTAGCAGCTTCCCTGTGGCTGGGAAGTGCAAACGTACACGTTTTCTGCCAAAAACGCGTTTTCGGCGAAAACGCACACCACGGCTCTTTCTGAGAAAAAGCAAGCACGGAGGACGAGAATCGCTTTTGCCCTGCGTAGCGTTCCGGGCAGCGGGTAGAACCAGGCAGAGAATTCCCGGCTAGCAGCTTCCCTGTGGCGGGGAAGTGCAAACGTACACGTTTTCGGCCGAAAACGCGTTTTCCGGCGAAAACGCACACCACGGCTCTTTCTGAGAAAAAGCAAGCACGGAGGACGAGAATCGCTTTTGCCCTGCGTAGCTTTCCGGGCAGCGGGTAGAACCAGGCAGAGAATTCCCGGCTAGCAGCTTCCCTGTGGCGGGGAAGTGCAAACGTACACGTTTTCGGCCGAAAACGCGTTTTCCGGCGAAAACGCACACCACGGCTCTTTCTGAGAAAAAGCAAGCACGGAGGACGAGAATCGCTTTTGCCCTGCGTAGCGTTCCGGGCAGCGGGTAGAACCAGGCAGAGAATTCCCGGCTAGCAGCTTCCCTGTGGCGGGGAAGTGCAAACGTACACGTTTTCGGCCGAAAACGCGTTTTCCGGCGAAAACGCACACCACGGCTCTTTCTGAGAAAAAGCAAGCACGGAGGACGAGAATCTCTTTTGCCCTGCGTAGCGTTCCGGGCAGCGGGTAGAACCAGGCAGAGAATTCCCGGCTAGCACCTTCCCTGTGGCGGGGAAGTGCAAACGTACACGTTTTCGGCCGAAAACGCGTTTTCTGCGAAAACGCACACCACGGCTCTTTCTGAGAAAAAGCAAGAACGGAGGACGAGAATCGCTTTTGCCCTGCGTAGCGTTCCGGGCAGCGGGTAGAACCAGGCAGAGAATTCCCGGCTAGCAGCTTCCCTGTGGCGGGGAACTGGAAACGTACACGTTTTCGGCCGAAAACGCGTTTTCCGGCGAAAACGCACACCACGGCTCTTTCTGAGAAAAAGCAAGCACGGAGGACGAGAACCGCTTTTGCCCTGCGTAGCGTTCCGGGCAGCGGGTAGAACCAGGTAGAGAATTCCCGGCTAGCATCTTCCCTGTGGCCGGGAAGTGCAAACGTACACGTTTTCGGCCGAAAACGCGTTTTCGGCGAAAACGCACACCACGGCTCTTTCTGAGAAAAAGCAAGCACGGAGGACGAGAATCGCTTTTGCCCTGCGTAGCGTTCCGGGCAGCGGGTAGAACCAGGCAGAGAATTCCCGGCTAGCAGCTTCCCTGTGGCCGGGAAGTGCAAACGTACACGTTTTCGGCCGAAAACGCGTTTTCCGGCGAAAACGCACACCACGGCTCTTTCTGAGAAAAAGCAAGCACGGAGGACGAGAATCGCTTTTGCCCTGCGTAGCGTTCCGGGCAGCGGGTAGAACCAGGCAGAGAATTCCCGGCTAGCAGCTTCCCTGTGGCGGGGAAGTGCAAACGTACACGTTTTCGGCCGAAAACGCGTTTTCCGGCGAAAACGCACACCACGGCTCTTTCTGAGAAAAAGCAAGCACGGAGGACGAGAATCTCTTTTGCCCTGCGTAGCGTTCCGGGCAGCGGGTAGAACCAGGCAGAGAATTCCCGGCTAGCAGCTTCCCTGTGGCGGGGAAGTGCAAACGTACACGTTTTCGGCCGAAAACGCGTTTTCTTCGAAAACGCACACCACGGCTCTTTCTGAGAAAAAGCAAGCACGGAGGACGAGAATCGCTTTTGCCCTGCGTAGCGTTCCGGGCAGCGGGTAGAACCAGGCAGAGAATTCCCGGCTAGCAGCTTCCCTGTGGCGGGGAAGTGCAAACGTACACGTTTTCGGCCGAAAACGCGTTTTCCGGCGAAAACGCACACCACGGCTCTTTCTGAGAAAAAGCAAGCACGGAGGACGAGAATCGCTTTTGCCCTGCGTAGCGTTCCGGGCAGCGGGTAGAACCAGGCAGAGAATTCCCGGCTAGCAGCTTCCCTGTGGCGGGGAAGTGCAAACGTACACGTTTTCGGCCGAAAACGCGTTTTCCGGCGAAAACGCACACCACGGCTCTTTCTGAGAAAAAGCAAGCACGGAGGACGAGAATCGCTTTTGCCCTGCGTAGCGTTCCGGGCAGCGGGTAGAACCAGGCAGAGAATTCCCGGCTAGCAGCTTCCCTGTGGCGGGGAAGTGCAAACGTACACGTTTTCGGCCAAAAACGCGTTTTCCGACGAAAACACACACCACGGCTCTTTCTGAGAAAAAGCAAGCACGGAGGACGAAAATCGCTTTTGCCCTGCGTAGCGTTCCGGGCAGCGGGTAGAACCAGGCAGAGAATTCCCGGCTAGCAGCTTCCCTGTGGCTGGGAAGTGCAAACGTACACGTTTTCGGCCAAAAACGCGTTTTCGGCGAAAAAGCACACAACGGCTCTTTCTGAGAAAAAGCAAGCACGGAGGACGAGAATCGCTTTTGCCCTGCGTAGCGTTCCGGGCAGCGGGTAGAACCAGGCAGAGAATTCCCGGCTAGCAGCTTCCCTGTGGCTGGGAAGTGCAAACGTACACGTTTTCTGCCAAAAACGCGTTTTCGGCGAAAACGCACACCACGGCTCTTTATGAGAAAAAGCAAGCACGGAGGACGAGAATCGCTTTTGCCCTGCGTAGCGTTCCGGGCAGCGGGTAGAACCAGGCAGAGAATTCCCGGCTAGCAGCTTCCCTGTGGCGGGGAAGTGCAAACGTACACGTTTTCGGCCGAAAACGCGTTTTCGGCGAAAAAGCACACAACGGCTCTTTCTGAGAAAAAGCAAGCACGGAGGACGAGAATCGCTTTTGCCCTGCGTAGCGTTCCGGGCAGCGGGTAGAACCAGGCAGAGAATTCCCGGCTAGCAGCTTCCCTGTGGCCGGGAAGTGCAAACGTACACGTTTTCGGCCGAAAACGCGTTTTCCGGCGAAAACGCACACCACGGCTCTTTCTGAGAAAAAGCAAGCACGGAGGACGAGAATCGCTTTTGCCCTGCGTAGCGTTCCGGGCAGCGGTTAGAACCAGGCAGAGAATTCCCGGCTAGCAGCTTCCCTGTGGCGGGGAAGTGCAAACGTACACGTTTTCGGCCGATAACGCGTTTTCCGGCGAAAACGCACACCACGGCTCTTTCTGAGAAAAAGCAAGCACGGAGGACGAGAATCGCTTTTGCCCTGCGTAGCGTTCCGGGCAGCGGGTAGAACCAGGCAGAGAATTCCCGGCTAGCAGCTTCCCTGTGGCGGGGAAGTGCAAACGTACACGTTTTCGGCCAAAAACGCGTTTTCCGGGGAAAACGCACACCACGGCTCTTTCTGAGAAAAAGCAAGCACGGAGGACGAGAATCGCTTTTGCCCTGCGTAGCGTTCCGAGCAGCGGGTAGAACCAGGCAGAGAATTCCCGGCTAGCAGCTTCCCTGTGGCTGGGAAGTGTAAACGTACACGTTTTCGGCCAAAAACGCGTTTTCGGCGAAAAAGCACACAACGGCTCTTTCTGAGAAAAAGCAAGCACGGAGGACGAGAATCGCTTTTGCCCTGCGTAGCGTTCCGGGCAGCGGGTAGAACCAGGCAGAGAATTCCCGGCTAGCAGCTTCCCTGTGGCTGGGAAGTGCAAACGTACACGTTTTCTGCCAAAAACGCGTTTTCGGCGAAAACGCACACCACGGCTCTTTCTGAGAAAAAGCAAGCACGGAGGACGAGAATCGCTTTTGCCCTGCGTAGCGTTCCGGGCAGCGGGTAGAACCAGGCAGAGAATTCCCGGCTAGCAGCTTCCCTGTGGCGGGGAAGTGCAAACGTACACGTTTTCGGCCGAAAACGCGTTTTCCGGCGAAAACGCACACCACGGCTCTTTCTGAGAAAAAGCAAGCACGGAGGACGAGAATCGCTTTTGCCCTGCGTAGCGTTCCGGGCAGCGGGTAGAACCAGGCAGAGAATTCCCGGCTAGCAGCTTCCCTGTGGCGGGGAAGTGCAAACGTACACGTTTTCGGCCGAAAACGCATTTTCCGGGGAAAACGCACACCACGGCTCTTTCTGAGAAAAAGCAAGCACGGAGGACGAGAACCGCTTCTGCCCTGCGTAGCGTTCCGGGCAGCGGGTTGAACCAGGCAGAGAATTCCCGGCTAGCAGCTTTCCTGTGGCTGGGAAGTGCAAACGTACACGTTTTCGGCCAAAAACGCGTTTTCGGCGAAAAAGCACACAATGGCTCTTTCTGAGAAAAAGCAAGCACGGAGGACGAGAATCGCTTTTGCCCTGCGTAGCGTTCCGAGCAGCGGGTAGAACCAGGCAGAGAATTCCCGGCTAGCAGCTTTCCTGTGGCGGGGAAGTGCAAACGTACACGTTTTCGGCCAAAAACGCGTTTTCGGCGAAAAAGCACACAACGGCTCTTTCTGAGAAAAAGCAAGCACGGAGGACGAGAATCGCTTTTGCCCTGCGTAGCGTTCCGGGCAGCGGGTAGAACCAGGCAGAGAATTCCCGGCTAGCAGCTTCCCTGTGGCTGGGAAGTGCAAACGTACACGTTTTCTGCCAAAAACGCGTTTTCGGCGAAAACGCACACCACGGCTCTTTCTGAGAAAAAGCAAGCACGGAGGACGAGAATCGCTTTTGCCCTGCGTAGCGTTCCGGGCAGCGGTTAGAACCAGGCAGAGAATTCCCGGCTAGCAGCTTCCCTGTGGCGGGGAAGTGCAAACGTACACGTTTTCGGCCGAAAACGCGTTTTCCGGCGAAAACGCACACCACGGCTCTTTCTGAGAAAAAGCAAGCACGGAGGACGAGAATCGCTTTTGCCCTGCGTAGCGTTCCGGGCAGCGGGTAAAACCAGGCAGAGAATTCCCGGCTAGCAGCTTCCCTGTGGCGGGGAAGTGCAAACGTACACGTTTTCGGCCGAAAACGCGTTTTCCGGGGAAAACGCACACCACGGCTCTTTCTGAGAAAAAGCAAGCACGGAGGACGAGAATCGCTTTTGCCCTGCCTAGCGTTCCGGGCAGCTGGTAGAACCAGGCAGAGAATTCCCGGCTAGCAGCTTCCCTGTGGCTGGGAAGTGCAAACGTACACGTTTTCTGCCAAAAACGCGTTTTCGGCGAAAACGCACACCACGGCTCTTTCTGAGAAAAAGCAAGCACGGAGGACGAGAATCGCTTTTGCCCTGCGTAGCGTTCCGGGCAGCGGGTAGAACCAGGCAGAGAATTCCCGGCTAGCAGCTTCCCTGTGGCTGGGAAGTGCAAACGTACACGTTTTCTGCCAAAAACGCGTTTTCGGCGAAAACGCACACCACGGCTCTTTCTGAGAAAAAGCAAGCACGGAGGACGAGAATCGCTTTTGCCCTGCGTAGCGTTCCGGGCAGCGGTTAGAACCAGGCAGAGAATTCCCGGCTAGCAGCTTCCCTGTGGCGGGGAAGTGCAAACGTACACGTTTTCGGCCGAAAACGCGTTTTCCGGGGAAAACGCACACCACGGCTCTTTCTGAGAAAAAGCAAGCACGGAGGACGAGAATCGCTTTTGCCCTGCGTAGCGTTCCGGGCAGCGGGTAGAACCAGGCAGAGAATTCCCGGCTAGCAGCTTCCCTGTGGCGGGGAAGTGCAAACGTACACGTTTTCGGCCGAAAACGCGTTTTCGGCGAAAACGCACACCACGGCTCTTTCTGAGAAAAAGCAAGCACGGAGGACGAGAATCGCTTTTGCCCTGCCTAGCGTTCCGGGCAGCGGGTAGAACCAGGCAGAGAATTCCCGGCTAGCAGCTTTCCTGTGGCTGGGAAGTGCAAACGTACACGTTTTCGGCCGAAAACGCGTTTTCCGGCGAAAACGCACACCACGGCTCTTTCTGAGAAAAAGCAAGCACGGAGGACGAGAATCGCTTTTGCCCTGCGTAGCGTTCCGGGCAGCGGGTAGAACCAGGCAGAGAATTCCCGGCTAGCAGCTTCCCTGTGGCGGGGAAGTGCAAACGTACACGTTTTCGGCCGAAAACGCGTTTTCCGTGGAAAACGCACACCACGGCTCTTTCTGAGAAAAAGCAAGCACGGAGGACGAGAATCGCTTTTGCCCTGCCTAGCGTTCCGGGCAGCGGGTAGAACCAGGCAGAGAATTCCCGGCTAGCAGCTTCCCTGTGGCTGGGAAGTGCAAACGTACACGTTTTCGGCCAAAAACGCGTTTTCGGCGAAAAAGCACACAACGGCTCTTTCTGAGAAAAAGCAAGCACGGAGGACGAGAATCGCTTTTGCCCTGCGTAGCGTTCCGGGCAGCGGGTAGAACCAGGCAGAGAATTCCCGGCTAGCAGCTTCCCTGTGGCGGGGAAGTGCAAACGTACACGTTTTCTGCCAAAAACGCGTTTTCCGGCGAAAACGCACACCACGGCTCTTTCTGAGAAAAAGCAAGCACGGAGGACGAGAATCGCTTTTGCCCTGCGTAGCGTTCCGGGCAGCGGGTAGAACCAGGCAGAGAATTCCAGTCTAGCAGCTTCCCTGTGGCGGGGAAGTGCAAACGTACACGTTTTCGGCCAAAAACGCGTTTTCGGCGAAAAAGCACACAACGGCTCTTTCTGAGAAAAAGCAAGCACGGAGGACGAGAATCGCTTTTGCCCTGCGTAGCGTTCCGGGCAGCGGGTAGAACCAGGCAGAGAATTCCCGGCTAGCAGCTTCCCTGTGGCGGGGAAGTGCAAACGTACACGTTTTCTGCCAAAAACGCGTTTTCCGGCGAAAACGCACACCACGGCTCTTTCTGAGAAAAAGCAAGCACGGAGGACGAGAATCGCTTTTGCCCTGCGTAGCGTTCCGGGCAGCGGGTAGAACCAGGCAGAGAATTCCCGGCTAGCAGCTTTCCTGTGGCTGGGAAGTGCAAACGTACACGTTTTCGGCCAAAAACGCGTTTTCGGCGAAAAAGCACACAACGGCTCTTTCTGAGAAAAAGCAAGCACGGAGGACGAGAATCGCTTTTGCCCTGCGTAGCGTTCCGGGCAGCGGGTAGAACCAGGCAGAGAATTCCCGGCTAGCAGCTTCCCTGTGGCGGGGAAGTGCAAACGTACACGTTTTCTGCCAAAAACGCGTTTTCCGGCGAAAACGCACACCACGGCTCTTTCTGAGAAAAAGCAAGCACGGAGGACGAGAATCGCTTTTGCCCTGCGTAGCGTTCCGGGCAGCGGGTAGAACCAGGCAGAGAATTCCCGGCTAGCAGCTTCCCTGTGGCGGGGAAGTGCAAACGTACACGTTTTCGGCCGAAAACGCGTTTTCGGCGAAAAAGCACACAATGGCTCTTTCTGAGAAAAAGCAAGCACGGAGGACGAGAATCGCTTTTGCCCTGCGTAGCGTTCCGGGCAGCGGGTAGAACCAGGCAGAGAATTCCCGGCTAGCAGCTTCCCTGTGGCTGGGAAGTGCAAACGTACACGTTTTCGGCCAAAAACGCGTTTTCGGCGAAAAAGCACACAACGGCTCTTTCTGAGAAAAAGCAAGCACGGAGGACGAGAATCGCTTTTGCCCTGCGTAGCGTTCCGAGCAGCGGGTAGAACCAGGCAGAGAATTCCCGGCTAGCAGCTTCCCTGTGGCGGGGAAGTGCAAACGTACACGTTTTCGGCCGAAAACGCATTTTCCGGCGAAAACGCACACCACGGCTCTTTCTGAGAAAAAGCAAGCACGGAGGACGAGAATCGCTTTTGCCCTGCCTAGCGTTCCGGGCAGCGGGTAGAACCAGGCAGAGAATTCCCGGCTAGCAGCTTTCCTGTGGCTGGGAAGTGCAAACGTACACGTTTTCGGCCAAAAACGCGTTTTCGGCGAAAAAGCACACAACGGCTCTTTCTGAGAAAAAGCAAGCACGGAGGACGAGAATCGCTTTTGCCCTGCGTAGCGTTCCGGGCAGCGGGTAGAACCAGGCAGAGAATTCCCGGCTAGCAGCTTCCCTGTGGCTGGGAAGTGCAAACGTACACGTTTTCGGCCAAAAACGCGTTTTCGGCGAAAACGCACACCACGGCTCTTTCTGAGAAAAAGCAAGCACGGAGGACGAGAATCGCTTTTGCCCTGCGTAGCGTTCCGGGCAGCGGGTAGAACCAGGCAGAGAATTCCCGGCTAGCAGCTTCCCTGTGGCTGGGAAGTGCAAACGTACACGTTTTCGGCCGAAAACGCGTTTTCCGGGGAAAACGCACACCACGGCTCTTTCTGAGAAAAAGCAAGCACGGAGGACGAGAATCGCTTTTGCCCTGCGTAGCGTTCCGGGCAGCGGGTAGAACCAGGCAGAGAATTCCCGGCTAGCAGCTTCCCTGTGGCCGGGAAGTGCAAACGTACACGTTTTCGGCCGAAAACGCGTTTTCCGGCGAAAACGCACACCACGGCTCTTTCTGAGAAAAAGCAAGCACGGAGGACGAGAATCGCTTTTGCCCTGCGTAGCGTTCCGGGCAGCGGGTAGAACCAGGCAGAGAATTCCCGGCTAGCAGCTTCCCTGTGGCGGGGAAGTGCAAACGTACACGTTTTCGGCCGAAAACGCGTTTTCCGGCGAAAACGCACACCACGGCTCTTTCTGAGAAAAAGCAAGCACGGAGGACGAGAATCGCTTTTGCCCTGCGTAGCGTTCCGGGCAGCGGGTAGAACCAGGCAGAGAATTCCCGGCTAGCAGCTTTCCTGTGGCTGGGAAGTGTAAACGTACACGTTTTCGGCCAAAAACGCGTTTTCGGCGAAAAAGCACACAACGGCTCTTTCTGAGAAAAAGCAAGCACGGAGGACGAGAATCGCTTTTGCCCTGCGTAGCGTTCCGGGCAGCGGGTAGAACCAGGCAGAGAATTCCCGGCTAGCAGCTTCGCTGTGGCTGGGAAGTGCAAACGTACACGTTTTCGGCCGAAAACACGTTTCCGGCGAAAACGCACACCACGGCTCTTTCTGAGAAAAAGCAAGCACGGAGGACGAGAATCGCTTTTGCCCTGCGTAGCGTTCCGGGCAGCGGGTAGAACCAGGCAGAGAATTCCCGGCTAACAGCTTCCCTGTGGCGGGGAAGTGCAAACGTACACGTTTTCGGCCAAAAAACGCGTTTTCGGCGAAAACGCACACCACGGCTCTTTCTGAGAAAAAGCAAGCACGGAGGACGAGAATCGCTTTTGCCCTGCGTAGCGTTCCGGGCAGCGGGTAGAACCAGGCAGAGAATTCCCGGCTAGCAGCTTCCCTGTGGCCGGGAAGTGCAAACGTACACGTTTTCGGCCGAAAACGCATTTTCCGGCGAAAACGCACACCACGGCTCTTTCTGAGAAAAAGCAAGCACGGAGGACGAGAATCGCTTTTGCCCTGCGTAGCGTTCCGGGCAGCGGGTAGAACCAGGCAGAGAATTCCCGGCTAGCAGCTTCCCTGTGGCGGGGAAGTGCAAACGTACACGTTTTCGGCCGAAAACGCGTTTTCCGGCGAAAACGCACACCACGGCTCTTTCTGAGAAAAAGCAAGCACGGAGGACGAGAATCGCTTTTGCCCTGCCTAGCGTTCCGGGCAGCGGGTAGAACCAGGCAGAGAATTCCCGGCTAGCAGCTTCCCTGTGGCGGGGAAGTGCAAACGTACACGTTTTCGGCCGAAAACTCGTTTTCGGCGAAAAAGCACACAACGGCTCTTTCTGACAAAAAGCAAGCACGGAGGACGAGAATCGCTTTTGCCCTGCGTAGCGTTCCGGGCAGCGGGTAGAACCAGGCAGAGAATTCCCGGCTAGCAGCTTCCCTGTGGCGGGGAAGTGCAAACGTACACGTTTTCTGCCAAAAACGCGTTTTCCGGCGAAAACGCACACCACGGCTCTTTCTGAGAAAAAGCAAGCACGGAGGACGAGAATCGCTTTTGCCCTGCGTAGCGTTCCGGGCAGCGGGTAGAACCAGGCAGAGAATTCCCGGCTAGCAGCTTCCCTGTGGCGGGGAAGTGCAAACGTACACGTTTTCGGCCGAAAACGCATTTTCCGGCGAAAACGCACACCACGGCTCTTTCTGAGAAAAAGCAAGCACGGAGGACGAGAACCGCTTTTGCCCTGCGTAGCGTTGCGGGCAGCGGGTAGAACCAGGCAGAGAATTCCCGGCTAGCAGCTTCCCTGTGGCGGGGAAGTGCAAATGTACACGTTTTCGTCCGAAAACGCATTTTCCGGCGAAAACGCACACCACGGCTCTTTCTGAGAAAAAGCAAGCACGGAGGACGAGAACCGCTTTTGCCCTGCGTAGCGTTCCGGGCAGCGGGTAGAACCAGGCAGAGAATTCCCGGCTAGCAGCTTCCCTGTGGCTGGGAAGTGCAAACGTACACGTTTTCGGCCGAAAACGCGTTTTCCGGGGAAAACGCACACCACGGCTCTTTCTGAGAAAAAGCAAGCACGGAGGACGAGAATCGCTTTTGCCCTGCGTAGCGTAACGGGCAGCGGGTAGAACCAGCAGAGAATTCCCGGCTAGCAGCTTCCCTGTGGCGGGGAAGTGCAAACGTACACGTTTTCGGCCGAAAACGCATTTTTCGGCGAAAACGCACACCACGGCTCTTTCTGAGAAAAAGCAAGCACGGAGGACGAGAACCGCTTCTGCCCTGCGTAGCGTTCCGGGCAGCGGGTTGAACCAGGCAGAGAATTCCCGGCTAGCAGCTTTCCTGTGGCTGGGAAGTGCAAACGTACACGTTTTCGGCCAAAAACGCGTTTTCGGCGAAAAAGCACACAATGGCTCTTTCTGAGAAAAAGCAAGCACGGAGGACGAGAATCGCTTTTGCCCTGCGTAGCGTTCCGAGCAGCGGGTAGAACCAGGCAGAGAATTCCCGGCTAGCAGCTTTCCTGTGGCTGGGAAGTGCAAACGTACACGTTTTCGGCCAAAAACGCGTTTTCGGCGAAAAAGCACACAACGGCTCTTTCTGAGAAAAAGCAAGCACGGAGGACGAGAATCGCTTTTGCCCTGCGTAGCGTTCCGGGCAGCGGGTAGAACCAGGCAGAGAATTCCCGGCTAGCAGCTTCCCTGTGGCTGGGAAGTGCAAACGTACACGTTTTCTGCCAAAAACGCGTTTTCGGCGAAAACGCACACCACGGCTCTTTCTGAGAAAAAGCAAGCACGGAGGACGAGAATCGCTTTTGCCCTGCGTAGCGTTCCGGGCAGCGGGTAGAACCAGGCAGAGAATTCCCGGCTAGCAGCTTCCCTGTGGCGGGGAAGTGCAAACGTACACGTTTTCGGCCGAAAACGCGTTTTCCGGCGAAAACGCACACCACGGCTCTTTCTGAGAAAAAGCAAGCACGGAGGACGAGAATCGCTTTTGCCCTGCGTAGCGTTCCGGGCAGCGGGTAAAACCAGGCAGAGAATTCCCGGCTAGCAGCTTCCCTGTGGCGGGGAAGTGCAAACGTACACGTTTTCGGCCGAAAACGCGTTTTCCGGGGAAAACGCACACCACGGCTCTTTCTGAGAAAAAGCAAGCACGGAGGACGAGAATCGCTTTTGCCCTGCCTAGCGTTCCGGGCAGCGGGTAGAACCAGGCAGAGAATTCCCGGCTAGCAGCTTCCCTGTGGCTGGGAAGTGCAAACGTACACGTTTTCTGCCAAAAACGCGTTTTCGGCGAAAACGCACACCACGGCTCTTTCTGAGAAAAAGCAAGCACGGAGGACGAGAATCGCTTTTGCCCTGCGTAGCGTTCCGGGCAGCGGGTAGAACCAGGCAGAGAATTCCCGGCTAGCAGCTTCCCTGTGGCTGGGAAGTGCAAACGTACACGTTTTCTGCCAAAAACGCGTTTTCGGCGAAAACGCACACCACGGCTCTTTCTGAGAAAAAGCAAGCACGGAGGACGAGAATCGCTTTTGCCCTGCGTAGCGTTCCGGGCAGCGGTTAGAACCAGGCAGAGAATTCCCGGCTAGCAGCTTCCCTGTGGCGGGGAAGTGCAAACGTACACGTTTTCGGCCGAAAACGCGTTTTCCGGGGAAAACGCACACCACGGCTCTTTCTGAGAAAAAGCAAGCACGGAGGACGAGAATCGCTTTTGCCCTGCGTAGCGTAACGGGCAGCGGGTAGAACCAGGCAGAGAATTCCCGGCTAGCAGCTTCCCTGTGGCGGGGAAGTGCAAACGTACACGTTTTCGGCCGAAAACGCGTTTTCGGCGAAAACGCACACCACGGCTCTTTCTGAGAAAAAGCAAGCACGGAGGACGAGAATCGCTTTTGCCCTGCCTAGCGTTCCGGGCAGCGGGTAGAACCAGGCAGAGAATTCCCGGCTAGCAGCTTCCCTGTGGCGGGGAAGTGCAAACGTACACTTTTTCGGCCGAAAACGCGTTTTCCGGGGAAAACGCACACCACGGCTCTTTCTGAGAAAAAGCAAGCACGGAGGACGAGAATCGCTTTTGCCCTGCCTAGCGTTCCGGGCAGCGGGTAGAACCAGGCAGAGAATTCCCGGCTAGCAGCTTCCCTGTGGCGGGGAAGTGCAAACGTACACGTTTTCGGCCAAAAACTCGTTTTCGGCGAAAAAGCACACAACGGCTCTTTCTGAGAAAAAGCAAGCACGGAGGACGAGAACCGCTTTTGCCCTGCGTAGCGTTCCGGGCAGCGGGTAGAACCAGGCAGAGAATTCCCGGCTAGCAGCTTCCCTGTGGCGGGGAAGTGCAAACGTACACGTTTTCTGCCAAAAACGCGTTTTCCGGCGAAAACGCACACCACGGCTCTTTCTGAGAAAAAGCAAGCACGGAGGACGAGAATCGCTTTTGCCCTGCGTAGCGTTCCGGGCAGCGGGTAGAACCAGGCAGAGAATTCCCGGCTAGCAGCTTCCCTGTGGCGGGGAAGTGCAAACGTACACGTTTTCGGCCGAAAACGCGTTTTCCGGCGAAAACGCACACCACGGCTCTTTCTGAGAAAAAGCAAGCACGGAGGACGAGAACCGCTTTTGCCCTGCGTAGCGTTGCGGGCAGCGGGTAGAACCAGGCAGAGAATTCCCGGCTAGCAGCTTCCCTGTGGCGGGGAAGTGCAAATGTACACGTTTTCGTCCGAAAACGCATTTTCCGGCGAAAACGCACACCACGGCTCTTTCTGAGAAAAAGCAAGCACGGAGGACGAGAACCGCTTTTGCCCTGCGTAGCGTTCCGGGCAGCGGGTAGAACCAGGCAGAGAATTCCCGGCTAGCAGCTTTCCTGTGGCTGGGAAGTGCAAACGTACACGTTTTCGGCCAAAAACGCGTTTTCGGCGAAAAAGCACACAACGGCTCTTTCTGAGAAAAAGCAAGCACGGAGGACGAGAATCGCTTTTGCCCTGCGTAGCGTTCCGGGCAGCGGGTAGAACCAGGCAGAGAATTCCCGGCTAGCAGCTTCCCTGTGGCGGGGAAGTGCAAACGTACACGTTTTCTGCCAAAAACGCGTTTTCCGGCGAAAACGCACACCACGGCTCTTTCTGAGAAAAAGCAAGCACGGAGGACGAGAATCGCTTTTGCCCTGCGTAGCGTTCCGGGCAGCGGGTAGAACCAGGCAGAGAATTCCCGGCTAGCAGCTTCCCTGTGGCGGGGAAGTGCAAACGTACACGTTTTCGGCCGAAAACGCATTTTTCGGCGAAAACGCACACCACGGCTCTTTCTGAGAAAAAGCAAGCACGGAGGACGAGAACCGCTTCTGCCCTGCGTAGCGTTCCGGGCAGCGGGTTGAACCAGGCAGAGAATTCCCGGCTAGCAGCTTTCCTGTGGCTGGGAAGTGCAAACGTACACGTTTTCGGCCAAAAAACGCGTTTTCGGCGAAAACGCACACAATGGCTCTTTCTGAGAAAAAGCAAGCACGGAGGACGAGAATCGCTTTTGCCCTGCGTAGCGTTCCGGGCAGCGGGTAGAACCAGGCAGAGAATTCCCGGCTAGCAGCTTCCCTGTGGCTGGGAAGTGCAAACGTACACGTTTTCGGCCAAAAACGCGTTTTCGGCGAAAGAGCACACAACGGCTCTTTCTGAGAAAAAGCAAGCACGGAGGACGAGAATCGCTTTTGCCCTGCGTAGCGTTCCGGGCAGCGGGTAGAACCAGGCAGAGAATTCCCGGCTAGCAGCTTCCCTGTGGCCGGGAAGTGCAAACGTACACGTTTTCGGCCGAAAACGCGTTTTCGGCGAAAACGCACACCACGGCTCTTTCTGAGAAAAAGCAAGCACGGAGGACGAGAATCGCTTTTGCCCTGCCTAGCGTTCCGGGCAGCGGGTAGAACCAGGCAGAGAATTCCCGGCTAGCAGCTTCCCTGTGGCGGGGAAGTGCAAACGTACACGTTTTCGGCCGAAAACGCGTTTTCCGGCGAAAACGCACACCACGGCTCTTTCTGAGAAAAAGCAAGCACGGAGGACGAGAATCGCTTTTGCCCTGCGTAGCGTTCCGGGCAGCGGGTAGAACCAGGCAGAGAATTCCCGGCTAGCAGCTTTCCTGTGGCTGGGAAGTGTAAACGTACACGTTTTCGGCCAAAAACGCGTTTTCGGCGAAAAAGCACACAACGGCTCTTTCTGAGAAAAAGCAAGCACGGAGGACGAGAATCGCTTTTGCCCTGCGTAGCGTTCCGGGCAGCAGGTAGAACCAGGCAGAGAATTCCCGGCTAGCAGCTTCCCTGTGGCGGGGAAGTGCAAACGTACACGTTTTCGGCCGAAAACGCGTTTTCCGGGGAAAACGCACACCACGGCTCTTTCTGAGAAAAAGCAAGCACGGAGGACGAGAATCGCTTTTGCCCTGCGTAGCGTTCCGGGCAGCGGGTAGAACCAGGCAGAGAATTCCCGGCTAGCAGCTTCCCTGTGGCCGGGAAGTGCAAACGTACACGTTTTCGGCCGAAAACGCGTTTTCCGGCGAAAACGCACACCACGGCTCTTTCTGAGAAAAAGCAAGCACGGAGGACAAGAATCGCTTTTGCCCTGCGTAGCGTTCCGGGCAGCTGGTAGAACCAGGCAGAGAATTCCCGGCTAGCAGCTTCCCTGTGGCTGGGAAGTGCAAACGTACACGTTTTCGGCCAAAAAAGCGTTTTCGGCGAAAAAGCACACAACGGCTCTTTCTGAGAAAAAGCAAGCACGGAGGACGAGAATCGCTTTTGCCCTGCGTAGCGTTCCGGGCAGCGGGTAGAACCAGGCAGAGAATTCCCGGCTAGCAGCTTCCCTGTGGCCGGGAAGTGCAAACGTACACGTTTTCGGCCGAAAACGCGTTTTCCGGCGAAAACGCACACCACGGCTCTTTCTGAGAAAAAGCAAGCACGGAGGACGAGAATCGCTTTTGCCCTGCGTAGCGTTCCGGGCAGCGGGTAGAACCAGGCAGAGAATTCCCGGCTAGCAGCTTCCCTGTGGCGGGGAAGTGCAAACGTACACGTTTTCGGCCGAAAACGCGTTTTCCGGGGAAAACGCACACCACGGCTCTTTCTGAGAAAAAGCAAGCACGGAGGACGAGAATCGCTTTTGCCCTGCCTAGCGTTCCGGGCAGCGGGTAGAACCAGGCAGAGAATTCCCGGCTAGCAGCTTCCCTGTGGCGGGGAAGTGCAAACGTACACGTTTTCGGCCGAAAACGCGTTTTCCGGCGAAAACGCACACCACGGCTCTTTCTGAGAAAAAGCAAGCACGGAGGACGAGAATCGCTTTTGCCCTGCCTAGCGTTCCGGGCAGCGGGTAGAACCAGGCAGAGAATTCCCGGCTAGCAGCTTCCCTGTGGCGGGGAAGTGCAAACGTACACGTTTTCGGCCGAAAACGCGTTTTCCGGCGAAAAAGCACACCACGGCTCTTTCTGAGAAAAAGCAAGCACGGAGGACGAGAATCGCTTTTGCCCTGCGTAGCGTTCCGGGCAGCGGGTAGAACCAGGCAGAGAATTCCCGGCTAGCAGCTTCCCTGTGGCGGGGAAGTGCAAACGTACACGTTTTCGGCCGAAAACGCGTTTTCCGGCGAAAACGCACACCACGGCTCTTTCTGAGAAAAAGCAAGCACGGAGGACGAGAATCGCTTTTGCCCTGCGTAGCGTTCCGGGCAGCGGGTAGAACCAGGCAGAGAATTCCCGGCTAGCAGCTTCCCTGTGGCGGGGAAGTGCAAACGTACACGTTTTCGGCCGAAAACGCGTTTTCCGGCGAAAACGCACACCACGGCTCTTTCTGAGAAAAAGCAAGCACGGAGGACGAGAATCGCTTTTGCCCTGCGTAGCGTAACGGGCAGCGGGTAGAACCAGGCAGAGAATTCCCGGCTAGCAGCTTCCCTGTGGCTGGGAAGTGCAAACGTACACGTTTTCGGCCGAAAACGCGTTTTCGGCGAAAACGCACACCACGGCTCTTTCTGAGAAAAAGCAAGCACGGAGGACGAGAATCGCTTTTGCCCTGCGTAGCGTTCCGGGCAGCGGGTAGAACCAGGCAGAGAATTCCCGGCTAGCAGCTTCCCTGTGGCGGGGAAGTGCAAACGTACACGTTTTCGGCCGAAAACGCGTTTTCCGGCGAAAACGCACACCACGGCTCTTTCTGAGAAAAAGCAAGCACGGAGGACGAGAATCGCTTTTGCCCTGCCTAGCGTTCCGGGCAGCGGGTAGAACCAGGCAGAGAATTCCCGGCTAGCAGCTTCCCTGTGGCGGGGAAGTGCAAACGTACACGTTTTCGGCCGAAAACGCATTTTCCGGCGAAAACGCACACCACGGCTCTTTCTGAGAAAAAGCAAGCACGGAGGACGAGAACCGCTTTTGCCCTGCGTAGCGTTCCGGGCAGCGGGTAGAACCAGGCAGAGAATTCCCGGCTAGCAGCTTTCCTGTGGCTGGGAAGTGCAAACGTACACGTTTTCGGCCAAAAACGCGTTTTCGGCGAAAAAGCACACAACGGCTCTTTCTGAGAAAAAGCAAGCACGGAGGACGAGAATCGCTTTTGCCCTGCGTAGCGTTCCGGGCAGCGGGTAGAACCAGGCAGAGAATTCCCGGCTAGCAGCTTCCCTGTGGCTGGGAAGTGCAAACGTACACGTTTTCGGCCAAAAACGCGTTTTCGGCGAAAACGCACACCACGGCTCTTTCTGAGAAAAAGCAAGCACGGAGGACGAGAATCGCTTTTGCCCTGCCTAGCGTTCCGGGCAGCGGGTAGAACCAGGCAGAGAATTCCCGGCTAGCAGCTTCCCTGTGGCGGGGAAGTGCAAACGTACACGTTTTCGGCCGAAAACGCGTTTTCCGGGGAAAACGCACACCACGGCTCTTTCTGAGAAAAAGCAAGCACGGAGGACGAGAATCGCTTTTGCCCTGCGTAGCGTTCCGGGCAGCGGGTAGAACCAGGCAGAGAATTCCCGGCTAGCAGCTTCCCTGTGGCCGGGAAGTGCAAACGTACACGTTTTCGGCCGAAAACGCGTTTTCCGGCGAAAACGCACACCACGGCTCTTTCTGAGAAAAAGCAAGCACGGAGGACGAGAATCGCTTTTGCCCTGCGTAGCGTTCCGGGCAGCGGGTAGAACCAGGCAGAGAATTCCCGGCTAGCAGCTTCCCTGTGGCGGGGAAGTGCAAACGTACACGTTTTCGGCCGAAAACGCGTTTTCCGGCGAAAACGCACACCACGGCTCTTTCTGAGAAAAAGCAAGCACGGAGGACGAGAATCGCTTTTGCCCTGCGTAGCGTTCCGGGCAGCGGGTAGAACCAGGCAGAGAATTCCCGGCTAGCAGCTTTCCTGTGGCTGGGAAGTGTAAACGTACACGTTTTCGGCCAAAAACGCGTTTTCGGCGAAAAAGCACACAACGGCTCTTTCTGAGAAAAAGCAAGCACGGAGGACGAGAATCGCTTTTGCCCTGCGTAGCGTTCCGGGCAGCGGGTAGAACCAGGCAGAGAATTCCCGGCTAGCAGCTTCCCTGTGGCGGGGAAGTGCAAACGTACACGTTTTCTGCCAAAAACGCGTTTTCGGCGAAAACGCACACCACGGCTCTTTATGAGAAAAAGCAAGCACGGAGGACGAGAATCGCTTTTGCCCTGCGTAGCGTTCCGGGCAGCGGGTAGAACCAGGCAGAGAATTCCCGGCTAGCAGCTTCCCTGTGGCGGGGAAGTGCAAACGTACACGTTTTCGGCCGAAAACGCGTTTTCCGGCGAAAACGCACACCACGGCTCTTTCTGAGAAAAAGCAAGCACGGAGGACGAGAATCGCTTTTGCCCTGCCTAGCGTTCCGGGCAGCGGGTAGAACCAGGCAGAGAATTCCCGGCTAGCAGCTTCCCTGTGGCGGGGAAGTGCAAACGTACACGTTTTCGGCCGAAAACGCGTTTTCCGGCGAAAACGCACACCACGGCTCTTTCTGAGAAAAAGCAAGCACGGAGGACGAGAATCGCTTTTGCCCTGCGTAGCGTTCCGGGCAGCGGGTAGAACCAGGCAGAGAATTCCCGGCTAGCAGCTTCCCTGTGGCGGGGAAGTGCAAACGTACACGTTTTCGGCCGAAAACGCGTTTTCCGGCGAAAACGCACACCACGGCTCTTTCTGAGAAAAAGCAAGCACGGAGGACGAGAATCGCTTTTGCCCTGCCTAGCGTTCCGGGCAGCGGGTAGAACCAGGCAGAGAATTCCCGGCTAGCAGCTTCCCTGTGGCGGGGAAGTGCAAACGTACACGTTTTCGGCCGAAAACGCGTTTTCCGGCGAAAACGCACACCACGGCTCTTTCTGAGAAAAAGCAAGCACGGAGGACGAGAATCGCTTTTGCCCTGCCTAGCGTTCCGGGCAGCGGGTAGAACCAGGCAGAGAATTCCCGGCTAGCAGCTTCCCTGTGGCCGGGAAGTGCAAACGTACACGTTTTCGGCCGAAAACGCGTTTTCCGGCGAAAACGCACACCACGGCTCTTTCTGAGAAAAAGCAAGCACGGAGGACGAGAATCGCTTTTGCCCTGCCTAGCGTTCCGGGCAGCGGGTAGAACCAGGCAGAGAATTCCCGGCTAGCAGCTTCCCTGTGGCGGGGAAGTGCAAACGTACACGTTTTCGGCCGAAAACGCGTTTTCCGGCGAAAACGCACACCACGGCTCTTTCTGAGAAAAAGCAAGCACGGAGGACGAGAATCGCTTTTGCCCTGCGTAGCGTTCCGGGCAGCGAGTAGAACCAGGCAGAGAATTCCCGGCTAGCAGCTTTCCTGTGGCTGGGAAGTGTAAACGTACACGTTTTCGGCCAAAAACGCGTTTTCGGCGAAAAAGCACACAACGGCTCTTTCTGAGAAAAAGCAAGCACGGAGGACGAGAATCGCTTTTGCCCTGCGTAGCGTTCCGGGCAGCGGGTAGAACCAGGCAGAGAATTCCCGGCTAGCAGCTTCCCTGTGGCGGGGAAGTGCAAACGTACACGTTTTCTGCCAAAAACGCGTTTTCGGCGAAAACGCACACCACGGCTCTTTATGAGAAAAAGCAAGCACGGAGGACGAGAATCGCTTTTGCCCTGCGTAGCGTTCCGGGCAGCGGGTAGAACCAGGCAGAGAATTCCCGGCTAGCAGCTTCCCTGTGGCGGGGAAGTGCAAACGTACACGTTTTCGGCCGAAAACGCGTTTTCCGGCGAAAACGCACACCACGGCTCTTTCTGAGAAAAAGCAAGCACGGAGGACGAGAATCGCTTTTGCCCTGCCTAGCGTTCCGGGCAGCGGGTAGAACCAGGCAGAGAATTCCCGGCTAGCAGCTTCCCTGTGGCGGGGAAGTGCAAACGTACACGTTTTCGGCCGAAAACGCGTTTTCCGGCGAAAACGCACACCACGGCTCTTTCTGAGAAAAAGCAAGCACGGAGGACGAGAATCGCTTTTGCCCTGCGTAGCGTTCCGGGCAGCGGGTAGAACCAGGCAGAGAATTCCCGGCTAGCAGCTTCCCTGTGGCGGGGAAGTGCAAACGTACACGTTTTCGGCCGAAAACGCGTTTTCCGGCGAAAACGCACACCACGGCTCTTTCTGAGAAAAAGCAAGCACGGAGGACGAGAATCGCTTTTGCCCTGCCTAGCGTTCCGGGCAGCGGGTAGAACCAGGCAGAGAATTCCCGGCTAGCAGCTTCCCTGTGGCGGGGAAGTGCAAACGTACACGTTTTCGGCCGAAAACGCGTTTTCCGGCGAAAACGCACACCACGGCTCTTTCTGAGAAAAAGCAAGCACGGAGGACGAGAATCGCTTTTGCCCTGCCTAGCGTTCCGGGCAGCGGGTAGAACCAGGCAGAGAATTCCCGGCTAGCAGCTTCCCTGTGGCGGGGAAGTGCAAACGTACACGTTTTCGGCCGAAAACGCGTTTTCCGGCGAAAACGCACACCACGGCTCTTTCTGAGAAAAAGCAAGCACGGAGGACGAGAATCGCTTTTGCCCTGCCTAGCGTTCCGGGCAGCGGGTAGAACCAGGCAGAGAATTCCCGGCTAGCAGCTTCCCTGTGGCGGGGAAGTGCAAACGTACACGTTTTCGGCTGAAAACGCGTTTTCCGGGGAAAACGCACACCACGGCTCTTTCTGAGAAAAAGCAAGCACGGAGGACGAGAATCGCTTTTGCCCTGCGTAGCGTTCCGGGCAGCGGGTAGAACCAGGCAGAGAATTCCCGGCTAGCAGCTTCCCTGTGGCGGGGAAGTGCAAACGTACACGTTTTCGGCCGAAAACGCGTTTTCCGGCGAAAAAGCACACCACGGCTCTTTCTGAGAAAAAGCAAGCACGGAGGACGAGAATCGCTTTTGCCCTGCGTAGCGTTCCGGGCAGCGGGTAGAACCAGGCAGAGAATTCCCGGCTAGCAGCTTCCCTGTGGCGGGGAAGTGCAAACGTACACGTTTTCGGCCGAAAACGCGTTTTCCGGCGAAAACGCACACCACGGCTCTTTCTGAGAAAAAGCAAGCACGGAGGACAAGAATCGCTTTTGCCCTGCGTAGCGTTCCGGGCAGCGGGTAGAACCAGGCAGAGAATTCCCGGCTAGCAGCTTCCCTGTGGCTGGGAAGTGCAAACGTACACGTTTTCGGCCAAAAAAGCGTTTTCGGCGAAAAAGCACACAACGGCTCTTTCTGAGAAAAAGCAAGCACGGAGGACGAGAATCGCTTTTGCCCTGCGTAGCGTTCCGGGCAGCGGGTAGAACCAGGCAGAGAATTCCCGGCTAGCAGCTTCCCTGTGGCCGGGAAGTGCAAACGTACACGTTTTCGGCCGAAAACGCGTTTTCCGGCGAAAACGCACACCACGGCTCTTTCTGAGAAAAAGCAAGCACGGAGGACGAGAATCCCTTTTGCCCTGCGTAGCGTTCCGGGCAGCGGGTAGAACCAGGCAGAGAATTCCCGGCTAGCAGCTTCCCTGTGGCGGGGAAGTGCAAACGTACACGTTTTCGGCCGAAAACGCGTTTTCCGGCGAAAAAGCACACCACGGCTCTTTCTGAGAAAAAGCAAGCACGGAGGACGAGAATCGCTTTTGCCCTGCGTAGCGTTCCGGGCAGCGGGTAGAACCAGGCAGAGAATTCCCGGCTAGCAGCTTCCCTGTGGCGGGGAAGTGCAAACGTACACGTTTTCGGCCGAAAACGCGTTTTCCGGCGAAAACGCACACCACGGCTCTTTCTGAGAAAAAGCAAGCACGGAGGACGAGAATCGCTTTTGCCCTGCGTAGCGTTCCGGGCAGCGGGTAGAACCAGGCAGAGAATTCCCGGCTAGCAGCTTCCCTGTGGCTGGGAAGTGCAAACGTACACGTTTTCGGCCAAAAACGCGTTTACGGCGAAAAAGCACACAACGGCTCTTTCTGAGAAAAAGCAAGCACGGAGGACGAGAATCGCTTTTGCCCTGCGTAGCGTTCCGGGCAGCGGGTAGAACCAGGCAGAGAATTCCCGGCTAGCAGCTTCCCTGTGGCCGGGAAGTGCAAACGTACACGTTTTCGGCCGAAAACGCGTTTTCCGGCGAAAACGCACACCACGGCTCTTTCTGAGAAAAAGCAAGCACGGAGGACGAGAATCGCTTTTGCCCTGCCTAGCGTTCCGGGCAGCGGGTAGAACCAGGCAGAGAATTCCCGGCTAGCAGCTTCCCTGTGGCGGGGAAGTGCAAACGTACACGTTTTCGGCCGAAAACGCGTTTTCCGGCGAAAACGCACACCACGGCTCTTTCTGAGAAAAAGCAAGCACGGAGGACGAGAATCGCTTTTGCCCTGCCTAGCGTTCCGGGCAGCGGGTAGAACCAGGCAGAGAATTCCCGGCTAGCAGCTTCCCTGTGGCGGGGAAGTGCAAACGTACACGTTTTCGGCCGAAAACGCGTTTTCCGGCGAAAACGCACACCACGGCTCTTTCTGAGAAAAAGCAAGCACGGAGGACGAGAATCGCTTTTGCCCTGCGTAGCGTTCCGGGCAGCGGGTAGAACCAGGCAGAGAATTCCCGGCTAGCAGCTTCCCTGTGGCGGGGAAGTGCAAACGTACACGTTTTCGGCCAAAAACGCGTTTTCCGGGGAAAACGCACACCACGGCTCTTTCTGAGAAAAAGCAAGCACGGAGGACGAGAATCGCTTTTGCCCTGCGTAGCGTTCCGAGCAGCGGGTAGAACCAGGCAGAGAATTCCCGGCTAGCAGCTTTCCTGTGGCTGGGAAGTGCAAACGTACACGTTTTCGGCCAAAAACGCGTTTTCGGCGAAAAAGCACACAACGGCTCTTTCTGAGAAAAAGCAAGCACGGAGGACGAGAATCGCTTTTGCCCTGCGTAGCGTTGCGGGCAGCGGGTAGAACCAGGCAGAGAATTCCCGGCTAGCAGCTTCCCTGTGGCTGGGAAGTGCAAACGTACACGTTTTCTGCCAAAAACGCGTTTTCGGCGAAAACGCACACCACGGCTCTTTCTGAGAAAAAGCAAGCACGGAGGACGAGAATCGCTTTTGCCCTGCGTAGCGTTCCGGGCAGCGGGTAGAACCAGGCAGAGAATTCCCGGCTAGCAGCTTCCCTGTGGCGGGGAAGTGCAAACGTACACGTTTTCGGCCGAAAACGCGTTTTCCGGCGAAAACGCACACCACGGCTCTTTCTGAGAAAAAGCAAGCACGGAGGACGAGAATCGCTTTTGCCCTGCGTAGCGTTCCGGGCAGCGGGTAAAACCAGGCAGAGAATTCCCGGCTAGCAGCTTCCCTGTGGCGGGGAAGTGTAAACGTACACGTTTTCGGCCGAAAACGCGTTTTCCGGCGAAAACGCACACCACGGCTCTTTCTGAGAAAAAGCAAGCACGGAGGACGAGAATCGCTTTTGCCCTGCCTAGCGTTCCGGGCAGCGGGTAGAACCAGGCAGAGAATTCCCGGCTAGCAGCTTCCCTGTGGCTGGGAAGTGCAAACGTACACGTTTTCTGCCAAAAACGCGTTTTCGGCGAAAACGCACACCACGGCTCTTTCTGAGAAAAAGCAAGCACGGAGGACGAGAATCGCTTTTGCCCTGCGTAGCGTTCCGGGCAGCGGGTAG
The DNA here is from genome assembly GCF_965140245.1 of Athene noctua. Classification (NCBI taxonomy): domain Eukaryota; kingdom Metazoa; phylum Chordata; class Aves; order Strigiformes; family Strigidae; genus Athene; species Athene noctua. Next base: position 22,094 of record NW_027437604.1, on the reverse strand, counting down.
AACCAGGCAGAGAATTCCCGGCTAGCAGCTTCCCTGTGGCGGGGAAGTGCAAACGTACACGTTTTCTGCCAAAAACGCGTTTTCGGCGAAAACGCACACCACGGCTCTTTCTGAGAAAAAGCAAGCACGGAGGACGAGAATCGCTTTTGCCCTGCGTAGCGTTCCGGGCAGCGGTTAGAACCAGGCAGAGAATTCCCGGCTAGCAGCTTCCCTGTGGCGGGGAAGTGCAAACGTACACGTTTTCGGCCGAAAACGCGTTTTCCGGGGAAAACGCACACCACGGCTCTTTCTGAGAAAAAGCAAGCACGGAGGACGAGAATCGCTTTTGCCCTGCGTAGCGTAACGGGCAGCGGGTAGAACCAGGCAGAGAATTCCCGGCTAGCAGCTTCCCTGTGGCGGGGAAGTGCAAACGTACACGTTTTCGGCCGAAAACGCGTTTTCGGCGAAAACGCACACCACGGCTCTTTCTGAGAAAAAGCAAGCACGGAGGACGAGAATCGCTTTTGCCCTGCCTAGCGTTCCGGGCAGCGGGTAGAACCAGGCAGAGAATTCCCGGCTAGCAGCTTCCCTGTGGCGGGGAAGTGCAAACGTACACGTTTTCGGCCGAAAACGCGTATTCCGGCGAAAACGCACACCACGGCTCTTTCTGAGAAAAAGCAAGCACGGAGGACGAGAATCGCTTTTGCCCTGCCTAGCGTTCCGGGCAGCGGGTAGAACCAGGCAGAGAATTCCCGGCTAGCAGCTTCGCTGTGGCGGGGAAGTGCAAACGTACACGTTTTCGGCCGAAAACGCGTTTTCGGCGAAAACGCACACCACGGCTCTTTCTGAGAAAAAGCAAGCACGGAGGACGAGAATCGCTTTTGCCCTGCCTAGCGTTCCGGGCAGCGGGTAGAACCAGGCAGAGAATTCCCGGCTAGCAGCTTCCCTGTGGCGGGGAAGTGCAAACGTACACGTTTTCGGCCGAAAACGCGTTTTCCGGCGAAAACGCACACCACGGCTCTTTCTGAGAAAAAGCAAGCACGGAGGACGAGAATCGCTTTTGCCCTGCGTAGCGTTCCGGGCAGCGGGTAGAACCAGGCAGAGAATTCCCGGCTAGCAGCTTCCCTGTGGCGGGGAAGTGCAAACGTACACGTTTTCGGCCGAAAACGCGTTTTCCGGCGAAAACGCACACCACGGCTCTTTCTGAGAAAAAGCAAGCACGGAGGACGAGAATCGCTTTTGCCCTGCGTAGCGTTCCGGGCAGCGGGTAGAACCAGGCAGAGAATTCCCGGCTAGCAGCTTCCCTGTGGCGGGGAAGTGCAAACGTACACGTTTTCGGCCAAAAACTCGTTTTCGGCGAAAAAGCACACAACGGCTCTTTCTGAGAAAAAGCAAGCACGGAGGACGAGAATCGCTTTTGCCCTGCGTAGCGTTCCGGGCAGCGGGTAGAACCAGGCAGAGAATTCCCGGCTAGCAGCTTCCCTGTGGCGGGGAAGTGCAAACGTACACGTTTTCTGCCAAAAACGCGTTTTCCGGCGAAAACGCACACCACGGCTCTTTCTGAGAAAAAGCAAGCACGGAGGACGAGAATCGCTTTTGCCCTGCGTAGCGTTCCGGGCAGCGGGTAGAACCAGGCAGAGAATTCCCGGCTAGCAGCTTCCCTGTGGCGGGGAAGTGCAAACGTACACGTTTTCGGCCGAAAACGCATTTTCCGGCGAAAACGCACACCACGGCTCTTTCTGAGAAAAAGCAAGCACGGAGGACGAGAACCGCTTTTGCCCTGCGTAGCGTTGCGGGCAGCGGGTAGAACCAGGCAGAGAATTCCCGGCTAGCAGCTTCCCTGTGGCGGGGAAGTGCAAATGTACACGTTTTCGTCCGAAAACGCATTTTCCGGCGAAAACGCACACCACGGCTCTTTCTGAGAAAAAGCAAGCACGGAGGACGAGAACCGCTTTTGCCCTGCGTAGCGTTCCGGGCAGCGGGTAGAACCAGGCAGAGAATTCCCGGCTAGCAGCTTCCCTGTGGCTGGGAAGTGCAAACGTACACGTTTTCGGCCGAAAACGCGTTTTCCGGGGAAAACGCACACCACGGCTCTTTCTGAGAAAAAGCAAGCACGGAGGACGAGAATCGCTTTTGCCCTGCGTAGCGTAACGGGCAGCGGGTAGAACCAGGCAGAGAATTCCCGGCTAGCAGCTTCCCTGTGGCGGGGAAGTGCAAACGTACACGTTTTCGGCCGAAAACGCGTTTTCGGCGAAAACGCACACCACGGCTCTTTCTGAGAAAAAGCAAGCACGGAGGACGAGAATCGCTTTTGCCCTGCGTAGCGTTCCGGGCAGCGGGTAGAACCAGGCAGAGAATTCCCGGCTAGCAGCTTCCCTGTGGCGGGGAAGTGCAAACGTACACGTTTTCGGCCGAAAACGCGTTTTCCGGCGAAAACGCACACCACGGCTCTTTCTGAGAAAAAGCAAGCACGGAGGACGAGAATCGCTTTTGCCCTGCCTAGCGTTCCGGGCAGCGGGTAGAACCAGGCAGAGAATTCCCGGCTAGCAGCTTTCCTGTGGCTGGGAAGTGCAAACGTACACGTTTTCGGCCAAAAACGCGTTTTCGGCGAAAAAGCACACAACGGCTCTTTCTGAGAAAAAGCAAGCACGGAGGACGAGAATCGCTTTTGCCCTGCGTAGCGTTGCGGGCAGCGGGTAGAACCAGGCAGAGAATTCCCGGCTAGCAGCTTCCCTGTGGCGGGGAAGTGCAAACGTACACGTTTTCTGCCAAAAACGCGTTTTCCGGCGAAAACGCACACCACGGCTCTTTCTGAGAAAAAGCAAGCACGGAGGACGAGAATCGCTTTTGCCCTGCGTAGCGTTCCGGGCAGCGGGTAGAACCAGGCAGAGAATTCCCGGCTAGCAGCTTCCCTGTGGCGGGGAAGTGCAAACGTACACGTTTTCGGCCGAAAACACATTTTTCGGCGAAAACGCACACCACGGCTCTTTCTGAGAAAAAGCAAGCACGGAGGACGAGAACCGCTTCTGCCCTGCGTAGCGTTCCGGGCAGCGGGTTGAACCAGGCAGAGAATTCCCGGCTAGCAGCTTTCCTGTGGCTGGGAAGTGCAAACGTACACGTTTTCGGCCAAAAACGCGTTTTCGGCGAAAAAGCACACAATGGCTCTTTCTGAGACAAAGCAAGCACGGAGGACGAGAATCGCTTTTGCCCTGCGTAGCGTTCCGAGCAGCGGGTAGAACCAGGCAGAGAATTCCCGGCTAGCAGCTTTCCTGTGGCTGGGAAGTGCAAACGTACACGTTTTCGGCCAAAAACGCGTTTTCGGCGAAAAAGCACACAACGGCTCTTTCTGAGAAAAAGCAAGCACGGAGGACGAGAATCGCTTTTGCCCTGCGTAGCGTTCCGGGCAGCGGGTAGAACCAGGCAGAGAATTCCCGGCTAGCAGCTTCCCTGTGGCTGGGAAGTGCAAACGTACACGTTTTCTGCCAAAAACGCGTTTTCGGCGAAAACGCACACCACGGCTCTTTCTGAGAAAAAGCAAGCACGGAGGACGAGAATCGCTTTTGCCCTGCGTAGCGTTCCGGGCAGCGGGTAGAACCAGGCAGAGAATTCCCGGCTAGCACCTTCCCTGTGGCGGGGAAGTGCAAACGTACACGTTTTCGGCCGAAAACGCGTTTTCCGGCGAAAACGCACACCACGGCTCTTTCTGAGAAAAAGCAAGCACGGAGGACGAGAATCGCTTTTGCCCTGCGTAGCGTTCCGGGCAGCGGGTAAAACCAGGCAGAGAATTCCCGGCTAGCAGCTTCCCTGTGGCGGGGAAGTGCAAACGTACACGTTTTCGGCCGAAAACGCGTTTTCCGGGGAAAACGCACACCACGGCTCTTTCTGAGAAAAAGCAAGCACGGAGGACGAGAATCGCTTTTGCCCTGCGTAGCGTTCCGGGCAGCGGGTAGAACCAGGCAGAGAATTCCCGGCTAGCAGCTTCCCTGTGGCTGGGAAGTGCAAACGTACACGTTTTCTGCCAAAAACGCGTTTTCGGCGAAAACGCACACCACGGCTCTTTCTGAGAAAAAGCAAGCACGGAGGACGAGAATCGCTTTTGCCCTGCGTAGCGTTCCGGGCAGCGGGTAGAACCAGGCAGAGAATTCCCGGCTAGCAGCTTCCCTGTGGCTGGGAAGTGCAAACGTACACGTTTTCTGCGAAAAACGCGTTTTCGGCGAAAACGCACACCACGGCTCTTTCTGAGAAAAAGCAAGCACGGAGGACGAGAATCGCTTTTGCCCTGCGTAGCGTTCCGGGCAGCGGTTAGAACCAGGCAGAGAATTCCCGGCTAGCAGCTTCCCTGTGGCGGGGAAGTGCAAACGTACACGTTTTCGGCCGAAAACGCGTTTTCCGGGGAAAACGCACACCACGGCTCTTTCTGAGAAAAAGCAAGCACGGAGGACGAGAATCGCTTTTGCCCTGCGTAGCGTAACGGCCAGCGGGTAGAACCAGGCAGAGAATTCCCGGCTAGCAGCTTCCCTGTGGCGGGGAAGTGCAAACGTACACGTTTTCGGCCGAAAACGCGTTTTCGGCGAAAACGCACACCACGGCTCTTTCTGAGAAAAAGCAAGCACGGAGGACGAGAATCGCTTTTGCCCTGCGTAGCGTTCCGGGCAGCGGGTAGAACCAGGCAGAGAATTCCCGGCTAGCAGCTTCCCTGTGGCGGGGAAGTGCAAACGTACACGTTTTCGGCCGAAAACGCGTTTTCCGGCGAAAACGCACACCACGGCTCTTTCTGAGAAAAAGCAAGCACGGAGGACGAGAATCGCTTTTGCCCTGCCTAGCGTTCCGGGCAGCGGGTAGAACCAGGCAGAGAATTCCCGGCTAGCAGCTTCCCTGTGGCGGGGAAGTGCAAACGTACACGTTTTCGGCCAAAAACTCGTTTTCGGCGAAAAAGCACACAACGGCTCTTTCTGAGAAAAAGCAAGCACGGAGGACGAGAATCGCTTTTGCCCTGCGTAGCGTTCCGGGCAGCGGGTAGAACCAGGCAGAGAATTCCCGGCTAGCAGCTTCCCTGTGGCGGGGAAGTGCAAACGTACACGTTTTCTGCCAAAAACGCGTTTTCCGGCGAAAACGCACACCACGGCTCTTTCTGAGAAAAAGCAAGCACGGAGGACGAGAATCGCTTTTGCCCTGCGTAGCGTTCCGGGCAGCGGGTAGAACCAGGCAGAGAATTCCCGGCTAGCAGCTTCCCTGTGGCGGGGAAGTGCAAACGTACACGTTTTCGGCCGAAAACGCATTTTCCGGCGAAAACGCACACCACGGCTCTTTCTGAGAAAAAGCAAGCACGGAGGACGAGAACCGCTTTTGCCCTGCGTAGCGTTGCGGGCAGCGGGTAGAACCAGGCAGAGAATTCCGGCTAGCAGCTTCCCTGTGGCGGGGAAGTGCAAATGTACACATTTTCGTCCGAAAACGCATTTTCCGGCGAAAACGCACACCACGGCTCTTTCTGAGAAAAAGCAAGCACGGAGGACGAGAACCGCTTTTGCCCTGCGTAGCGTTCCGGGCAGCGGGTAGAACCAGGCAGAGAATTCCCGGCTAGCAGCTTCCCTGTGGCGGGGAAGTGCAAACGTACACGTTTTCGGCCGAAAACGCGTTTTCCGGGGAAAACGCACACCACGGCTCTTTCTGAGAAAAAGCAAGCACGGAGGACGAGAATCGCTTTTGCCCTGCGTAGCGTAACGGGCAGCGGGTAGAACCAGGCAGAGAATTCCCGGCTAGCAGCTTCCCTGTGGCTGGGAAGTGCAAACGTACACGTTTTCGGCCGAAAACGCGTTTTCGGCGAAAACGCACACCACGGCTCTTTCTGAGAAAAAGCAAGCACGGAGGACGAGAATCGCTTTTGCCCTGCGTAGCGTTCCGGGCAGCGGGTAGAACCAGGCAGAGAATTCCCGGCTAGCAGCTTCCCTGTGGCTGGGAAGTGCAAACGTACACGTTTTCGGCCAAAAACGCGTTTTCGGCGAAAAAGCACACAACGGCTCTTTCTGAGAAAAAGCAAGCACGGAGGACGAGAATCGCTTTTGCCCTGCGTAGCGTTCCGGGCAGCGGGTAGAACCAGGCAGAGAATTCCCGGCTAGCAGCTTCCCTGTGGCGGGGAAGTGCAAACGTACACGTTTTCTGCCAAAAACGCGTTTTCCGGCGAAAACGCACACCACGGCTCTTTCTGAGAAAAAGCAAGCACGGAGGACGAGAATCGCTTTTGCCCTGCGTAGCGTTCCGGGCAGCGGGTAGAACCAGGCAGAGAATTCCCGGCTAGCAGCTTCCCTGTGGCGGGGAAGTGCAAACGTACACGTTTTCGGCCGAAAACGCATTTTCCGGCGAAAACGCACACCACGGCTCTTTCTGAGAAAAAGCAAGCACGGAGGACGAGAACCGCTTTTGCCCTGCGTAGCGTTCCGGGCAGCGGGTAGAACCAGGCAGAGAATTCCCGGCTAGCAGCTTTCCTGTGGCTGGGAAGTGCAAACGTACACGTTTTCGGCCAAAAACGCGTTTTCGGCGAAAAAGCACACAACGGCTCTTTCTGAGAAAAAGCAAGCACGGAGGACGAGAATCGCTTTTGCCCTGCGTAGCGTTCCGGGCAGCGGGTAGAACCAGGCAGAGAATTCCCGGCTAGCAGCTTCCCTGTGGCGGGGAAGTGCAAACGTACACGTTTTCTGCCAAAAACGCGTTTTCCGGCGAAAACGCACACCACGGCTCTTTCTGAGAAAAAGCAAGCACGGAGGACGAGAATCGCTTTTGCCCTGCGTAGCGTTCCGGGCAGCGGGTAGAACCAGGCAGAGAATTCCCGGCTAGCAGCTTCCCTGTGGCGGGGAAGTGCAAACGTACACGTTTTCGGCCGAAAACGCATTTTCCGGCGAAAACGCACACCACGGCTCTTTCTGAGAAAAAGCAAGCACGGAGGACGAGAACCGCTTTTGCCCTGCGTAGCGTTCCGGGCAGCGGGTAGAACCAGGCAGAGAATTCCCGGCTAGCAGCTTTCCTGTGGCTGGGAAGTGCAAACGTACACGTTTTCGGCCAAAAACGCGTTTTCGGCGAAAAAGCACACAACGGCTCTTTCTGAGAAAAAGCAAGCACGGAGGACGAGAATCGCTTTTGCCCTGCGTAGCGTTCCGGGCAGCGGGTAGAACCAGGCAGAGAATTCCCGGCTAGCAGCTTCCCTGTGGCTGGGAAGTGCAAACGTACACGTTTTCGGCCAAAAACGCGTTTTCGGCGAAAACGCACACCACGGCTCTTTCTGAGAAAAAGCAAGCACGGAGGACGAGAATCGCTTTTGCCCTGCGTAGCGTTCCGGGCAGCGGGTAGAACCAGGCAGAGAATTCCCGGCTAGCAGCTTCCCTGTGGCGGGGAAGTGCAAACGTACACGTTTTCGGCCGAAAACGCGTTTTCCGGGGAAAACGCACACCACGGCTCTTTCTGAGAAAAAGCAAGCACGGAGGACGAGAATCGCTTTTGCCCTGCGTAGCGTTCCGGGCAGCGGGTAGAACCAGGCAGAGAATTCCCGGCTAGCAGCTTCCCTGTGGCCGGGAAGTGCAAACGTACACGTTTTCGGCCGAAAACGCGTTTTCCGGCGAAAACGCACACCACGGCTCTTTCTGAGAAAAAGCAAGCACGGAGGACGAGAATCGCTTTTGCCCTGCGTAGCGTTCCGGGCAGCGGGTAGAACCAGGCAGAGAATTCCCGGCTAGCAGCTTCCCTGTGGCGGGGAAGTGCAAACGTACACGTTTTCGGCCGAAAACGCGTTTTCCGGCGAAAACGCACACCACGGCTCTTTCTGAGAAAAAGCAAGCACGGAGGACGAGAATCGCTTTTGCCCTGCGTAGCGTTCCGGGCAGCGGGTAGAACCAGGCAGAGAATTCCCGGCTAGCAGCTTTCCTGTGGCTGGGAAGTGTAAACGTACACGTTTTCGGCCAAAAACGCGTTTTCGGCGAAAAAGCACACAACGGCTCTTTCTGAGAAAAAGCAAGCACGGAGGACGAGAATCGCTTTTGCCCTGCGTAGCGTTCCGGGCAGCGGGTAGAACCAGGCAGAGAATTCCCGGCTAGCAGCTTCCCTGTGGCGGGGAAGTGCAAACGTACACGTTTTCTGCCAAAAACGCGTTTTCGGCGAAAACGCACACCACGGCTCTTTATGAGAAAAAGCAAGCACGGAGGACGAGAATCGCTTTTGCCCTGCGTAGCGTTCCGGGCAGCGGGTAGAACCAGGCAGAGAATTCCCGGCTAGCAGCTTCCCTGTGGCGGGGAAGTGCAAACGTACACGTTTTCGGCCGAAAACGCGTTTTCCGGCGAAAACGCACACCACGGCTCTTTCTGAGAAAAAGCAAGCACGGAGGACGAGAATCGCTTTTGCCCTGCGTAGCGTTCCGGGCAGCGGGTAGAACCAGGCAGAGAATTCCCGGCTAGCAGCTTCCCTGTGGCGGGGAAGTGCAAACGTACACGTTTTCGGCCGAAAACGCGTTTTCCGGCGAAAACGCACACCACGGCTCTTTCTGAGAAAAAGCAAGCACGGAGGACGAGAATCGCTTTTGCCCTGCGTAGCGTAACGGGCAGCGGGTAGAACCAGGCAGAGAATTCCCGGCTAGCAGCTTCGCTGTGGCTGGGAAGTGCAAACGTACACGTTTTCGGCCGAAAACGCGTTTCCGGCGAAAACGCACACCACGGCTCTTTCTGAGAAAAAGCAAGCACGGAGGACGAGAATCGCTTTTGCCCTGCGTAGCGTTCCGGGCAGCGGGTAGAACCAGGCAGAGAATTCCCGGCTAACAGCTTCCCTGTGGCGGGGAAGTGCAAACGTACACGTTTTCGGCCAAAAAACGCGTTTTCGGCGAAAACGCACACCACGGCTCTTTCTGAGAAAAAGCAAGCACGGAGGACGAGAATCGCTTTTGCCCTGCCTAGCGTTCCGGGCAGCGGGTAGAACCAGGCAGAGAATTCCCGGCTAGCAGCTTCCCTGTGGCGGGGAAGTGCAAACGTACACGTTTTCGGCCAAAAACTCGTTTTCGGCGAAAAAGCACACAACGGCTCTTTCTGAGAAAAAGCAAGCACGGAGGACGAGAATCGCTTTTGCCCTGCGTAGCGTTCCGGGCAGCGGGTAGAACCAGGCAGAGAATTCCCGGCTAGCAGCTTCCCTGTGGCGGGGAAGTGCAAACGTACACGTTTTCTGCCAAAAACGCGTTTTCCGGCGAAAACGCACACCACGGCTCTTTCTGAGAAAAAGCAAGCACGGAGGACGAGAATCGCTTTTGCCCTGCGTAGCGTTCCGGGCAGCGGGTAGAACCAGGCAGAGAATTCCCGGCTAGCAGCTTCCCTGTGGCGGGGAAGTGCAAACGTACACGTTTTCGGCCGAAAACGCATTTTCCGGCGAAAACGCACACCACGGCTCTTTCTGAGAAAAAGCAAGCACGGAGGACGAGAACCGCTTTTGCCCTGCGTAGCGTTGCGGGCAGCGGGTAGAACCAGGCAGAGAATTCCCGGCTAGCAGCTTCCCTGTGGCGGGGAAGTGCAAATGTACACGTTTTCGTCCGAAAACGCATTTTCCGGCGAAAACGCACACCACGGCTCTTTCTGAGAAAAAGCAAGCACGGAGGACGAGAACCGCTTTTGCCCTGCGTAGCGTTCCGGGCAGCGGGTAGAACCAGGCAGAGAATTCCCGGCTAGCAGCTTCCCTGTGGCTGGGAAGTGCAAACGTACACGTTTTCGGCCGAAAACGCGTTTTCCGGGGAAAACGCACACCACGGCTCTTTCTGAGAAAAAGCAAGCACGGAGGACGAGAATCGCTTTTGCCCTGCGTAGCGTAACGGGCAGCGGGTAGAACCAGGCAGAGAATTCCCGGCTAGCAGCTTCCCTGTGGCTGGGAAGTGCAAACGTACACGTTTTCGGCCGAAAACGCGTTTTCGGCGAAAACGCACACCACGGCTCTTTCTGAGAAAAAGCAAGCACGGAGGACGAGAATCGCTTTTGCCCTGCGTAGCGTTCCGGGCAGCGGGTAGAACCAGGCAGAGAATTCCCGGCTAGCAGCTTCCCTGTGGCGGGGAAGTGCAAACGTACACGTTTTCGGCCGAAAACGCGTTTTCCGGCGAAAACGCACACCACGGCTCTTTCTGAGAAAAAGCAAGCACGGAGGACGAGAATCGCTTTTGCCCTGCCTAGCGTTCCGGGCAGCGGGTAGAACCAGGCAGAGAATTCCCGGCTAGCAGCTTTCCTGTGGCTGGGAAGTGCAAACGTACACGTTTTCGGCCAAAAACGCGTTTTCGGCGAAAAAGCACACAACGGCTCTTTCTGAGAAAAAGCAAGCACGGAGGACGAGAATCGCTTTTGCCCTGCGTAGCGTTCCGGGCAGCGGGTAGAACCAGGCAGAGAATTCCCGGCTAGCAGCTTCCCTGTGGCGGGGAAGTGCAAACGTACACGTTTTCTGCCAAAAACGCGTTTTCCGGCGAAAACGCACACCACGGCTCTTTCTGAGAAAAAGCAAGCACGGAGGACGAGAATCGCTTTTGCCCTGCGTAGCGTTCCGGGCAGCGGGTAGAACCAGGCAGAGAATTCCCGGCTAGCAGCTTCCCTGTGGCGGGGAAGTGCAAACGTACACGTTTTCGGCCGAAAACGCATTTTTCGGCGAAAACGCACACCACGGCTCTTTCTGAGAAAAAGCAAGCACGGAGGACGAGAACCGCTTTTGCCCTGCGTAGCGTTCCGGGCAGCGGGTAGAACCAGGCAGAGAATTCCCGGCTAGCAGCTTTCCTGTGGCTGGGAAGTGCAAACGTACACGTTTTCGGCCAAAAACGCGTTTTCGGCGAAAAAGCACACAACGGCTCTTTCTGAGAAAAAGCAAGCACGGAGGACGAGAATCGCTTTTGCCCTGCGTAGCGTTCCGGGCAGCGGGTAGAACCAGGCAGAGAATTCCCGGCTAGCAGCTTCCCTGTGGCTGGGAAGTGCAAACGTACACGTTTTCGGCCAAAAACGCGTTTTCAGCGAAAACGCACACCACGGCTCTTTCTGAGAAAAAGCAAGCACGGAGGACGAGAATCGCTTTTGCCCTGCGTAGCGTTCCGGGCAGCGGGTAGAACCAGGCAGAGAATTCCCGGCTAGCAGCTTCCCTGTGGCGGGGAAGTGCAAACGTACACGTTTTCGGCCGAAAACGCGTTTTCCGGCGAAAACGCACACCACGGCTCTTTCTGAGAAAAAGCAAGCACGGAGGACGAGAATCGCTTTTGCCCTGCCTAGCGTTCCGGGCAGCGGGTAGAACCAGGCAGAGAATTCCCGGCTAGCAGCTTCCCTGTGGCGGGGAAGTGCAAACGTACACGTTTTCGGCCAAAAACGCGTTTTCGGCGAAAAAGCACACAACGGCTCTTTCTGAGAAAAAGCAAGCACGGAGGACGAGAATCGCTTTTGCCCTGCGTAGCGTTGCGGGCAGCGGGTAGAACCAGGCAGAGAATTCCCGGCTAGCAGCTTCCCTGTGGCGGGGAAGTGCAAACGTACACGTTTTCTGCCAAAAACGCGTTTTCCGGCGAAAACGCACACCACGGCTCTTTCTGAGAAAAAGCAAGCACGGAGGACGAGAATCGCTTTTGCCCTGCCTAGCGTTCCGGGCAGCGGGTAGAACCAGGCAGAGAATTCCCGGCTAGCAGCTTCCCTGTGGCGGGGAAGTGCAAACGTACACGTTTTCGGCCGAAAACGCATTTTCCGGCGAAAACGCACACCACGGCTCTTTCTGAGAAAAAGCAAGCACGGAGGACGAGAACCGCTTTTGCCCTGCGTAGCGTTCCGGGCAGCGGGTAGAACCAGGCAGAGAATTCCCGGCTAGCAGCTTCCCTGTGGCTGGGAAGTGCAAACGTACACGTTTTCGGCCAAAAACGCGTTTTCGGCGAAAAAGCACACAACGGCTCTTTCTGAGAAAAAGCAAGCACGGAGGACGAGAATCGCTTTTGCCCTGCGTAGCGTTCCGGGCAGCGGGTAGAACCAGGCAGAGAATTCCCGGCTAGCAGCTTCCCTGTGGCTGGGAAGTGCAAACGTACACGTTTTCGGCCAAAAACGCGTTTTCGGCGAAAACGCACACCACGGCTCTTTCTGAGAAAAAGCAAGCACGGAGGACGAGAATCGCTTTTGCCCTGCGTAGCGTTCCGGGCAGCGGGTAGAACCAGGCAGAGAATTCCCGGCTAGCAGCTTCCCTGTGGCGGGGAAGTGCAAACGTACACGTTTTCGGCCGAAAACGCGTTTTCCGGGGAAAACGCACACCACGGCTCTTTCTGAGAAAAAGCAAGCACGGAGGACGAGAATCGCTTTTGCCCTGCGTAGCGTTCCGGGCAGCGGGTAGAACCAGGCAGAGAATTCCCGGCTAGCAGCTTCCCTGTGGCCGGGAAGTGCAAACGTACACGTTTTCGGCCGAAAACGCGTTTTCCGGCGAAAACGCACACCACGGCTCTTTCTGAGAAAAAGCAAGCACGGAGGACGAGAATCGCTTTTGCCCTGCGTAGCGTTCCGGGCAGCGGGTAGAACCAGGCAGAGAATTCCCGGCTAGCAGCTTCCCTGTGGCGGGGAAGTGCAAACGTACACGTTTTCGGCCGAAAACGCGTTTTCCGGCGAAAACGCACACCACGGCTCTTTCTGAGAAAAAGCAAGCACGGAGGACGAGAATCGCTTTTGCCCTGCGTAGCGTTCCGGGCAGCGGGTAGAACCAGGCAGAGAATTCCCGGCTAGCAGCTTTCCTGTGGCTGGGAAGTGTAAACGTACACGTTTTCGGCCAAAAACGCGTTTTCGGCGAAAAAGCACACAACGGCTCTTTCTGAGAAAAAGCAAGCACGGAGGACGAGAATCGCTTTTGCCCTGCGTAGCGTTCCGGGCAGCGGGTAGAACCAGGCAGAGAATTCCCGGCTAGCAGCTTCCCTGTGGCGGGGAAGTGCAAACGTACACGTTTTCTGCCAAAAACGCGTTTTCGGCGAAAACGCACACCACGGCTCTTTATGAGAAAAAGCAAGCACGGAGGACGAGAATCGCTTTTGCCCTGCGTAGCGTTCCGGGCAGCGGGTAGAACCAGGCAGAGAATTCCCGGCTAGCAGCTTCCCTGTGGCGGGGAAGTGCAAACGTACACGTTTTCGGCCAAAAACGCGTTTTCGGCGAAAACGCACACCACGGCTCTTTCTGAGAAAAAGCAAGCACGGAGGACGAGAATCGCTTTTGCCCTGCGTAGCGTTCCGGGCAGCGGGTAGAACCAGGCAGAGAATTCCCGGCTAGCAGCTTCCCTGTGGCGGGGAAGTGCAAACGTACACGTTTTCGGCCGAAAACGCGTTTTCCGGCGAAAACGCACACCACGGCTCTTTCTGAGAAAAAGCAAGCACGGAGGACGAGAATCGCTTTTGCCCTGCCTAGCGTTCCGGGCAGCGGGTAGAACCAGGCAGAGAATTCCCGGCTAGCAGCTTCCCTGTGGCGGGGAAGTGCAAACGTACACGTTTTCTGCCAAAAACGCGTTTTCCGGCGAAAACGCACACCACGGCTCTTTCTGAGAAAAAGCAAGCACGGAGGACGAGAATCGCTTTTGCCCTGCGTAGCGTTCCGGGCAGCGGGTAGAACCAGGCAGAGAATTCCCGGCTAGCAGCTTCCCTGTGGCGGGGAAGTGCAAACGTACACGTTTTCGGCCGAAAACGCATTTTTCGGCGAAAACGCACACCACGGCTCTTTCTGAGAAAAAGCAAGCACGGAGGACGAGAACCGCTTCTGCCCTGCGTAGCGTTCCGGGCAGCGGGTTGAACCAGGCAGAGAATTCCCGGCTAGCAGCTTTCCTGTGGCTGGGAAGTGCAAACGTACACGTTTTCGGCCAAAAACGCGTTTTCGGCGAAAAAGCACACCACGGCTCTTTCTGAGAAAAAGCAAGCACGGAGGACGAGAATGGCTTTTGCCCTGCGTAGCGTTCCGGGCAGCGGGTAGAACCAGGCAGAGAATTCCCGGCTAGCAGCTTCCCTGTGGCGGGGAAGTGCAAACGTACACGTTTTCGGCCGAAAACGCGTTTTCCGGCGAAAACGCACACCACGGCTCTTTCTGACAAAAAGCAAGCACGGAGGACGAGAATCGCTTTTGCCCTGCCTAGCGTTCCGGGCAGCGGGTAGAACCAGGCAGAGAATTCCCGGCTAGCAGCTTCCCTGTGGCGGGGAAGTGCAAACGTACACGTTTTCGGCCGAAAACGCATTTTCCGGCGAAAACGCACACCACGGCTCTTTCTGAGAAAAAGCAAGCACGGAGGACGAGAACCGCTTTTGCCCTGCGTAGCGTTCCGGGCAGCGGGTAGAACCAGGCAGAGAATTCCCGGCTAGCAGCTTTCCTGTGGCTGGGAAGTGCAAACGTACACGTTTTCGGCCAAAAACGCGTTTTCGGCGAAAAAGCACACAACGGCTCTTTCTGAGAAAAAGCAAGCACGGAGGACGAGAATCGCTTTTGCCCTGCGTAGCGTTCCGGGCAGCGGGTAGAACCAGGCAGAGAATTCCCGGCTAGCAGCTTCCCTGTGGCTGGGAAGTGCAAACGTACACGTTTTCTGCCAAAAACGCGTTTTCGGCGAAAACGCACACCACGGCTCTTTCTGAGAAAAAGCAAGCACGGAGGACGAGAATCGCTTTTGCCCTGCGTAGCGTTCCGGGCAGCGGGTAGAACCAGGCAGAGAATTCCCGGCTAGCAGCTTCCCTGTGGCGGGGAAGTGCAAACGTACACGTTTTCGGCCGAAAACGCGTTTTCCGGGGAAAACGCACACCACGGCTCTTTCTGAGAAAAAGCAAGCACGGAGGACGAGAATCGCTTTTGCCCTGCGTAGCGTTCCGGGCAGCGGGTAGAACCAGGCAGAGAATTCCCGGCTAGCAGCTTCCCTGTGGCTGGGAAGTGCAAACGTACACGTTTTCGGCCAAAAACGCGTTTTCGGCGAAAACGCACACCACGGCTCTTTCTGAGAAAAAGCAAGCACGGAGGACGAGAATCGCTTTTGCCCTGCCTAGCGTTCCGGGCAGCGGGTAGAACCAGGCAGAGAATTCCCGGCTAGCAGCTTCCCTGTGGCGGGGAAGTGCAAACGTACACGTTTTCGGCCGAAAACGCGTTTTCCGGCGAAAACGCACACCACGGCTCTTTCTGAGAAAAAGCAAGCACGGAGGACGAGAATCGCTTTTGCCCTGCCTAGCGTTCCGGGCAGCGGGTAGAACCAGGCAGAGAATTCCCGGCTAGCAGCTTCCCTGTGGCGGGGAAGTGCAAACGTACACGTTTTCGGCCAAAAACGCGTTTTCGGCGAAAAAGCACACCACGGCTCTTTCTGAGAAAAAGCAAGCACGGAGGACGAGAATCGCTTTTGCCCTGCGTAGCGTTGCGGGCAGCGGGTAGAACCAGGCAGAGAATTCCCGGCTAGCAGCTTCCCTGTGGCGGGGAAGTGCAAACGTACACGTTTTCTGCCAAAAACGCGTTTTCCGGCGAAAACGCACACCACGGCTCTTTCTGAGAAAAAGCAAGCACGGAGGACGAGAATCGCTTTTGCCCTGCCTAGCGTTCCGGGCAGCGGGTAGAACCAGGCAGAGAATTCCCGGCTAGCAGCTTCCCTGTGGCGGGGAAGTGCAAACGTACACGTTTTCGGCCGAAAACGCATTTTCCGGCGAAAACGCACACCACGGCTCTTTCTGAGAAAAAGCAAGCACGGAGGACGAGAACCGCTTTTGCCCTGCGTAGCGTTCCGGGCAGCGGGTAGAACCAGGCAGAGAATTCCCGGCTAGCAGCTTTCCTGTGGCTGGGAAGTGCAAACGTACACGTTTTCGGCCAAAAACGCGTTTTCGGCGAAAAAGCACACAACGGCTCTTTCTGAGAAAAAGCAAGCACGGAGGACGAGAATCGCTTTTGCCCTGCGTAGCGTTCCGGGCAGCGGGTAGAACCAGGCAGAGAATTCCCGGCTAGCAGCTTCCCTGTGGCTGGGAAGTGCAAACGTACACGTTTTCGGCCAAAAACGCGTTTTCGGCGAAAACGCACACCACGGCTCTTTCTGAGAAAAAGCAAGCACGGAGGACGAGAATCGCTTTTGCCCTGCGTAGCGTTCCGGGCAGCGGGTAGAACCAGGCAGAGAATTCCCGGCTAGCAGCTTCCCTGTGGCGGGGAAGTGCAAACGTACACGTTTTCGGCCGAAAACGCGTTTTCCGGCGAAAACGCACACCACGGCTCTTTCTGAGAAAAAGCAAGCACGGAGGACGAGAATCGCTTTTGCCCTGCGTAGCGTTCCGGGCAGCGGGTAGAACCAGGCAGAGAATTCCCGGCTAGCAGCTTCCCTGTGGCGGGGAAGTGCAAACGTACACGTTTTCGGCCGAAAACGCGTTTTCCGGCGAAAACGCACACCACGGCTCTTTCTGAGAAAAAGCAAGCACGGAGGACGAGAATCGCTTTTGCCCTGCGTAGCGTTCCGGGCAGCGGGTAGAACCAGGCAGAGAATTCCCGGCTAGCAGCTTCCCTGTGGCGGGGAAGTGCAAACGTACACGTTTTCGGCCGAAAACGCGTTTTCCGGCGAAAACGCACACCACGGCTCTTTCTGAGAAAAAGCAAGCACGGAGGACGAGAATCGCTTTTGCCCTGCGTAGCGTTCCGGGCAGCGGGTAGAACCAGGCAGAGAATTCCCGGCTAGCAGCTTTCCTGTGGCTGGGAAGTGTAAACGTACACGTTTTCGGCCAAAAACGCGTTTTCGGCGAAAAAGCACACAACGGCTCTTTCTGAGAAAAAGCAAGCACGGAGGACGAGAATCGCTTTTGCCCTGCGTAGCGTTCCGGGCAGCGGGTAGAACCAGGCAGAGAATTCCCGGCTAGCAGCTTCCCTGTGGCGGGGAAGTGCAAACGTACACGTTTTCTGCCAAAAACGCGTTTTCGGCGAAAACGCACACCACGGCTCTTTATGAGAAAAAGCAAGCACGGAGGACGAGAATCGCTTTTGCCCTGCGTAGCGTTCCGGGCAGCGGGTAGAACCAGGCAGAGAATTCCCGGCTAGCAGCTTCCCTGTGGCGGGGAACTGCAAACGTACACGTTTTCGGCCGAAAACGCGTTTTCGGCGAAAACGCACACCACGGCTCTTTCTGAGAAAAAGCAAGCACGGAGGACGAGAATCGCTTTTGCCCTGCGTAGCGTAACGGGCAGCGGGTAGAACCAGGCAGAGAATTCCCGGCTAGCAGCTTCGCTGTGGCGGGGAAGTGCAAACGTACACGTTTTCGGCCGAAAACGCGTTTCCGGCGAAAACGCACACCACGGCTCTTTCTGAGAAAAAGCAAGCACGGAGGACGAGAATCGCTTTTGCCCTGCGTAGCGTTCCGGGCAGCGGGTAGAACCAGGCAGAGAATTCCCGGCTAACAGCTTCCCTGTGGCGGGGAAGTGCAAACGTACACGTTTTCGGCCAAAAAACGCGTTTTCGGCGAAAACGCACACCACGGCTCTTTCTGAGAAAAAGCAAGCACGGAGGACGAGAATCGCTTTTGCCCTGCGTAGCGTTCCGGGCAGCGGGTAGAACCAGGCAGAGAATTCCCGGCTAGCAGCTTCCCTGTGGCCGGGAAGTGCAAACGTACACGTTTTCGGCCGAAAACGCATTTTCCGGCGAAAACGCACACCACGGCTCTTTCTGAGAAAAAGCAAGCACGGAGGACGAGAATCGCTTTTGCCCTGCGTAGCGTTCCGGGCAGCGGGTAGAACCAGGCAGAGAATTCCCGGCTAGCAGCTTCCCTGTGGCCGGGAAGTGCAAACGTACACGTTTTCGGCCGAAAACGCGTTTTCCGGCGAAAACGCACACCACGGCTCTTTCTGAGAAAAAGCAAGCACGGAGGACGAGAATCGCTTTTGCCCTGCGTAGCGTTCCGGGCAGCGGGTAGAACCAGGCAGAGAATTCCCGGCTAGCAGCTTCCCTGTGGCGGGGAAGTGCAAACGTACACGTTTTCGGCCGAAAACGCGTTTTCCGGCGAAAACGCACACCACGGCTCTTTCTGAGAAAAAGCAAGCACGGAGGACGAGAATCGCTTTTGCCCTGCGTAGCGTTCCGGGCAGCGGGTAGAACCAGGCAGAGAATTCCCGGCTAGCAGCTTCCCTGTGGCGGGGAAGTGCAAACGTACACGTTTTCGGCCGAAAACGCGTTTTCCGGCGAAAACGCACACCACGGCTCTTTCTGAGAAAAAGCAAGCACGGAGGACGAGAATCGCTTTTGCCCTGCGTAGCGTTCCGGGCAGCGGGTAGAACCAGGCAGAGAATTCCCGGCTAGCAGCTTCCCTGTGGCGGGGAAGTGCAAACGTACACGTTTTCGGCCGAAAACGCGTTTTCCGGCGAAAACGCACACCACGGCTCTTTCTGAGAAAAAGCAAGCACGGAGGACGAGAATCGCTTTTGCCCTGCCTAGCGTTCCGGGCAGCGGGTAGAACCAGGCAGAGAATTCCCGGCTAGCAGCTTCCCTGTGGCGGGGAAGTGCAAACGTACACGTTTTCGGCCGAAAACGCGTTTTCCGGCGAAAAAGCACACCACGGCTCTTTCTGAGAAAAAGCAAGCACGGAGGACGAGAATCGCTTTTGCCCTGCGTAGCGTTCCGGGCAGCGGGTAGAACCAGGCAGAGAATTCCCGGCTAGCAGCTTCCCTGTGGCTGGGAAGTGCAAACGTACACGTTTTCGGCCAAAAACGCGTTTTCGGCGAAAAAGCACACAACGGCTCTTTCTGAGAAAAAGCAAGCACGGAGGACGAGAATCGCTTTTGCCCTGCGTAGCGTTCCGGGCAGCGGGTAGAACCAGGCAGAGAATTCCCGGCTAGCAGCTTCCCTGTGGCCGGGAAGTGCAAACGTACACGTTTTCGGCCGAAAACGCGTTTTCGGCGAAAACGCACACCACGGCTCTTTCTGAGAAAAAGCAAGCACGGAGGACGAGAATCGCTTTTGCCCTGCCTAGCGTTCCGGGCAGCGGGTAGAACCAGGCAGAGAATTCCCGGCTAGCAGCTTCCCTGTGGCGGGGAAGTGCAAACGTACACGTTTTCGGCCGAAAACGCGTTTTCCGGCGAAAACGCACACCACGGCTCTTTCTGAGAAAAAGCAAGCACGGAGGACGAGAATCGCTTTTGCCCTGCGTAGCGTTCCGGGCAGCGGGTAGAACCAGGCAGAGAATTCCCGGCTAGCAGCTTTCCTGTGGCTGGGAAGTGTAAACGTACACGTTTTCGGCCAAAAACGCGTTTTCGGCGAAAAAGCACACAACGGCTCTTTCTGAGAAAAAGCAAGCACGGAGGACGAGAATCGCTTTTGCCCTGCGTAGCGTTCCGGGCAGCAGGTAGAACCAGGCAGAGAATTCCCGGCTAGCAGCTTCCCTGTGGCGGGGAAGTGCAAACGTACACGTTTTCGGCCGAAAACGCGTTTTCCGGGGAAAACGCACACCACGGCTCTTTCTGAGAAAAAGCAAGCACGGAGGACGAGAATCGCTTTTGCCCTGCCTAGCGTTCCGGGCAGCGGGTAGAACCAGGCAGAGAATTCCCGGCTAGCAGCTTCCCTGTGGCGGGGAAGTGCAAACGTACACGTTTTCGGCCAGAAAACGCGTTTTCCGGGGAAAACGCACACCACGGCTCTTTCTGAGAAAAAGCAAGCACGGAGGACGAGAATCGCTTTTGCCCTGCGTAGCGTTCCGGGCAGCGGGTAGAACCAGGCAGAGAATTCCCGGCTAGCAGCTTCCCTGTGGCCGGGAAGTGCAAACGTACACGTTTTCGGCCGAAAACGCGTTTTCCGGCGAAAACGCACACCACGGCTCTTTCTGAGAAAAAGCAAGCACGGAGGACGAGAATCGCTTTTGCCCTGCGTAGCGTTCCGGGCAGCGGGTAGAACCAGGCAGAGAATTCCCGGCTAGCAGCTTCCCTGTGGCGGGGAAGTGCAAACGTACACGTTTTCGGCCGAAAACGCGTTTTCCGGCGAAAACGCACACCACGGCTCTTTCTGAGAAAAAGCAAGCACGGAGGACGAGAATCGCTTTTGCCCTGCGTAGCGTTCCGGGCAGCGGGTAGAACCAGGCAGAGAATTCCCGGCTAGCAGCTTCCCTGTGGCGGGGAAGTGCAAACGTACACGTTTTCGGCCGAAAACGCGTTTTCCGGCGAAAAAGCACACCACGGCTCTTTCTGAGAAAAAGCAAGCACGGAGGACGAGAATCGCTTTTGCCCTGCGTAGCGTTCCGGGCAGCGGGTAGAACCAGGCAGAGAATTCCCGGCTAGCAGCTTCCCTGTGGCGGGGAAGTGCAAACGTACACGTTTTCGGCCGAAAACGCGTTTTCCGGCGAAAACGCACACCACGGCTCTTTCTGAGAAAAAGCAAGCACGGAGGACGAGAATCGCTTTTGCCCTGCCTAGCGTTCCGGGCAGCGGGTAGAACCAGGCAGAGAATTCCCGGCTAGCAGCTTCCCTGTGGCGGGGAAGTGCAAACGTACACGTTTTCGGCCGAAAACGCATTTTCCGGCGAAAACGCACACCACGGCTCTTTCTGAGAAAAAGCAAGCACGGAGGACGAGAACCGCTTTTGCCCTGCGTAGCGTTCCGGGCAGCGGGTAGAACCAGGCAGAGAATTCCCGGCTAGCAGCTTTCCTGTGGCTGGGAAGTGCAAACGTACACGTTTTCGGCCAAAAACGCGTTTTCGGCGAAAAAGCACACAACGGCTCTTTCTGAGAAAAAGCAAGCACGGAGGACGAGAATCGCTTTTGCCCTGCGTAGCGTTCCGGGCAGCGGGTAGAACCAGGCAGAGAATTCCCGGCTAGCAGCTTCCCTGTGGCTGGGAAGTGCAAACGTACACGTTTTCGGCCAAAAACGCGTTTTCGGCGAAAACGCACACCACGGCTCTTTCTGAGAAAAAGCAAGCACGGAGGACGAGAATCGCTTTTGCCCTGCGTAGCGTTCCGGGCAGCGGGTAGAACCAGGCAGAGAATTCCCGGCTAGCAGCTTCCCTGTGGCGGGGAAGTGCAAACGTACACGTTTTCGGCCGAAAACGCGTTTTCCGGGGAAAACGCACACCACGGCTCTTTCTGAGAAAAAGCAAGCACGGAGGACGAGAATCGCTTTTGCCCTGCGTAGCGTTCCGGGCAGCGGGTAGAACCAGGCAGAGAATTCCCGGCTAGCAGCTTCCCTGTGGCCGGGAAGTGCAAACGTACACGTTTTCGGCCGAAAACGCGTTTTCCGGCGAAAACGCACACCACGGCTCTTTCTGAGAAAAAGCAAGCACGGAGGACGAGAATCGCTTTTGCCCTGCGTAGCGTTCCGGGCAGCGGGTAGAACCAGGCAGAGAATTCCCGGCTAGCAGCTTCCCTGTGGCGGGGAAGTGCAAACGTACACGTTTTCGGCCGAAAACGCGTTTTCCGGCGAAAACGCACACCACGGCTCTTTCTGAGAAAAAGCAAGCACGGAGGACGAGAATCGCTTTTGCCCTGCGTAGCGTTCCGGGCAGCGGGTAGAACCAGGCAGAGAATTCCCGGCTAGCAGCTTCCCTGTGGCGGGGAAGTGCAAACGTACACGTTTTCGGCCGAAAACGCGTTTTCCGGCGAAAACGCACACCACGGCTCTTTCTGAGAAAAAGCAAGCACGGAGGACGAGAATCGCTTTTGCCCTGCGTAGCGTTCCGGGCAGCGGGTAGAACCAGGCAGAGAATTCCCGGCTAGCAGCTTCCCTGTGGCGGGGAAGTGCAAACGTACACGTTTTCGGCCGAAAACGCGTTTTCCGGGGAAAACGCACACCACGGCTCTTTCTGAGAAAAAGCAAGCACGGAGGACGAGAATCGCTTTTGCCCTGCCTAGCGTTCCGGGCAGCGGGTAGAACCAGGCAGAGAATTCCCGGCTAGCAGCTTCCCTGTGGCGGGGAAGTGCAAACGTACACGTTTTCGGCCGAAAACGCGTTTTCCGGCGAAAAAGCACACCACGGCTCTTTCTGAGAAAAAGCAAGCACGGAGGACGAGAATCGCTTTTGCCCTGCGTAGCGTTCCGGGCAGCGGGTAGAACCAGGCAGAGAATTCCCGGCTAGCAGCTTCCCTGTGGCTGGGAAGTGCAAACGTACACGTTTTCGGCCAAAAACGCGTTTTCGGCGAAAACGCACACAACGGCTCTTTCTGAGAAAAAGCAAG